>NW_011645697.1:0-328019 GCF_000225545.1 Orbilia oligospora ATCC 24927
GTTAATAAATATTTAAAGTAATGTTTTTTTGATTTTTATAATATAAGATATTAGGATTTACTAGAATTCAATTTATTTAATATTAAATTAAATAATTTGATTAAGATCTATTTTAAAAAAATAAATTAAGTTAAAGTAAAGATTTTTGGTTATTTTTTTATTATATGGAAAATAAAATTAAATTTATTATATTATAGTTATTTTTATTTTTTTTTATTAAATTACTTTAATAATCTTAAAATATTAAAAACTAATTATTACTCTAGTTGTTAAATTAAATTTTTATGTAAATTTAAATTAGAGTAAAGATAAATTTAATAAAATTTATAAAAATACTTATAAAAATAAATTTCTTTATTTTTATAATAAATAATATACTAAATATAAAAAAAAAATATCTTAAAATTTTAAAATTTTATTTTTACTAATAAATTTATTATTTTAAATTAATAATAATCTAATGTTAATTTTAATAATTTTATAAGTATTTTTAATATTAGTGTCACGGCCCAGCCATATTGACTAACCGGATTAGGAAATAGGGCTTGGCGCGACAAACATACTTCTATTTCTTACTTCTGTTTTGCTCACAAAATTATTCTTTATATAATTTCTCGAATCTTCCTGTTTAAAAAAATATGCTTCTTATTCTACACTTATATATTTTATATTATTCGAAATAATACATGTTCGTTTTTTCGAAACAGTCAGAAATATTAACGACTAGACCATTTAGTTATATATGCATGGTTTAACGCCAAGGCTTGGATATTAGTGGCCGGGATGGTCGTAAGCGCTCACGACCTTATAAACGCTCATGACCTTGATACCATTTACGATTAATTGCTTGTTGTATTTTGAAGTTTTATAGAGAACTTCCTCATATATATATAGACTTTTGAATGATAACAATCTCTGGGTTTACTTTTAAACTTCATCAGTCAACTTATCAACTTAATCTACAACCTACTTAAATAGTATTTAATCTCACAGCTAATTACTGTGTTACACTTTCTATTCATACAACTTTATATCTTCACCCCGAATACTATACTACCCTTTAAAAGATCTGAACATATAGAGTTGAAAAATACAGCAAAGTGCTAAGCTATTTTAGAAAACCTTACCAAAAAATCTTAGGACAGGTGTAACACTTTAACCGATTTAACTCTTAGAAAAAAGTAGTGTATGTTAGGAAGTTACAGTCTATTAAACATAGACACAAGTAGTGAAAGTCAAGAAGACTTTTATAATCCCCTTGAAACTTTAGCACAACTTGCAAATCAAAGAGTAGTTAAACACGCTGTAGCACAAATCGAACTATTAGCAAGTCAGGTAAGCCTTAGTCTCGAACTATAAAGTAGAACTGATATTAGAGAAGACGAAGAGTCTATTAGAGTTTATAGACTACTAGGATCCCAAAACGAAATTACAACAGTTGAATTAGGTATTCAAGTATAACTTGTGGAAAGACTACAAGAAGATGCGCGCAATAGACATATAAGAAAACTCAGTATAGACATTGATAACTTGCTAGTAATATTAAACATGTTTATTGAACAAATGAACATCGATCCTATTAACAGTGGAGAAGGAAATTCTATTAATTTCTAACTAGAAAACTCTTTTTCTCCTAAAACCTTCGAAGAATTGCAAATGTAATTGGAATTCTTGTAAAAGAAATACAATTAAGATATCGAGGAAGTTATTACCAAAATTTTTATCATGGATTCGGAAGGAGCGAAGATAGAAAAAGAGTGTAATGAGCTTTAAAAACGATTTAATAGCGTAAAACTACCATAAATTGGCGACTTAACTAAGTTTAACGGAACACCTAAAAAACTTAATCATTTTCTCCAGCAGCTTGACACCCATTTCCAACTCCAAACCGGACGATTCCCTAATAATAAAACTAAAATTTTTTTCGTAGGAATGTACTTTGAAGGTACTATCCTATAAACTTACATTATTTACTAATAATATTGTTCTAAATCTATTAAAAAATAAGAAGAGCATGTTGTTAAAGTTATAATTAACTACAATGCTTTTACCAAATTCCTCAAATAGTAGTGTGGAGAAGACGATAAGGTTTTTCATGTACGATGAAGTATCATTTTTTTTAAGTAAATTAACTTCGCTCGAAACTATTTTCAAGAATTTAATAAATTCGCAGTTTTAATTGAATAAAACAACGGTAATTTTTACTATCGAGTAAGAGAAGGATTTAAGACTAAATTCTAACAGTATGTTTACATTTAGAAGAAAGAACAAAAAGATAAAAACCTCCCTGATATAACTCGCATAGAAATGTAACAACATGCTATCGAAATTAACGATATCAATTTCAAAACTTGTACTAACTAATCTTTTTATAACAATAAAAAGAAGAACAATAACAACTCCAACAACTTTAGAAACAAAAAAAATAAAAAGGATAATAATAAACAATAGAAACATGGTAAGGACGGAAGGATGCACCCCAATCAGACTTTTAGGCCTGCACCCATGGACCTCAACAACACACGATAATAGTATCTGTACAATAAATTTAAAAAGGGTCTAAAATCCAACACGCCGCTATGCTGGAATTGTAATAAAACTGGATATTTTAGGGATAATTACCTGGAAAATTAACGAAATATCACACACCAACACAGACAGTTTTATAACACCAATTAAAATCCTAAGATTTTAATAAAGGATTAAAAGAAATTTGTCGAATTTAAGATGACACTTCAAAAGAAAAACTCTATTGAAGATATTCAACAACGAATCTTTGAAGCTGTTTATGAAAACTCCTCACAAGCCTCTACCTCTGATACCCAAATAAATACTTTTAAATCAACGACCCAGGATGATGATGACGAAAAAATCGTTATTTAATCCTCAGATATTAACTATTTTCTTACCAAAAAATAATATCATTGGTTATGGCAAAACCCTCCACCAGGAAGGTACTTTTGGTACCAACGAAAGTTTAATAAAAAACTCTATCAATACTACTTACAGAACAAAAAACACAAATATTGACTCATTAAAAGCAACCCTAAACTTCAAAACCCAATAGTTCACTTAAGAGCTACGCAACAACAACCTCTCACCAAACAACTCTTGTCAACCATCAATCTCTCCAAAACGTATAAACAACACCCCATACCACCTCTACTCTCTAACTAAAATAATGACGCATATTTTCCCTCATCCCCTTCATCGAAAGACTCTTTTTCCTCTACCTCAAATAACGAAGAAAGCCCTTTTGTTAACAAAAACATCCACAACCCCAATTGTAACGACAAAACCCACACTTAGGTAGATTGGACGACCAAAGGAAATCAAAAATACATCAGATATCTTAATTGCTACGTAAAATATAGTAGATACAACTACGCACAAAAACATAAGTAGACAAACAAAATAGAATTCAGAGAAGCCTTATATCAAACAAACCTTGATTTATTCAAAAAACTCTATACCAATTATTTCGAAACATATCACCTCGCAATCAACGCCGAATACTCAATTAAAACCCATAACCCACTCCCTAACTATCCAATAGTAGGAGAATCCAAACTCCACAAAAAAGTCGAATATCACCTATACATTAAAAAAATTACCGAATATACTCTATACAACAACACCTTTTATCTCTGCCCCAAATACTACAGTAACTAGTACTACTACACAAGACACACAACCGCACTCAACATAATCTTCAAAAACAATTTAAAACAACACACTTATTCTACTTATCCAAAAAAACCATAATTTCAAACCTACATCCAACTCCTAATCCATATAAACAAATATATTCAAAAATTACGACCTAGTTTCTTCAAAGACTTCCTCACCTACAAACAAAATATTGAATTTTTATTCAACAGACACCTTCTCATTCATAGAAGTATCCCTGACGAAGAAAAATCATACCATATATATTCTAAAATTACCACCTCCCTCCTATACAAACAATTATATCTCTGCAGTAAACACCAGCATACTTAGAAAGAACAAACCAAATTCATACACTTTACAAACATAAAAGAAAACCAAAAACAACCAAAATACCAATATAATCTATACTACAAAACGAAAAAAAGCTAAAACAACCTCCTCAATCATTATCTCAAAAAACACATCCTATAAATCCGTACCACGAAAAATTCTTTCAAACAAAGCAACCTTAAACTCATCAATGAAAGAAAAGTACAGAATAACAAAATTTTTAACACAAAATATAAACTCAACCTCGTAACCTACTTGGAAAATTAGGAAAAGAAAATCTCCTATCCCATAGACAATCTCAACCAAACCTATCATAAAGATTATTTTTATAACAGTAAGAAATCTTACGAATTTTACAAGAAAATTTTTAAAAAACTCTATTACAACGAACTCCTTCTATGTAACAAACACGCCAACAAATAAACTCTACAAACCGGTCATACGCATTACTTTAAAATAATTACAGAAACAAAACAAAAAGTACCTTATGAATATCGATGTTACCTTTATAATAACAAGAAAATTAGACAATAGAACCAATTCAAAAGACATTTCCTCAATCACCACACTATCTATTTCTCCGACTTATATAACCCATTCTACTCCCTCCACAATTATAAATCACCACACGGATCACTTTCCCCTTTGGAACCAAATTTCGACAAATAGAATGATGTCCCAGAAGAATTCCTCGAAAATTATTTAAACTAAAAGTACTTTAGGAATTAATGCCTCCTAAAAAATCCAACTTACGCATCATTAAAACCGGATCAAGAATATTCAAATTTAATCTCACTAAAAAACACCTTATTTTTTTTACTTACATCAATGGAACACTAATTAGCACACTAATCGACAGTGGTGCTAAAAATTTTTTCATCAATTCGAAAATTATACAAAAACTTAATTTACCAACCAAACCAATAGAAATCCCTATCTCTGTTACCACCTTTAAAGGAAAATTTTTCGGAATTATTATTAAACAAGTTATAATCATATTTATAATTAATGGGTATATCGAAATTTTTTTAATCAATATTTTAAATACTTTTTATAACTTAGTTTTAGGGTATCCATGATTCGAAAAATATAATTTAAACATCGACTAGCGATGAAGAACCATCAATTTTTTTCATTGTTTATATCGACAAATCAAAAGCAATAATGGTACCACTCGTACAAAAAATCCCCTTTTTGGCAAAGAAGTTCATCTCAACCTTATTTAACATATATCACTTAAAGAAGTTAAAAATCAAATCAAGAATAAGCTAAAATTTATTCGATACTTCTTAGTAAAGACCAAAGAACTCATTCAAACCATTAATTTTAATATCCCTACTTAAGTTACTTCTAACAACCGCTTAGTTTTCAAACCACCCAAAAAAAACGAACCCTTATCAAAAATCAATCAATTTACTTATTATATACTTCTCAAAGAAAAAACGCAACCAAAATCCCTACCCATATATACATGTACAAAAAAAAAACTACTACTCTCAGAAAATATATCGACGAAAATTTAAGAAACGGGTATATTCGCCCCTCGAATTTGTTAGTAAAACACCCTATCTTTTTCGTTCTTAAAAAAAATAAAAAATTGCGTATATGCATCGACTACTGAAATCTCAATGATATTATCATCAAAGACACAAGACTTCTACTTTTTATAAACAAATCTTTTAATCGCCTTATAAACGTTTAAATATTCTCTAAATTTGATATTGTTAACAATTACTATAATATCCGAATTAATCCTGGAAAAAAATAGAAAACCGCTTTTAAATACCATTATGAATTATTCGAATATATGGTTATGCTTTTTGGACTAATTAATGCGCCTACATCTTTTCAAACCTTCATGAATCATATTCTACGAGAATACATTGATGTAATCTATATTGTTTATTTAGACGACATTTTGATTTATAGTAAAAATTTTAAAGAATACAAGAAACATGTTAACTTAATCCTCACCTTTTTCCAAAAATACAATTTACGATGTGTAAGAGAAAAATCTGAATTTACTATTATTGAATATAAATTCTTAGGAGTTATAATTACTTCTAATAATGTTAAGATGGACTTAAAGAAGGTTTAAGCCATTCAAAATTAGTTTATCTCTTAAAAAATCAAGGAAGTATAGTTATTTTTAGGATTTTGCAATTATTATTGACATTTTATTCGAAAGTATAGCTTCATGTTAGTAGTGCTGTCTGAACTTACGAAAAAATAAGTTAAATTTGAAATGATGCCCGAACGAATCGCCATTTTCGATACCCTCAAAAATTCCTTTGTATCCGCCCCAATTTTTAAAATTTACGACCCAAAATTACCTATCAAAATTGAAATAGATATTTCTATAACAGCTCTTAGAACTTGTTTACTACAGTTACACCCAGACAAAAAATAGCACCCAGTTGCCTACATCTCTTATAAATTCGATACTACTCAGCTACAATATGCTATATATAATAAAGAACTCATAACTATCGTAAAAGCTTATCAAAAATAACATGTCTACCTTTAAACAAAAGAATCTTTTACTATCCTCTCCAACCACAAGAATCTCACTTATTTTCTCACCACAAAAGAACTCAGTAGACGATAAGTTTACTAATAAGAACTCCTATATAAATACAACATAAAAATCGTTTATTTTAAAGAAAAAGAAAACATACTCGCCAACACCATTAATCGACGATTGGATTTAATAAAAGAAATAAAACTTGATAAAGATACTATTCTTAAACCACAAAAACACAATATCACCATCAACAAAACCTTTAACCTCACAAAACATATTATAAAAGATAAGCTCAAAAGAAAAATTATGTAAAATTATCAGTACGACGTTGTTACACAACGAGTACTAAAACAAGTTCAAAATCCCCCCCAATATTTTAAACTTCACAATAGAATCATTCTATTTTGTAACACTTTCTACATTCCCTCGAAGAAACTTTAAACAGAAATCATCTTTTAATATCACAACTTCCCCACTCATAACCACTTAGAAATAAATCGTACTCAAAAACTCCTAACAAAATTGTATTATTGGCTTAACATAAAAAAACATATCAAAAAATACATCAAAACTTACGATATATACTATCGAAATAAACCCAATTGACATAAGCCCTACGGAACTTTTTAACCCCACAACATATTTTGTGCATTTTTTGAAGTTATTATTTATGACTTTATTTAAGAAATACAATTTTCACGAGACTTACTTACCAATTTCATTTTTAACGAAATCCTAGTTATCACCTGCAAATTCTCGAAAACTGTTATTTTCATACCATAGCATGAAAAGTTCGGAATAACCGAATTTCAACATGTCTATCTTTAATATGTCTTTTCCAAGTATGGAATCTAATATAAACATATTTGCGACCAAAATCAATTTTTTTAGAGTAAATATTGGTAATCAATTATGAATTAAACTAGTATTAAATTAAATATTGCTTTTAAAGCATATTTTTAGATGGATGATGCTTTAGAATGTTTAATTCAGACCCTCGAAATATATCTCCGATGTTTTATAAATTATGCATAGATAAATTGGATATCTCTCCTCCCCTCTACCGAATTTACATATAATACCTCGCAACATTTAACCACAAAACTATCGCTATACGAAGTCTTACATAAATGGACTCCAAAAGCCTTTTTACCCCCCCTCCAACCCAAAAAAGTCGTACCTAATGTTAAAGAACATATAGAAAAAATAAAGAATTTTCATAATATCTTTAGGAAAGATTTTCAATTCTCTCAAGAACAAATAATTCATTACTATAATAAAAAGCATCTAAAAATTCCTTTATTAAAAAAAGAAAATAAAACATATCTACTTGCACAAAATTTGAAAATCAAACGTTCTAAAAAACTTGATTTTCAAAAATACGGTTCCTACACAATCAAAAGATAATTGAGTAAACACCAATACGAATTAGACATATTTGGATTCTTACAAATTCATCGCATATTTTATATTTCTCTCTTAGAATTTGCTCCACTTGGACTACGGGAAAACCTAAAAGATATGGAAATCGAATACGACGATTACACCGAATACGACATCAAAAAGATCTTCGAAAAACCCAATAAGAATAATGAGTATTTTATTCAATAGTCTCTATTCTATGGCCCAAAAAACGACTTCTAACAGCTAGAGGAAAATATCTTTTTAGAATTTATCTAGTCCTATCTAAGGCAATTCGGGATGTTCGTTTAGCAGGGCAATGCAGCGCCAAAGAAAAGACATGGACAACCTAGAAAGAATGCCAATTAGTAAGAAGTGAAAATTATAATAATATTTATGGCTTACATATACTTAACAACACCCTTTACTGCAAATACACCTCCTTATGTATTACTGGTACAATTAGTCTAAATCAGCTTCCCTAACCTCTTAGCGTTGAAGAAGCTTATCTAGAACTTCTCGTTAAGCAAGCCACGCCAATAGAAAGGTACGTAACGAACAAATCCTTTTAGACAAAGAAACGATATTAAAAATCAAAAACTTCGTGAATACAAAAAGAAACTCTCAACAAAACATTTTATTTTAAAATTGAAAAGAGTTACAAATACAAGAAAGAATTAAGCAAGATTGTTTTGAACATCTCCATAAATATCCTTTAAGAACTCCGACATAAAAAACTCCTTCCGATTCTAGAAAAACTCAGCAATAGTTAAAGACCCTGGAAGATTCTACTGTGGCATGTAAAAATATTCCACAAATATGAAATCTTTGTCAAACACCTTTTTCAGAATAGCTTCCCTATCGTTAACTTAAGGATCCATGAGATTTTAAGTATCTTCTCTTAAATGATTTAGTTGTTCTTGAATACCTGAATCAATCTCCTTTATTTTTTTTCAAAGAGTATTCTCTTTTAATAGAATTGTTTTTGTATAAACTAAGCTCTCTTTATGTTTATTAATAATGATGGATAATTTCTGTTGGCAGTGATTTATTTCCGCTACAATTTTCTTAAAAAAATCTAAAAAATCTGATAGACTTTCTTGAACCTTTTTGATTTTATCCTATCAATCTAGAATATTTTTCTAAATAATTTTAAATCGTGTAGCTATTTTTTAAAGTTTTTGATGTTTGCAATTTCGTGCTTCTGAGATACGAGATATTGAAAAGATTATAAATTAGAATTAGAATATGATTCTAAAAAGAAAATTTATTTATATGGTATTGCGTTATAATTATTTTTTTTTTTATGTGCACAAACCGAACATTTTACCGAACCCTTTATAACAAAGTAAGGATAATCTTTTTTGATACAGTAATCACAAGAAACCTCTGCTTGTACTTCGAATTGATTAAAGTCTTTGAAAAATTCTTTGTGATACTTTGAAGTATTGCTTGGTTTTTGTTTTTTTTGACGTTTTTGAATCTTGTTACTATTTATAATATAAGATATATTAAATGCGTACCAACCGAAGGATATGAAATAATTTAAATTTTTAATTTTAATTTTAAATACGAATTTGTTATTTTTATATATGTACCTACTTATATAATTTTGTATAACTGCATATGACTTTTCTCTTATAATTGAAAGTCCTTACGAAATATATTCCTGAAAGAAATCCTTGTATAAGAAAGTTTTTCAATATAAATTCCCACACATAATGTTTTTTTGTGTGAAGTTTCCTCGTAATACCATGTTTCTCTTTTGGAATGTTTACTGTTTATAAAAAAATCCCGCACAAAAATTTCGAATAACAAAATTTCTTGTAAGAAGGAGATAGTATTACAACCTAGTTATATTAACTAACTGGATTAGAAAATAGGGCTTGGCGCAATAAATATGCTTTTGTTTCTTGCTTTTGTTTTACTTATAGAATTATTCTTTGTATAATTTCTCGAATCTTCCTATTTAAAAGAATATGCTTCTTATTCTGCACTTATATATTTTGTGTTGTTTGAAATAACACATGTTTGTTCTTTCGGAATAGTCGGAAATATTAACGACTGGACCATTTGGTTATATATGTATGGTTTAACGCCAAGACTTAAACATTAGTGGTTGGGATGGTTGCAAGCGCTTACGATCTTATGAACATTTACGATTTTGATATTACTTACGATTAATTGCTTGTTGTATCTTGAAGTTTTATAGAGAACTTCTTTATGTATATATAGATTTTTAAACGATGATAGTTTTTGGGTTTACTTTTAGACTTTATCGGTTAATTTATTAATTTAGTTTATAATCTATTTGAATAGTATTTAGTTTTATAGCTAATTATTGTGTTACACTTTCTATTTATATAATTTTATATCTTTACCCCGAATACTATATTATCCTCTGAGAGATCTGAACATATAGAGTTGAGAAATATAGCAGAGTACTAAGCTGTTTTAGGAAATCTTGCTAAGGAATCCTGGGACAGGTGTAACAATTAGTTTATTTTTTAATTTTTTTAATTCTTTTTTTAATACTCTTTTAAATTTAAAATATAATAAAGTAGAATGATTTTTAGAAGAATTATTTGTTAATATTAAAAATTCGTTAAAAAATTAAAAATTATTAAAAAAAAAATATTTAGTTCTTGTAATAATAATTAAAAACATTTTAACAATATTTATTGCATTAGTAAATTTAGAAAAAGTATTTAATAAGATTAAAGATATTATGATATATTGATGAAGTTGACTATAATTAGAAATTATATATTAAATTATAATTACTTAATTATGATAGTAAAAATAAAAGAAATTTACTTTTAATTTTATTTCTAAAAAAAAAAGATTTTTAGAAAAAGAAGTATTAATAATAAAAATAATATTAAATAATATAATTATAATATTTAAAAATAAAGAAGAAAATAATTATAAAAATAATAATTATAATTTAACAATTAAAATAAATAATAAGATTTTTTATAAAAATAAAAAGGAAAATATTTTTAAATTAAAAAAATGTTTTATTATAATTATATAAAAAATAGTAGCAAAAAAAAGATTTAAAATAAAAAATTAGTTTTTGTGTTTAAAATATTAATTTAATATATTTTATAATATTTAAAGTTTAAAATAAATTAATATATTAAATTACCATATAAATATTTCTATTTTTAGTAAATCTATAAAACTCTATAGCAATTTTTAAATAAATTTAAAATTTTTTAAAAAATTACATAAAGTAGTTTGTTATTATTTTTAAGTTTATTAAAATGGTTTGGACTTGAAATTTCAAATCTATAAATTCATGCGGAGTGGTTTAACAAAATTATTAAACCGCTTCAAACTGCTCCATCCTCACATTAGCAGAATGTTAAACTGTTTTAGAAAATCTTGCCAAGGAATCCTGGGATAGGTGTAACATTAATTAAATAAAAAATATGTTATTCTATAATATATTTGTATATAAAGTATAAAATAGATGTATAAACTCTTAATTTGAAGAATTTAAATAATTATAATTAAAAATATTTTGTGGGATAAAGAAAGGTAGAAACAAGAAGTATGTTTATCGTACCAAAATATATTTCTTAATCGGGTTAATCAATATGGCTGGGTCGTGATAACTTATTAATATTAAAATATAAATAAATTGGTTATTAAATTTTTATAAATATAAATAAATTAAGATTTGGTTTTTAATATTATTATAAATTTCAAATATTTAAATTTATCAAAATAAATATTATATTTAGAAATTTTAGTTGAGGTTTATTTTATTTAATTTAATTAGAAACTTCGTTTTGACAAAAAATAAATTCTAATATAATAGTAAACTTAATAAAATTCGTTAATATTTTTATTAAACAAAATCCTAATATGACAGTAAACGGGGTTGGAAATAATAGTTAGAGGATAAAAAAAAATCATATAACATAAACGAAGAGAAACCTAGCAGTTTCTATCATCTGGCGTGATTGCGAACGATGCAATGTCTCAAGCCCAAACTAGATTATCGATAATTATCGATCTAGACGTTACTCAGTCTCGTAACTATTAAACAATTCTTCGAATCCTATTTGCTTTCGGGCGAGCGATGCCATGTTTTTATAGACATCCTGCTCTATCTTCTTGTTTGTCTTTAATTAAGTAAGTCTAGTTAGTCCTTGCAAATATTAACAAAAGCCGGGGTGTTATGAAACATACTTCTTTTGCTAATGCCTCAATTTCAGTTACCGCCTTTTCACCCCATTTCTGAAACTCGTTCACTTGCTCCTCATAATTGTCCATATCGTTAAATGTAAGGTCATCCATCTTGTTAGCTCCCGGCGTGATATACTTTTCAGACACATCAATATAAACGCTAGCAATATTCTTAATAAGAGTAAAGCGACCATGCAGATCCAATGCCGACACGATAGCGTTCTATAAATATGTTAATTAACAATTAGTAGGAAAGGTAGAATGTACTCTCACCGTCTTATGAATTTCGTTTTCCTCTAGTGTTCGCGACTGTGTTAACCTTTCAACGTCCCCCGTCTGCTCCCTGAAATGGCCTAGCTGGTCCCTCATAGTATCGTCGACATATGATGACACTTCGACGAAAAATCGAGTCATTTTTTCAATGTATTGGTTTAACTTCTTTAATGCAGCGATCGAGCGGTTTAAAATCACAGAAATAGTTTCCTACATCATTCTGTAAGTTCAAACCTCAAAACAGGAGGTGTAATTATTTCTCACCAAGTCGAGAGATTGATCAGATAATGCCTTAAGATCCTCGCATGCAATACCAAGAGACTCTGCTGGTTGATTTTGCCCCTCAATAAGGGAGATATAATTCTTTTGAAACTCATTTAGCTCTTGTTCCGCCTCCAAAACCTTCGCCTGCCAGATCTCGACAACTTTTATAGCGTCTTGTTGATCTTCATTCATTTTTTTCATCTCTTGTTCTTGCTCGCCCCGAAGGTTTTCGCGGTCACCTAGCAACTTGTTTTTGCGCTCATTCTGCTCTTTACGAGCCCGCTTCCCAATCCCCAAAAGTCCTCCAAACACAGCCAGCACCGATTTTTCGGCTAAATAATCCAGTTAGTTGTAGGTATACATCATTGTAAGTAGCTTAATCAGTGTTGTTTCCAACAAGACCAAATTGTAACGTGGCAATCGAAAGCAGTTGTGTGTAAATACCTGATTGTACTTTGTCAATTCCATTCAGCTCAGAATTGATTTCATCAATCCTAGATTGAGTGCTTGCCCACGTGCTGGGGTTCGCTTCCAGGATCTTGGCCATTTTGCCTTGTGCAACCCTGAGCTGGTTTCTCGCCTCATCCAGTTGTTTCTCCACTGTAGTTTTTTCCTCTTTAGCTAATTGAAGCTGAGCAGCGGATGCGGTTTTAGCAGCCTTCTCTTCATTTTCCAACTTATCCTTAGTAGCCTTAACAACCTTTTCTTCCTCTTCCAACTTACTCTGATTTTCACCTGCAGAATAATGTATAAGCATCACTTACCGTAGGAAATTTGATGCAATAAGAGATATAATACTTACAGCATGCATCTATCGCTTGTGTCTTGAGCTCCATTATGAATTCCAGGAGAGCTTCAAAGTTAGATTTCATAATCTTTGCTTCGCTCTGGCAGGT
This sequence comes from Orbilia oligospora ATCC 24927, assembly GCF_000225545.1. Taxonomy (NCBI): domain Eukaryota; kingdom Fungi; phylum Ascomycota; class Orbiliomycetes; order Orbiliales; family Orbiliaceae; genus Orbilia; species Orbilia oligospora. The sequence continues at coordinate 13,561 of NW_011645697.1, forward strand.
GGCCGCCGAATTGACTAGATTATTCATCCACTTCTCAAGACTGGAAAAGTCGGGCTTGGAGTCATTGAGTATCTGCACGATTTGTGATAGCTGTTTAATCAACATTTAGTAAATATCCACAAAGTTATGAATTATTAGCATAGGACTACGGCATACAGGCCCTGTCATCCCTGTCATGAGTTTGGCTTGATTCCGAAGCCTACCCATCCTCGTCTCAGCATCATTAAATGCTTTCCTTCCAAGTTGGCTGCAATATTCTAAGTTTGCGCCAAGATATTTACGTCTATTGAAATCAGTAATGCTAGTTTCTTAGATCGATAGATGAATATACAAACTTACGGCGTGATTTTGATTCCTTCGATCTCGATTGATTGAATATCGACTTTAATGATACTAGTTGTTTTTTGATTTCCGGCAACAAGGCAAGCCGCTATGACGCAAATAGCGGATGGGGCCGCACTTAGATATGGAGTCCATCGCAACCTATTTGCCAGATCATCGGAAATACTGGTGACCAAGTGCGGCAGCTTATTTCGTATATCACGCACCCTTTTCATGCGTTCTGGATCTTCGATTCGTTCCGGAATCGCAATCGCTCGTACAAAGGGTGAGTAGGGTGGCGGCGGCGGCGACTGGGGAGGCGACTGGACTCTATCCCCTTTGTGGTTGAATAAGACGAAATGTTCCAGGATAGCTTTCAACACAGAAGATGCTGTCCCTGCTGCGAAATCCTGCCATTTCTTGTTCTTGTGGGAGTCCGCGTAGTCACATACACCTTTGATAACGATGCACGGTATGTCCTCAGAAATACCCGCACCTTCCATCTCAAATGCGATAATGTTATTCGACTTCGCGAGCCTGTCACGGTGTTCTCCACATTTTATAACGGTATCACCTGACCCGATGATCCCAATGTGAATGGATGGCAGATGAATACTCCCATTCGGCATCCTCAAGAGTTTATTCCTCGGTACGAGATATTGCTGCTCGCATCCCAAATCTTCGCACGAGGAGTCCACAGCGTTGTTGCATATCGAACCTGAATCCGACCCATTACTACACGCACCGCAGCTCGGGTTCTGGTATCCGCGGTGTTGGTGGCGATATTCCGGTTTGAATAGCTTGTCCGCGGAGGCACCTGGATATTTGTATATGTCGTTACTGATTTGAAGGGTTTTGATATTCTTTTCTGCCAGTTGTTGGATGCGTTTTAGGGTGCTATCCGTCCGCAGCTTGGTCAACATTGTGAGAATAGTTTTTGTTTCAGGGCTCTTCAAGCTCCCTGTGATGGAATAGCCGCCTGGGTATTGTTTCCCGAAGTCGTATTGGCGGATTGCATTGCCGATCGCTACGTCTCCCAGTAGGATTTCCTCCTGGTCATTTTTATGCTTGTAGTAAGGCACACCCCCGCAGATTCCGACGAGGAAAGACAATTCTATATCAGGAAAATCTTTTTTGATGGCAGCTGCCTTGCTCGCGGCGCTAGCTTTACCCATCCTATGGAGCAAAGCTAGCACTACTTTGTGCTTCCCAATGCGGCCTGTCTTATAATCAGAATCGCATGCGTTCTGGTTATACTCTTCATCAAATAAAAGGAAGATGGCGTCGTATTCTAGTGGTAGTGCACATATTATGGCGACTTCGAAGTCTTCGGGGCTAGGATATTTTTGATCGTATTTAGACATATTGGAGCCAGTAATACTTGCGGTTTTAGTTACGATGTTTATTAGAGTTCGGTAGCCTAGATAAAAGGTAATATCTCTGCTCAAAGTGGCTGAGTGAATATTACATGTCCATGGCTGATGATAATTGATATCTTGGTTGTCCGATTAAGATGGTTGCTTGGATTGCTAGTATTCGGTAAAAGGTATTTCGACTGGGAATTCATGGGTCTTAAATGTTAACTTTTAACTCGCTCTGGAGCTCGGGGCTGGTATATTAGAGTACGGCTGGTGGGGCGGGGGTATATTGAAACGAGGCGGGGTAGGGCTTCGTGGATTCATGCATTAAGACTGCCGGCGTCGAAAGTCTTTACATGGGATCCATGCTGAACCAGAAGAAGGTGACGTCAGCTGTCCCACATTGCTGGCCTTGATCATAAAATGCTGCAAGTAGGGAAGTAGAGCTCTGAAGATACTCTTAGATTGTCTACGCACGCCAAATGCACGTTGTAAATGCGGACATACTGCTCTTTCGCCACGTCAACTTACATGTACAAAATTGGCAATATACGGCAAGTTCCTCTCAACATATCATGATTATGATAGGGCAGGCGATTTGTTATCACAGAGCTCGGAGAGTTCTTGAGCAGGAGGGTTGTTGCTGGCATGAGGGCAGGACTCGACGCATCTACGGTACAGGACTTCAAAGTAGTTGTTCTAGTTATACAAGTAGGGTCCAAATAAACAATAAAGTTTAAATTAAACGACTCGCTTGCGTGGATTTTAAAATATCTTTTACACGTCTAATTTACGACAGAATTGAAGCAAATCTCAACATACTGTAAGCATGTTAGATCGTAGTTCTATCGCGTGGGTGCTCCAGTAGCATATATTCCCGAACAGCGACAAAATTATAATTACTGATTTCGCAATATTTACCCAGGAATGGTAATATTGGAAGTTTTACGGGAAGTTCTCTGTACAAACTGGTAGGTTTTTGATGTTCGAGTGGACAGAAAAATTAAGTAAATACTTAGGATACTTGTTCGGCGATTTTAGTTCATCCAAGAAACGTATTCGTCCCAATTCTTATTCGTGGCGACCGCATATGCATATGCGGCTCACAAATTGATCAGCCTTGGGACTCAACCTAGATTCCCAAGCGACCTGCGACCCGCTCGGCAAAACTACCCCCTTAACTTCTTATCCCGCGAGGGGTAACCTTGACCGCATTTCCCCAACAATTATCGCATGCATATGCCGACAACTGTGCAACCTTTCCATAACCCCGCTCCCTTCGGTTTATCCAATATCGTAATACATCGCTACACCCATTCATCCCCTTCCAACCTACATCCTGCATACTCGGGCTTCCTTCTGGATAATTCGATAAATCCTCCATAGTTCCGGATAGCGCGTGCGCCAAATCACAAAATTGAGTATTACTAATGAAGTGCGATCACATTTTAAAATTGAATCTTACTGGCTGTTTTTTCTCTTGTCGTTGAATAGCACGCTCCAAGTTTGAGTATCTATCGGAGGCTAGCAGAAAATCCACTGACGACGTGGCAAAGATTTTGTGGTTGCCCTGTGTAGTTGAGGCTTGGGATCTGTGCTGCAGATTTCCTGTGTAACATTAAGCGACCCGGAAGCGAAGCCTTGTTTTGCACCAAAGCTACGGATCGTTGTTGCGTGTATGGCGTCCCAAATATATCAAATATTTTTATGTATATGTCGGGCAGAAAAAGTGGGCCCCTCAATTATATTTAGTCATTACTTAATTTATTTTCGGACCAACCTGTAGACTGGCACTGGTATTCCTAGGTCAGTATGTAAGTCTTCAAGTTGGTAGACAGCTGTCGACAGGTTGGCAGTTCACAGGCTGGTTCATAGGTTGGTTTATAGGCTGGTGGTTTATAGACTAATAGTTTAGTATAAGCTAGTTTATATATTAGCTTGTATGTTTTTAAGCTGGTAGATAAGCTAATAAGTGGGCTGGTAGATAGGCTGGTAGATATGGTAAACAGCTTACTTGTCTGCGAATTGGCCCATAATTCAGCCAGTAGGCCAGCCAATAGGCCAGATAGTAAAATGTGTGGGTGTTTGGTGTAACTGAAAGTAGATAGCGTAGTTCCTAAATATGACTAGGGGGTCGACTTTTTTATTCAATATATACCTAAAAAAATCTGACACATTTAGGACGCCATACAAATGTGTCAAATGTTTTTATGTATATCAGGCAGAAAAAATGGGCTCCTTAATCACATTTAATAACCACTCAACCCATTTTAGGACTGACCCATAGACTAATACTGGTATTTTTAGACCAACCTGGTCTCGTTCCCAGACGTCACAAAGAGAAGTAGACCAACCTGTAAGTTTTTAAGCCAATAGACAGGCTAATAGTTTACAGACTAATTCACAGGCTGTTTCATAAGCTGGCTCATAGGCTGGCGGTTCATAGGCTGGTAGTTCACAGGCTGGTTCACAGGCTGGTTCACAGGCTGGTTCACAGGCTGGTTCACAGGCTGGTTCACAGGCTGGTTCACAGGCTGGTTCACAGGCCAGCCTGTACGTCTTTAAACTAGTAGGCGGGTTGGTAGACAGGCTGGTTGGCAGCCTACCCGCCTACAAACCGGCCCATAATCCAGCCAATAGGCCAGCCAATAAGCCAACCAGTAGGCAAGCCAGTAGACCAGCCAATAGGTCAGACAATAGGCCAGACAATAAGACGTGTGGGCGCCTAATGTGGCCGAAAGTAGGTAGAGTAGTTCTCAAACATGATTAATTAAAGGGCCCTTATTTTCATTCAACATATACATAAAAAACATCTGACACATTTGGAACGTCATACATTTACGACGCCATAATAAGATATACCTTTTTTTTATATAATACCAAGCAAAATAAGCAAAAACTATATCAAAAATTCTAGATTGTAGAACCTACATGCTTTTTATTTCTGCTTCCTTTTACCCCACAAAATTATTTTTATTATAAATATTAAATTTATATAAATGATATATTGTTGGAAGCTAGTGGCAGTAAATCATGATACAGCAGTATCTGGACATTTTTAAGACTGCGACCTTGTTGTTTATTCTCACTTCTTTTATTGGGGCATCTAGATACTGGCTGACGGTTTATTCAATACTAGCCATCGGATATCAGACTTTCTCGAACACGCCCGGTCCAGGAGTTTGATTTTCTCTGCTCCAAAATTTACGCCCTTCGAATGTTTGAAACTTTGGTTGAGTAGCTATTGCCGTGGCCGCTTGCTACTCCAGTATCGATACTATCATTTTAATAGCTTCGAGGGACCGAACTTTTATATTAGATCATATTTGGTTACTCCTCTAGAGCGCAAAGAATAAGATAGCTACATTAAGATTCTAGTCGAATCAGTCGAATCAAAGTTTCGGCTGGTGTGGTTTCTATGCATCGGGCCTGCAATTCTTGGTGGCGGCATCTCTGACTAAGCTTGCTCTCGGAATATGGTGCATATAATTTCATCCGAATCAACGACAATGCTCTAATGCACATCGCGCTAAGCCATCTTAACATCAGCTAGTTGAAACCTTGTCGTTTGACTTCATTTTTAAGTTCTCATATGTCTCCTATTTTTCCTTCGTATGATGGCCAAAACGTATCAGAAGTACACACAATTTCCAAAAGTACCAAATGCATTTTATATATTAATTGTGCATAAATAAGTTAATTTAAACAACATATTAACCTATATTCATCACCTACGTATACCTACCTACCACCGGATATCAGTTGAATAATTCGCAATATCAGAGCTGAGATAAAGATCCTAATTCTCACTTACACAATTTCCTTAAAACCCAAATTCTTAGTACGATCTGGGTTTTTTTGGGACTAGTATTTCTTATGATGATTTATATGTATGTACTTCGATTAAACTGATATTTTATTAAAACCCTTTTTTTATATTTAATTTTTCTCCATGCCAACCAATACCACTCTCAACTAATACATTGATCATCAAATCCTGTTCACTTTTATTTTCTTTTTGATGGAAACCCCGTCAAAATTTGTTGAAAGTTTTTATGGTTTTTGATCAAAGTTCTGATAATATATATGGAGCTAATGATGCAAGATACTACTGCGCAGCTGTGATAATAATCTCCTCATCTATATAATTTGAAACATTATGTAATTGACCATTTGGGATTTTGCGTCTCGCCTACAATTCAGGCTTCACTGGCTTTGAGGCGTAAATCTCATCTAACCAAGAGTCCTCGAAACCATCACTTTCCACTTCAAGAAATTTGAAAGCGTCTCCTTGAAGAAGAAACGCAGCCATTCCGTCAATGTTCAACATAGTCCAAAACAGTGCTGCGCACACCGCCCATAAAACTGCTGGATCCTTCCTCATCCAGCAGATACCTTGAATTTCTTCATCTATGACTCGATGCAATGCACGCTGTGCTGACGCAATACAGTCATCTGTTTTTTGGTCATTACTGCGTTCAATGTACTCCCATAAATGGGTAATGATGCTGGTGATTCGCGGCATTCTGTCTTCGTGTGGCGTGCATAGGCGGTTCGTAGGGACCTGGATTTTCGGTGCTAGCTCGATCGCCTTCGCCAAGTGAATATCCCGAAAACCCGATAATGGAGTTTTTCCTAGTCTAGCCGCAGCGAGGAACACAGCGAGCATAATATATCGAGAGTGGTTGTTGTGGGATGCCGAATATTGCCCAATGGCTGACAATTCTGGTCCGCGAGTATTATCGCTGTAATCTGATAACGTCTTAAAATCCACCGCCAAATCCGTGCCCGGCTCGGACCAAACGGGTATTAGGGCGTTTTGAGTGTTTGTCCGCTGGTCGCGAGGGAGTGATGCTATAAAATTCATCATGGCTGCTGTTTGCTCCATGAGAACACAAGCCTCATAAGGGGGCATGCACTCCGGAAAGCCTAGCGCTATGATCTCATATATCGTACCAGCCCATCCAGCCCCCAATGTCATAGTTGACAAAGCTTCGTTTGGGTATATTATTGAAGGGTTGGTTCCGCGACCTGTTATCCGATTAAACGATCGTATGTCTACAAATTCGAGGGTAGACCGTCTTGAAACCGCTCTGGAAACCTCCAATCCGCTACCATTTTTGCTGTCCGCCTCTTCTTCAAAATTTATAATGGCTTGTCTCACACTCTCGAACGTTGAACAATCTGACACATATTCCAGTATCGCAGCACCCAAAAGCGCACGTATACGAGGGTCTGCCATTTTCTCACCAATAATATAACCAAAGCACAAAGTGAATAGGTGTCGCTGGATGCCCGTGGTCTTCTCGTATTCGCTGCGCATCGCACCTTTAAGTACTTGGTCAATGGACTTCAGAATTCAGACTCATTTTCGCCTGATCGCCCATCAATGTGTTGGTTGTTGGGTCGACACCTTCGGTGCCAACTAGCGGCCGTCTCAATTCAGCATAGTAGGCTTTCTTGTTTTCTTTTAAAAAATTCGGGTTGCGCAGGTCCCTGCGGGAGACTGTAATCATCTTTTAACGCTTTTCTTGTGGAATGAAGTTTTTTGTGCGAAAGTCGTGTTGTTTACTCGCAGATCCAATGACCGTTATATATCCAACAGTCCCGAGCACCCAAGCCCACTTTCCACCTCTGCGGCCCTATCACCCAAACGTTTATTTAATAAAAAATTTCATGGTCATCCATGGTACATGCATGAACATTCAAATTCTCGGAACCCGGGAGCTACCCTGCAGGGATTCTGGAGGAGGTTTCCCTATTTTAGTCAAATCATCTGACGTGTATGAGTAGTGTCAATGTGTTTACTCGCCTACATCAACAGAAAAAAATGAAACTAATGCACTCCAGAAATCAAGCGAGGTTCCGCGCCCGGCAGTCAGGCGAGTTTATTGCCAGATCATCCAAGACTAAGACCATAGTCCTTTCAAGTCGGGTATATAGGTTCCGAACCTTGAGCATTGTGTGCGCAACAAGACGTTACGCTCGGGATACAGATTAGAAAACTGCTCGACTGATACACAAAAAAGCTTGTTCAGTATTTTCTCAAAAGGATTCTTAGCTCTATAGTACCAATCATATTGGGATGCAACTGCGGCTGCCGATACTATTAGCTATCCGGCGATCTAAAACGCAAATCATTAGGTCGGCGCTCAATTTGGAGTTTATAAGACTATAAACCACCAATTAATCTCTATCTTACGTGCATTGAGAGATTCTTCTGGCCCCAGACTTCCTTCCTTTCTACCTAATTACCATCTGCCTGACCATGGAAAACGAGGGATCCGGAATTTGCCTGAATATGCCTGTCCCTGCTAATGTGATAGCAAATATTAATTCTATTGGTTCAAAGCTTCGCCAGTGGAATGAGTGCTTTCTCCTCCCGGTCGATGATCTGGACTGTCCTGCATGCTTCTAGGCTATAGAGCGGAGTAGCCTTGTAGTGACCTGTAAAAGCGCGTGCGGTGACCTGCAAGAGTGCCGACCCTTACTTGGGGATAACTTATAAGATTACTTTTTTACAGTTGGTGGAGAGGTTCTACACGCTGTTTGTGTAAACGAAGCGTGAAATTTATGCACCAGGGCCTTTATCGTCTACTCAATATTTTGCTATCGATATAGTTAGAAGAAATTCTTTGATTTTTCCTTATTTATATGAAGTATAATTATATAAGAACATCATTCCCCATTTCAGATTGAGTCTTTATATTCACTTCAATAACCATTTATTCTTATCCATCTAGAGGACCTTTCATTCCAGTTTTCGGCATTATTCCGGGGGGAAAGCTTTCTCAAAACCCTAACGGAGATCGCGTCTTCTTCCAACTGGAAAAAAAATGGACCCAGTAATCCTTATGCTAGCGGGTGGTCTACTCGTCTTGCTCCCTTTCACAGCGATCGCGGTTTCTCGGTGCGCAAGGAGGCTCTACCATCTATGGCGTGAATTTAGAACCACCCAGTTTATATGGCAAAACGAATACCATTCATTCGAAGAGTTACATTCTCTATACGACCGCGGCGACATTATGCTCTCTGCGGTTCTCATCGCCTCGTCCCTTCAACTATCTCACCACGGCATGTCGAAAGCGATTGAGGCCCACAGTACCTACAAGTCAGACCCCTGGCGTCGCCTAACTCGGACGTTGGCTTTTATATATATTATGGTTCGTTCCAACAAGGGCGCTGAACGGCAGCAAGTTGTCCGGTGGCTGCAAAACATACACCGCAACATTCCACTCTTTGAATTTGAGACGAATGTCTTTGTCTTTGCTACTTTTGCGTACGCGTTGGCCAAGTCGCACGAATTTCTGGGCAGGCCCCAGATGAAGTTGAGATAATCATCAAAGGTGTGATGGCCATGGCAAACAAGCTAGATCCAAAAGATTATGGGAAAGGGGTGCCGAATACGATGGCGGAGATTCAGAACTATCTGCGAAACCGGCTCCCCCTCGACAGCAATGTACCACTGGAGAAACTTCTGGAGAGCATTAAATTGCAGAAAGTGTGCACCGATCCACAAAGCAACAGTTTGCCCTTTTTCTTCAGGCAGCCCCTCACCTCGATTCGATTCGCCTTTTTGATACGGTTTGCTATAAGTTTATCGGGGAAAGTGCTTACACAAGATCAAGCCCGCCACAAGCGGGATTTTGTGGGCGGTACTGCATGGTGGTGTATCCGGAAGGTTCATCGATTCCTAGCACTATTTCACTATAGTGCCTGCCCATCAATGCTCACATTTGATGGTACTCTAGAGCTCCTGATTACTAGATACCCAAACTTGGAAGATGTACCCATTGGACTCTACCAGGAAATATTCGGTACCAAAGGCGAATCCACCCCAAAAAACTTACCAGGCCAAGGTCTTCGTAAACGTGGTGGCGCAGAATCTGGGTCCCGTATTTCAGGAATGGAAATTGATGAGCGGCCCATACCTATATTCCCTGATCTTTGGGAGGACGTCATAGAACTGGTGAAATGCTCTTACTACCGTGGAAGACTCTTGGAGGATTCTAGAAACGGTCCTCCAATCCAACATTTGGGAGTTATTATGGATGGCAACCGTCGTTATAGCAGGATCAGAGGGCTCAGCACTGTAACCGAAGGCCACAAAGTTGGCGCCTTCAAACTCCTTCAGGTTATGTCGTGGGCCTTCAGTGTTGGCATTCAGAACCTCACCGTATGGGCTCTGTCACATGATAATTTGAAGCGAGGCCGTGACGAATTAGATCCATTATTTGTAATGATAACGGATTATATTAACGAGATGATGATGGGCGATGTACCTTTTGCCCTTTTGAACGTTCGGTTTCGGGTCATCGGTGACAGGTCTATTCTCCCGGATCAACTTAATGAGACCATTGAGAAAGCTGAGGCCGCTACAGCGAATTTCAAGTTCAACCTCCAGCTCGCGCTTGGTTACGGCGGGCGTTCCGAAATTCTAAGAGCGACTAAAATGGCTCTTGATAATAAGATAAAACAAGGTCTTTCTTCGAATGAGGCTATCGCGACGATTACTGAGGCAGATATGTCTCAGAATATTTACTCAGCGCAACTAGGGTTACCGCGGATAGGCTCAATATTTCGGCCTGGCGGTGAGCATCGATTAAGTGGTTTCGCTTTATGGGAGTCGCAGCACGCAGAGCTTGCCATTGTGGATGAAAACTGGCCTGCTCTGAAGCAATCGACCTTTCTGAGAAGCGTTCTGGATTTGTCAAAGCGGAGCAGACGGCTTGGAGTATAGAACGTCCTTACGTAATAGTATTTTGAGGATGCATACACGTTCGAATGTCTATTTCATCGTTGGAGGCGATGAAGCCGGGCGACTGCTTGCCAACCATATTGCACGATCTTGCGTCTTTGCAATGTTGATGGTTGGTTTTTACCATGTTGCACCCGTTCTACCGTGTTAAAAATTGTTTTTTTTCTTAGATGGCATCCATTGGATGTTTTATGATTACGCGCGAGCCTAGAACTTGCCGATTGTATATGACCCCCACCTAGGAATACTTGTGTGCACTCGTGGTACTCCGGTTTAGCTGAATTGTATTAATTGTATTCTCAATTTTCGATGCAAAACATGTTAAAATAACATTTCGGATATGACTATTTGAGATCGAGATCTTTTGTGCAAGGACTAAAGTGTTGTATTTGTTGCGTGGCAACCAAGCGAGACCAGCCCAGCCGATAAATATTCGTTCAATTGATCAAAGTCCTGTATTTGAATGGGTAGTGGATCCTTCTGCCGGGATTCCCTTTCCAAAATCTGGACGTCTACCAAGACGCTGAAATATTGCTCACTTCGCTCGGATTGAAGATAGAAGTATGAGGCAAATCTAGCATCGACATAACTTTGATCAACAATAGCGATATCAGGATCATGCAAAAACATTCATTTTCTTCCTGGTATTAGATCTTTCTCGCCCCAAACTCAAATCCAAGATAGCTCTTCGATGTGTTGCGTGTGCAGGGGTGATGCTGAGTTCATGGACTACAACTAGAGCCAAAGAGGGTTTTGATTAAATATTGAATATTTAGGATATTTTGAACTGGTAATTGGCAAATGTGGGTAATTATTTGTCTAAATATGATGACAACGATGCAATCGGGATGGAGGATCTACTTTTCGACTCCAATACAAAGGCGATCCAATTTTGATTGTTGGCAGCTTAGGTAGCCATCCGGTCGTGATCAAATATATTAAGGAACCCACAATGAATAAATTGTAGAAATTGGAAGCTTATGATTAATGCGTAAGGAACGAAATTAGAAAACATATTTATTGAAGCAGACCATAGTTTCCACGATCAACAATTGCGTTTTAAATTGTGTATATCATAATTTTGCTTACAGACGCCCGAAGCTCCCCAAAAGTCAAAACTAGCATCCAACCTCCAAATTGACGGTTTATTATCGGTGCAAAATAGTTATAAGATTTGAAAGAAGACAAATATCGCGATTATACATGAATAAACTGGGCTTTAACAACCGAATAATAAATGTTTTTTATCACAAACATGATGCGATAGTCTAAATTCCTTGTGGGGTCTGCCCAGAAAGAAGGGACTTTACCGCCGTAGCCAGTTGTGTCCCCTCTAATCCATACAATTTGTCAAAAACATCTGCTGGGACTGCTTCTAACGTGGAAAGAACTTTTGGATCCTTTATGGCAGCAGTGAGCTGCTTGATCATGATTGTTTTGAAAGCTCCTGGTGGAAGATCGCCTTCAGCTCTTTGAACAAGATGAGCCCCCCTGCGCCCCCCTGCTAAATCTGCGTAAGATTGCGGGGCAGCCAACGAGGTTGTGAAGAATAAAAGAGTTGCGACAAGGAAAGTTTGTGCCTTCATGGTGATGTTTTGAGGGTAGATTGGTTGAATGCGATTTTATTTTAAGTAAGATTTCGAGTTCAGATCACAAGGCCAGCCTTGGGAACGAAGGAATGCGGTGGAGGAGAAAAGAGTTGCAATTAATATTAATTAATGAATGGTTTTTTCAACGTGTAACTGAGTCGGTTGGGACGGATCGTAAAGATTTTGGTCAAGCCTGAAGGCGGGGCCGTATTGATGTTTATATAGGCGTATGACGAGCTAAGTGATGAAGACTTCGATGGTTTTAAGACAACAATAATTGAGTCTTCCCCTGAGCTCAAAATATCATGCGAACGTTACAACTTGTTTCGTATCAAGGTGCCTCGTCCTATTTTCTTGGCAGGGTCTTTGTGATGTCAGCGTACTCCGTACCGAAGAAAAAAATATTCTGGAGACTGAGATTTTCGACTTAACCTGTTTTCGGCGACATCAAACAAAACTCTCCGCCAACATTGTGTAGCAATGCAGATAGTCAGGCCAACCCGTGCCAAAACGGGTGGAATGGCTAAGCTTCGGCTGTGCTACATTGGCGGCGAAAAAGTACTAAACCATTATTGGGATGATGTACTACCACATTTGGACCCATGTTTCGAGTTGTCTTTCAATCATACTGAATTCTGGGCTTTGGGGTGGGATTGGCATTAGAGCTTTACCATGAGTTTCGAAACGCATCAAGCCATGCTTGCATCAGTGGCGGATACTAGCGTTCTTTCAGAGGCTTGCTGACGATATTTTCTTCACAGTGTGGTTCCTGTAGCTTTGTACTAGATACGATCGATGCCCTGATATATAAATGGGTAGCCGGTACTTCAATAATGTCACAAACTATCAATCAACCAGCTTTACATTCTCAACTCTGCAGGCAGAGACGCGTTGATCGCAATTCCTATTTTCTCTTCTCTTATTCTTTTTCTTATTGCTTTATTTCCTTATATACCGTTTATCTTATTCTCATATCACATTGATTGTGATAACTTCCCTAATATTAATCAACAGACTTAGAAGCCATGCGGCCACCAAGTTTTCCGTCAGTTGCATTGTGTTTAGGCCTGGGTGGTGCCCAAGTGCTTGCATTTTTCGGTGAAGTCCCTTCACATGCTCTAAAAGATCCTATCAACGTCCCACCTATTCGCACGGAGGAATTATATCCACACTTGCGAAAGAGGGACGAAGACTGGTCCAGATTTAATCTTCAAGATGAGGTGAAACTCCTTTGGGCTCACAATAACCGTAAGTTTCTTTTCTATTAATTGTTTCTCAAAGACGAAGAAGAATAAACCTAACTAATGTCTTGGCTGTAGGGGATAGTAAAGTTGTCTTTGACATGGATATTCAAAAGCCGGACCAGAAACATCGCCTCCTTGCCCTCGAGGAACTCGACACATTTACCGAAAGCATCGTCTGTAAGGAACCTACTATAACGTTGAAATTCCGGAGCGAAGCAGCCATTGGCCGCGCGGAAAAGGAATGGGGTTGGATCAACGGCGCTGATACCGACTACTTTTACTTGATTGCGAACCATGACGGTTGTGGACCCGACGCCATGAGGCATCCCTACAAAGTCGTTCAAGTTGATAACGATGCCAAAAACTTGACTACGACTTTCACCACCCAAAATGTTGATTGGGAGGAGGTCACGCCGAACCATAAGATGTCAATCGGCACTAGCCCACATGTTCGACGAACTTCAGCATCCGATACTTCCTCTCCTGCACGGATCATGCGTCGTGAGGAGGCCTACTGTTTCTACTTATGGAAGATGTTAGGTGTCTTCTGTGGTGGAGTCCAAAAACCCGGGCCCGGCTTTTTTGAACGTCTTGGATCCTCGCTTCGTGCTGCCAAAGACAATACGCTTGACAGCTTCGAAAAGTTCCCTTCTGATCTTGTCAAAGGTGCCAAGGGCGTGGAAAGAATTCCTGGTGCACTTTTCGATGCCGGAGTGACATTCACGAATGGAATGAAACAAATTCCTGCCGAACTTGCTGTCGCCGAAGATACCTTCATTGACGGCGTCACTAAGATCCCTGGGGAAGTCGGACAGGCCTTTGCTCATAACTTTCAGTTAGCTTCTGGTGTTATCGTTGGTGTCGCTGAAGATATCATGAAGGATATTTCTGATGCTGCTAATGGTGCCAAAGCTGTCGTTACTATTGTCGAAAAGGTTGTAAATTTCCAAGAAGCGATTATTCTCTTGCTCATGGGTGAACCTATGACGTTTGACTTCGCAACCACAGAAGAAGACGCAAAGAAAACCCTCTATCCTCCCATTACAACCGGGCCTGTGGAATTTAGTAGCGAGTGCAATGGCTGCCAGACTAAAGGCAGATTGGTCATCAGGGCTGAATGGTTTATGAACGGTGGCTCGCTCCTCAACCCCATATTCTGGGTCGAAACCAAAGGAGTCACTGGTAGCCTTCCCATTAAACACAAGGTTGCAGTTGACCTCGATGCGACCGAGGAAGATGATATGGTAGCCCTGTTCCCCGTCCCTGGTATCACACCCTTTACTATCGGAGCTGTGTCGGTTGGACCAGTAGTTATGGTGGGCGGAGGCCTTGAAGGTAAGCTCAAGGTCGCTGGAGCCTTTACTACAGGATTAAACTACACGATCCCCGACGGAACCATGGAATTGCGTCCCACAACTCCTTCAGAAAGCCGATTGACTGGATTTGAAGGTGGCGCCAACTTCAAGCCTTTTTTCGACCTTGACGAATTGAACATGCAGGCCGAAGCGAGCGTTTTCGGAATGGCAAGACTCGGAGCTGGCTTAGCATGGGGTAAAGGGTCCACTTTGGGGGCATGGGCGGATTTTAAGGGAGGGTTCAAAGGTACCCTCAAAATTGGAAGCCTAGATAACGGTGAATGCCCGGCCAAATTTGGGCTTTCCGCAACGGGTCTGGTAGGCGACAGGATCGACAAGACGGAAAAGCCGGAAGGAAAGACCGCTGGTGTTAAGGCATCTATCGGCACTTTCTATGAAGTCTCAGTAGCTGCCGGGCTTTCGGTGAGCGAAGCGAAGGTCAGCTTCAAGATGGTCGATGGTGGCACTGAAATAGCAGGATTTTGTATTGCAGCTCCTATTCTTGACCTTGCCAATGAGCAAAGAATGGCAACACTGCAACCTACAAAAGCGCCAGCCAAGGACATCAAGAAGCAAGCTGGACCCAACTTTGTTAAACAAACACCCACAGGGCAAATTGAGTCAGGAATGATATTGATCAAGGGTATGGCTTTAGAAATGTTTGCGTTTGATGGAAGTGAAGTTACTATTTAAGCTTTTGGAGGGATCTTGATATGAATTTATGGACATGCATGTATCGAAAAATGTTATTTAGATCGAAAGCGATGCTTCTTGTAATCTTGTTTATTTATCAACTTAGTTTTAATGACCATCTTTTATTATTCTTACATTGTCTATCAGTTTTAATCAATCCGCGATTTCGAATTTAGATCTATGAGATGTATGCTATGAGGGCTGCTCAAATAGGAAAACTCATCGATCGCCAGACGCCGAAACGCCATCAAAAGGCTAGTCAATTGACACATCTTTCTGTCGTACTACTTAGTTTTTAAGAATAGAGATTTAGCTGATGAGTCTAGGTCGAAGGAAGAATCCATATGTCGGAATCTATGGCATCCGGTTAAGACAAGGGATAGAGGTTGTTTGGCGCTATGATCACCGTGCGAGCCTTTTATGGTCATCTTCGAGAAGTTGACGATACTCAATACAAATTCCATGACCGGGTCAATAATATACAATTTTTGTCTATATCAAAGAATTTAAAACTTTCCGGAGTGGTTTCGAAGATATCACCGTGGAGCATGCTTTGTTAACCCCAGCATACTTGTTGAAGGCGAAGCCTTCAAGTCTAAATGAAGTGGGCGCACCTGATGCTCTTGTCGCAAACCTGGTTGATGTCTTCGGGATAGCCTATAGTACAACGCCAATAAGGAAAACGAGCATACGTCTAAGTCTATAGATCTACGATCAAACAAGAACCGGAAGATGAGCTAGGAGTAAGGTGCCGTAACGATCAATGCTCCAAAACATGGGGGGGTAGTTCCAGCGGGGTGGTGGAAAATGTACTTTCTTTCGGGACTCCTAGCTCTCTAGAATTTCGGAACAGTACATACAAGTGCATTAAGATGCGCAGAAACATATATCGTGATACGATCCAAATCTGCCAATTATTACAATCCATTTCTATATACAAAGAAATATCTTTAGTAGTTATTATATAACTCCACTAGGATGACAGAGTTGTAGATTGATAAAAATCAGTAGCGGAAGTAAGGTCTATAATCCGCTTTATAAATGCATTCAAAGGGCTTTGAACAAGAGGAAGAAGAACAAGAGGACTGGAATAGATAATATGTCCATTCCTGGGTGGACCTGAAATGCTGAGGACGGAGAAGTCACTGCCGGCCCCGTAGAGGTCGAACTTGCCGTCTCGGTATATGGAGCTTTGGCAATGTGATAAAGCTGATCGATGGGTGTCGGAATACTGGTAGGGGGGTACGTTCCCCAAGAACCCCCGGTAGCAGTGGCACTAGGTACTGTGGAAGCACGGCAGGTAAACCCAGTAAAAGTATTCTCACTTTGCACTAGGGTAAAGGTTTGACAGAGCACGTAAGGTCCCGTGCTAAAATCCAATTAGTTACATACGTACGTAACAAGATCCGCGATCAAAATTCTAGAAGGGAGCTAGCCTACCAAAGAAGAGTCTGAGGTGAGATATCAGTTCTGGTTAAAAGGGAAGCTGCCACATCCTCAAAAGCGATACAAGTTGTAGGCACCGGTCTCGTCGTCGGCGTCACCGAGGTGGTCCCCGACGATGTTGATGTACCAACGCATCCGACATAGGAGGCAGAATAAGCGCAGGCCGCATTGTGCGGGCATTTGACACCATAGGATTGAGTGTATAGTGGATTTGCCGCTAAAAATTGGTAACCGGTTAGTTAGGTTTGGACACTGGGAATTCGTTCGCTTAGGATAAGGTCATACAATTGGTTATGGTTTCAGTTATGTATGCACAAGTTCGGGATCGATGTCGAACCCTTCCCGCACCGCTACCTCCGCCGCCGCCTCCAGCTCCCCTTCCTTCTTGAAGCAGTGGATCCAGACCATTCGACACAGTAAGTGTTTGGGGATGACTATTTTGCATTCGTTGTTTTTTTGGTATAATTTGCGCTGCTTTTGTAAAGTTTTTTTATCTATTCTTCCGTTGATATAGGTGTGCGAGGTACTGTGAAATATTCTGGCTTCTGACCCGACTCAAGATGCTGGAGCCCGGGGCATTATATAATACCAGGATATCAGGGGAACACCACGTTGTTCAGCCTTAAAGCGCCAAGAGAATATATTTCTTGAGGCAGTGTTGCGTTTTGGTCTGCAAATGCACAGCTTTGTTGCATGGGCTGTGTAACCAAACCCGCACCTCATATGAGCTCATGTGCATGGATCCGAAGATGCTGAAGTCTAGTTACGTAAATAAAATATCTAAATATACGTTTTCTATCGATATGATTAATACGTAGAATCTGCCCTATCGGTGTCCGTCACGATTGTCAAAGTAAACGGCTATGATCCAACGGAAAGTCGGTTGTAATGATCTCGGGCTTGGGACGACGCGACGAGTAAACCGGTCGTTGAAGTATCATTGTGCCTTGCGAGACTCGATATTTCGGCCCTTCAAATTCTTCAATTGATTCTCCCAAATATTATTTTTAATTACAGTGCAATAGTTACATAAACACAGTGTGTGGCTTCGTTATGGTGGATGAAAGTTTAAGCTGCATCAATCCGATTCCCTACAACACAAAATTAAGAGAATTGGATAGCACAATTACCCAACGATGCATGGAACTCTTGAACAGGACCTAGTTTAGACGACCCAAGTAGGGAATGTACTTCGTGCGGCAATCTCTGTACAATAACCTGAGTTTCTTCCTTATTCTTGGACATACTCTGAGCATCCTATTCCCATGCTACTTCGTGTTCAATATCTGCGACTCGAGGCACTTTGTCAACTCGGACACGACAAAATCTAGCGATCTTTTCGCACTATAAGGTAGTCGACGGCAGTGTCAGCTCACACCCAAACCCTGAGGTCGATTGATCAAACTATTATAAGGGGGTTTAACAAATAACTTACGCATGCATGTAGCCCTTCCACATCTTCCGGTGTCATACCAAGTCTTCTCGCTCCTCTCAAATGGAACGCAGTCACGCTCTCGAGATTTTGTATCAAAATACCACACAACGCCACCACTTCTGTATCAAAAGGGTCTAATATAGTGTGATCAGAGAGGTATAGACCGTAGGTTATATTATAAGTGATCCAGGCTGTTCCGAATGGAAATATATGTACCGTCAGTTCTGCTGTATATCATATATCGGATATCTTCTAGATACCAAATTCACCGGGCGAACATCCTGTGTGGATCAATACGTACCGAAATCTTTATGGGCGATAAATTTCTCATCGTTTCGTGGCATATTATGCCTATAGATTTTACCCAAGAACTCCTTTCCTCGCTCTAAATTTTTCTCATCCGCTTGCCATCCGTCCCTGCTAAAGGTATAATCTCGATCTTCATCCTTTTCAACGTCGTCAATTCTAAATATAGCAGTGATTGGTTTACATACACCAATAAGGCAGACAAGCTTCACTAGGGCTTCACGGATTCGTCTCATCAGTGCTTTTCTTGATTCGCTCGTTGAATACTTAGGCTGAGATATTAAGTAGGAATAAAGGTCGGCAACATGGGCAGGGTCAGACGCATATGTTAGGGTTGCTATCTTGAATTTACGCGGGCGTTAGTTTCGCGTTTAGTGCAATCCAGCGAGTTTCAGTCGTCTAACCGCACTGCGTTCAAACAGAAAATAGGGTGGGGATGCTTACAAGAACAAGGTACCATCTATCCTCCCCGAGGTTTTTTGGGAAAGAGGCTTCAATTTCACGGAATAGTACCACCATCTCTTCAAAAGTGCGATCCGGTGGATGCTCCACCTCATCCTAGAATTTAAATAAGTCAGCATCCCTGAAACTCAATACCTAGGTACCTAGGTTAATCGATAAGTCGTGGGATGTATTAATGCAGAGCATTCCGACCATGGTACCATAGAGCAAGATTCTCTAGGGATCAGATCTGACCTTTTTTGTACATGTGGCTATATCTTAGTCACGTCAGTTATATCGAGAAACCTAGACGCCAAAATTGTATTAAAATTCTTGCTTACTGCTTTCTTGGTGGTTCCTCTTCGCTACTTTGAGAGTTTTGTTCCCAATCGTTCCGGTTATGCTAATGCGTAGTGTCAGAAAAGTTTAAACGTATAGATAGTACTGAATACCGATGATATCTGGCAAACAAAAAAGTTTGTGGGGCTCGAGTTCTCTCAGATCCTTACACATCATTAGAATCTTGCAATGATTGGATTTCGTTAGATTCCGCGAGTGCGAGCGTGCTTCCATATCTTGAACGCGGGGCCTCAGGGCTACCCAGGGACCTGTGAGGTACCGGAGCAGCAACTGAGTTTAGAACACAGAGACGTCCTATGCCACACTGAATTTCTCGACGTCGAAGTATGGACCTCCCCATAGCACTCATTTTTGATTCGATTGAGTATAGTGGAGTTCCAAATTTGATATGAATACTTAGTAGTGATATCGATAATCCGGTGTTATGCTGATGCGGCAAAAGAAAAATCCAATATCCAGCTTCTTTGATAAAACCAATAGGGAGACTAGCAGCAGTACGCGGCTCGGATATATAAGCAATCTAAGATTGAACACGAGGGTATTCTGACATAGTACTAGGCAGCGTTCCTCAAAACTGATATCTTACAGTTCACTTTGAATTAGCTCAAGGCGGTTTGTTTCAATCGACAAGAGAACCTTCTGTTCGACGCCGTTGAGCTTGAGGGGAATTTATTTGTAGGTTTATCTACTTTGCCTAAGATCAAAGCAATGCGGAAAGTGGTTCCATCTAGTTAAAAGTGCCGCCCCGCGATAATCGGCCATTTGCATCGGGCGTGATCTTACGAAAGCTACTCTATATAGTAGGTCGGGTTTTCCTTGGGATTGAAATTGACTCGCTAGATGGGTATTGGAGCGAGAACGGAGTTTCATTTCTTAAGAACGCATATGAAGAGGCTAGCGCCGTTCCAAGAAATGGCGCCACAAAAGAAGCTTGACTAAAATATTACCCCGCAGTTTTGCTGATAAGTCGACCTCCGAATGTAGGGCCGCTAGCTTCACCAAGAATAATAGAGATTGCCAAAGTCTTGTTCGAGCCTATCATGTCTTGGCTGCATTTACCGACAGCGCTGCCATTCGCATATATAACTAAATCGGACGTGGCTTTTTGTGACATGATGGTAGAATAGAACCACGAATAAAAATGAACGCCACCGTTCAATATTCTTCCAAGCAGGAATAGTGGCCTGAGCTAGTTTTTGTTGCAAATAATGGGAATAGGAATCATTAGCCTTGAGTTGCAGTTTAGATCCTTGAGATTATGTAAAGGCTCAAGGAAAATTAGACGGTCGAAGTTGTGGCAACAGGATAGTCCGGTGCGCCAATCATTTATTCCACAATTACAATCGATCGCTTTATATCTAGACGATCTAGATTTGAAGACATACTAGCTACGTGGATGTTTTCCACTAAATTAAAGTTCTACGCTGTTGATTGTGAGCTTCCGGTATTTATTGGAGTGTTTCGTCCCATTCGTCGGATCCACACCTTTGTTTTAAGGAGCTTATTTAGGTACCAACACCCTAACTCCGTTTACCGTCGTAAGTGCAACCGATGACTGAGAAAAACCGAAGCTTCTCACAGCCGGTGGGGGTCATTGCGGCGGCCGAGTTCTTTGGCGAGTCCCAGCTGGTCGATGAGCTACGTTAGACCGATTCAATAAATCCCGCAAGCTATGACGTATAGCTTCGCTCTGAAGGCTGTTCTTCCTAAAAGAAGGATAGCGATGGTTTCCATTGCATTCATAAGATTTGTGCTACTACATCCTCAATATTAGTGTTGTGGGGATTGTGGAGACAAGCTCTCCCGCTCCGTCTTCAAATAACTTCCAATGTACGGGAAAGATAGGCCCATGTTCATTAAACGCGAACTGCGGTAAAATCCTAGATTGGGACTGAAGTTGGGGGTTGCCTTGGTAAGGCAATTCAAGCCTTAATCTGGTAAGGATTATGCCTCGAAAACCTACAAACTTGTTACTTTGTGCATATGTCCTGCATGTGTATGCATGCACACCTATGCTTTAACTGCACTGCAACTTTGTTTTTTGTTTTTTATCAAAGCATACTTAAGTAACTATAACCGATCGAAATAAGACGCACTAGCTAGAACTTCGAAGAGGCTGGTTTACGAAATCAGCCGGAGCTATTTTGAATAGTCCGAAAATCAACATGATACCAGCGCCAACAAAACACAGCAACTTCATACCGGATTCGCTCTGGTTATCTGGGTAGAAATACTCTATTCTGACATCCGATCGAATATACCGATCGCGATATCGGGCTTTTGCAAAACGCATTTCTGAAGATATAAAACAGGTTGTAGCTGCACCTCACTCGTAGCATGCTTATGCAGAGAAACATTTTCGGTAACGCAGAGTACTACAATTTATATATGTTATCTGTGACCCCCGGTTCAGGATATATTGAAATGACTAACGTACCCACTGTTATATTAACTGGCGCAGGGCGAGGTATGGATATATCGTAGATATACACGGGCCCTTGCTTCTTCTGCAGACCTAGAACATTTTTTATCAAGTACATGAAACTAATATTAGCATCCATATTGTCGAAAACTGAAGGCATTGGACACGCTATATTAGTGCATCTTCTCGGACTACCAAACCCCCCCAACATTCTTGCTGTCTCTCGCAATATTCAATCACTTGAATCTCTGGCGAAATCTCATAAAAACCTCGAAGCTGTTTCTGTGGACTTCTCACCTTCCTCGGGGGCGAAACCCAAAGCTGGAGAGACTATTATAGACCGTGCGACTTCTCGGTGGGGACGAGTAGATTCACTAATACTTAATCATGGGACATTGGATCCCATCGCTAAAATCGAGGATGCGGATTTGGAAGGCTGGGCGACCACATTTCAGGTAAATTTTTTTTCCAATGTGGACTTGATCAGGAATGCTCTTCCCGAGCTACGAAAATCCAATGGGAGGGTGGTGATGGTAAGCTCGGGAGCAGTCGGATTGCCATTTGTAAGTCTCCTCACCCTAAGTACGCACAGGTTGCCTTTGTGTTGTGTCATCTTCTTTCCAGAAGACCAGTACTGATGGTCTGAATTCTTGGGAAGACGGGTTGGGGGGCATATGGCTCAAGTAAAGCCGCATTGAACCATCTCAATATGACACTGGCTCATGAGGAACCTGCAATATCATCCATCGCCATCGCACCAGGAATCGTGGATACAGATATGCAAAAGGCGTTGAGGGATGTTCACGGAGATGTAATGCCACACCAAGAACAGTCCATTTTTATAAATCTGAAAGAAAGTGGCCAAATAGTAAAACCGGTAAGTGGTTTCTCGATTGCCCATTCGCGAACCCGAGCGGCTTCCCACGTCTTGCAAAACTTGAATTTGAGAAATGGTTCCTGATTTTTTGGCCTTTACTACAGAGTGACGTTGGAACCGTCCTCGGAAATCTTTCACTCAACATGGAAAAATCACTCAGCGGAAAGTATCTCAAGTAAGTTCTCTACTTAAAATCGAACCATTTTCATTTTAAAGTATTAACATCAACTAATACGGTAATATAGTTGGGACGATACCATCCTTGCATCTTACCGTGGACACTAACCGACTATGTAAATATCTTCGAGGCGAAGGCTCTGGCGGCACGTGTATTCTACAAAAACTAGAACATAAATTGAGTAATTCTGCCTTAATAGTGATTTTTTAGAAGTGTTTGTCTCAGGCTGCGTTATCCCAAGCGGTGTTTATCAGATTAGAAGATAAATTCGTAGTGAATCATTGTACCTGGTATCGGGTATCTTTTGCATGCATAGAGTATGAGCGGAGCAGACGTGCATGTAGCATATGTATGTAGCCTCGGTGACAGGGAAATGGAAACACCTAACGTTCGAACATTTTAAAAAAGTAATATCACCATATGTGGTACTGTCGACGACAGCGAAAGGTTTAGCCAGTATCTGATAGGGTTAAAACATCCGGGTCGTATAAGCAAGAGAACCCATCCGGATCTGCATACGAAGGATATAGTATGCCTAATGTACCTTCCTGCATGATATAGGAGTGTTCCAGAACCGCAAGTGTCCCAGTGGATGGACTGTACGAACGCCGGGAAACGACTAGACGGACTGTGGCGTCGGGAATAAGTGCAAGATCTTAAAAGTGGCTAACCCGATATGGACGGTCTCTGAACATTGCTACGTACAGCCTCGGATTATTCAATTTAAGGATTTAATTTATCGTAGAACAGGAACGAGTTGATTTGTAAAAATTTGTCAAAAGGCTGCCTTGATGCTATGGGGTTCCAATCTATGCGTTCGAGTAACAAGTATTCACTAAACTAGCGTATGAAACAAAGAAATTGGCCACCCAACCCATTTACCCAGATTCCCGATAATCGATCTCCCATCAACATCCTACAAACTTGACAGACTCCCAAGTTGATATCTATAAATCTCTCTATGAGATAGCATAGTTCCTACATGTCCCTGGGAGGCCCATGTTCACTAGTCTACATCACTACACAGCTCTGTAACTGTGACCATGGTGCTTGGAACTTTGATTGCCGAAGTTTTTAGGTGTGGGTGAGTGGCCGACTTTAGTTGGGTGGCATCTTCTAGCCGGTTTTCATGGGCGGAGCTAGCAGCACTAAGCAATGCCATCAGACCAGCTTGCACCATATCTTCGTGAAGACCCACACCCCAAACTAGCTCCCGTTTACCACCGTTTTTGGCTGAAAGTGAGCATTCGATGTACGCCGCAGCCTTCGTATTGTTGACACCCTCCGAGCCGACAGCTTGCTCCTTAAAGTAGTTAACGGTAAGGTCAACCCCAAGCCCGTTAAGGCAGTTTACTAGACTTGAGATCGTGCCGTTCCCCTCTCCTTTGATAGGTTTCTCCACCCCGTTCAGGGCAATAGTTCCCTCAAAATGGAGGCCGCTCTGCTGCTCAGCAGCCTCGTTTGTTATAGGAAAATTATCATTGGAGGTCGCTCTGTCTGTCCTGATACAGTAGTCTACTAATCTGATTGGAGAATTGGCCTTTGGAAGGTAAGCCTCTTCAAACAGCTTCACGATCTCTGCCGGCTGGAGCTCTCGGTTTACCGTCTCGGTGTGCTTTTGAACAATTTTGGAGAAGGCTTGCTGCAGTGGCTTTGGGATATCTAGGTGAAGGTTTTGGAGAATTATCCATGCTACTCCTCCCTTACCGCTTTGACTATTGACCCGGATTACTGCCTCGTAATTCCGGCCAATATCCTGGGAATCGAAAGGGAGATATGGCATCACCCAGGGATCGTCGTCCGTCAAGTCCTTGCGAGACTGGAAACCCTTTTTAATAGCGTCTTGGTGGCTACCAGAGAAGGCGCAGACTGCGAACTGGCCACCATACGGCTGCCTTGGATGAACGGGTATCTTGGTTAGGTCTTCTACTGTGCTGATGACTTTGCTAATATCCGAAAAATCGACACCAGGAGAGATTCCTAATTGAGATGAATGTTAGCCAGCCGTTCGATATACTCTTAATAATAACTAACTGCAAAACCTGAGGCCGAGATTTACCTTGGGTGTAAAGGTTCAGAGCTAGAGTAACAAGGTCGACGTTTCCAGTTCGCTCCCCGTTGCCAAATAAACATCCTTCCACACGGTCTGCTCCAGCCATTTGCGCTAACTCTGATGCAGCTACCGCGCAGCCACGATCATTATGAGGATGAAGCGAAACGCAGACTTTCTCTCTTTCTGAAATGTTTTTGCAAAAATACTCAATCTGATCGGCATAGACATTTGGTGTCGAGAGTTCCACAGTCGCCGGTAAATTAAAAATGATTGGGTGTGTTGTAGGCTCCCATGCTTCTCTAACCGCATTACAGAGCTTGATGGAGTACTCAAGTGAAGTATCAGAGAAAGTCTCTGGGGTGAATTGATACTGCCATTCAGTTGCTCTGACGGCAGGATCTGGAGAATCCTTTGTCAAACTTCGGACTAACTTTGTACACTCGACCGCAAGGTTCAGAGTTTCGTCCTCCGTCATATTGTTGAAAACTATTCGCCGAAAGCATTCGCTAGTTGCTAGGTATAGATGGAAAATAACTTTCTTCGCACCATATAAGGCCTCGGCAGTCCGCTTGATGAGATCCTTGCGGCATGGTGAGATCACTTGGAGGACAACGTCTTCTGGAACCAAGTTCGGAGTTTCAATTAGATGTCGTGTGAAGTCGAAATCGATCTGTGACGCGGCAGGAAACGAGATCTCGATTTCCTTGTATCCGATCTCGACTAGCAAATTGAAGAAACGTAGTTTCTGCTCTCCGTCCTATTCTATGGTTTAGCTAGAGAGGCCATAGTTGATAAAGTTGAACAACTATCTTACCAGAGGGTTAGCCAATGACTGGTTCCCATCCCTGAGATCCGTATTTAGCCATCTAGGAGCTTTGGTGATCGTCTGATCAGGCCATTGGCGTCCTGGTAAACGTAGAGGCTTGAAAGGTTTGTACTTTCGTGAGGGATCGTTTAACCTGGTAGAGAGATCGATATTAGAATATAACCAACTTTTGATATTACATTTCATGTAGTAAAGACAGCGAGGGTAATGTTGCCCCGTTGCCATACGCCCCAGCCCAAGGGATTGTCTAGCAACTTACATAGGCATATTGTAGAAGAGTTATAGTGCTAGTAACTAAGTAAGCTGGTTTTCTGGTAATTTGTTTAAAAGATATCATAATTTTCGAACTTCTACCCCACGCTCACCTCCTAAAGTTGTAGCTTTTATAATCACATCCATCGACAACATGCAACAACTGATTGACAGATTATCTGGATGTGTTACTCCTAGCTCTTCATTGTGTTGAATTTTGCTTTTGTGACACAATCTAACCAGATACAGTAGCCCCATTTCGGTCGGACTTCCTATTTCCGGTCTGTGCTTTTGCTGGGATTGCCTGGTTCGCTAAATCTTGGCTCAACGTAGCTTAAACCAACCCGGGACCAGTGGAATCTTTAAAAGTCCTTCGTCTCGAGGAGAAAAATAGAGTTCACAGGAAAACGGAGAGTATATGAATACGGTCATGAGGCCGTCTCAAGATCGACAATCTAGCTTGCGCCACTGCGCATTTTATATCGCTCTGTGGGTCCACCTTAAACTGCATCACTGGCAATTTTACCCTATCTCTTAATGGATCTCGTATGATCAGCAAGTAACCGTTGTATATGGCTATCTCCCGTTTCAGCTCTCACTACATCGCGCAGTGCATTAACAATCTATAGACGTCGATTGGGTATTTAAGCCACGGCTCGCATCGTGTTTCTACATTCGCATTGACTAGTGATTAGAATCTCTCCGGGTAACTTTCGAGGGCGATACCTCGCGATACCACAGGTTTGCCACTTGTTTGCGACAGCACACACACATGGGCCCGGGGCAAAATTAAAACAAGAAAATATTATTGCAGGAGCATGTAAGGCGTTCAACATACATTTCATTCGTTGGGATAGATCTTCCAGCTTATACGTCGTGTACGATACCATAATATCTCAGGAGCTGACTTCATGAATTCAACTACTGAAGAATAGAACAAAAGCGGACCCGCGGGCCTGACGGTGCTATGATAAATCATGGCACAGCCGTAGTCTAGTTCAAGCTCAAAACATCCCAGCCTTAAGACTAGTAACCGCTCAAAATTTTGGGCTCGGGCTGGCTACACTAGTCGCGATCCACATACACTATTACGATTTACACTATAACATGTTAACAACGGAGCATCGACTAGAGTTGGCAGATAAGGACCCTCCGAACCTGCGGGAAAGTCAGAAAGCTAGCGCATCCAGTTGACCCACAACTGATCACAGAATAGGCATCGGTCAAATGTTTGCAGATTCCTAATCCATCGCCAAACTGATCACCACCCCTTCCCATAACTTGGCTCATGCGCGCGCGCCTACGACCACCTTTGATTAATATACCTGTTTGAATAATGATGCGGTGCATCTCGTAGTACTCCGCGGGCCCACGATACCAAGGTTTAAACATGACGTCATAGTTCAAATGGCTGTACAGTACTCTGGTTAAGCTACGGTTTCATTGGCTGGCAATAGCTTGTTGAAAGTGGAAATCATCAAAAATAATCTCGCTCATACCCTGAATGACAACGGCGAAGGGGAAAATGTTAGCGCCTTCTTAACTCCAAGACGTATTTCCAATCATGAATATAAAGTAAAGATGGGATGGAAGTACAACTATCAGGCCCACTTGTCGAGGGTTGCCGCATTCACAAGCTTGTACAAGACGTTATAGTAGGGCTTTATACTTCAGTAGGAGAACGGAACACTTATAAGGACAGTGCTGTGGTTCTAGAGAAATAGCATGGGTATCACTTTGACCCTAGGCGAAATTGAACTGGACAGAACATGCTTTAGATTTGCTTTGTAAATGAAGAATACGAGAGAACCAAGTAAAGCCTAGTTTTGGGCTAAAGATGCGTGTATTTAGAAATAAGTCCTTAGGATGAGAGTAAAAGAATAGAATTCTAGAGAAGCTAAACATTATAGCTTCATTATATCAGCTATCATCGAGACTAGAGCCCATCAACCAATTCTGACCAGGCAAAGATATATACATATTTTGAATAGTCATAAGTAGCCCAGATTGGGTACGGATAGATTAACAAAATATAGGCACCACTGCCGAGCCTATTTTTGCCTCTCGATCGATTTAAACGGTGATGATCCTACATTATTCCCGATCAATCAATAGAGTGTCAGGAGGGAATATACTGCGCCACAATGCATGTATGTGAAAGTTCTACATATACCAAACCTGAGGCTGGAAGGTCACATCGCCAGACCAATAATTATAGTAGAATAGGAATATCTATTGCGAGAAACTAGATGCAGAATTGGCTCCGATTGATTGACCTAAGCCCATCGGACAATACCAGAAAGTGGCGAGGCAACCCCACACATACCGATATCTGCGATTTCTGGGTCTAAGCGAAGCAGTACAAGCCAGCCTTGTGCGCTTAAATTATAATACCCAGCCTAAACTCATACAAGTGTGACAGATAACCTACCGGGACAGGAAAGAGCGCTCGACTATTTATCAGCCTGAGGAGCATTCAATTCAACTCATCGAATATACATGGGTGAGGAACACTGGTGGTGCGAAGTCTCTCGAAGCATTGCATCAAAATATTAGATATCTATATTGGTTATATGTTGTCAACGTGTTTTTGATCCTCGAAACCTACAGAACGAAATTTTTTTTGAAATCGGCACACTGGCTTATCCTGAGATTGACTTATGTTCTCAGCACTGGCTATCGGGCTCAGAGGTAGAGGTGCGAGATTTTATTGATTTATAGCTGGAGTATTGCAGAAACAGTCCGTTAAGGCTAAATACAGCATCAGTTTGGCATGAGGACCAGGGTCCCTTAACTCAGTCTCGCAGCGAAACGAAGCCAACAAGACCAAACGAGACTGCAGTCTCGACACTAAACCAGCTTAGCTCAGACGAGACTGTCCCAAAAACAGGAATACCAAAATGCAACACAAGATCCAGGCTTGTGTGTTGCGCCAACATCGTACCAGACATTTGTGCAACACATCATCCATGCACAATGAGCTTTGCTCATTCGGGCATTTTGCAAAGTAGGGAATCGCACAGGTCTGCGATTTCTAAAATCCCAAACCAGTGCTTCGCTCTGGCCTTGGTAGTTAGGTGTTCGCACACACGCGACCACTCTCGTTCACAATCCCCTTCGCTCATATCCCGCCTTGCATAAATATTATAAATCCGATTTGGACTTTCGCACATCTTCGCGATCCGCGAAATCGAGTTTCTTAATTTTAGGGATTCATTGAATCTGAATTGTGCAGGTTATGTTTGGCACACGTGCACACGTGCATTTTCAACATCTGTGTTTCTCTAATTGTCCATCTATAATCTCAACGTGGTCGGAGCAATATCTATAAGTTAATACAGTTATCATCAACGATGTTGAAAATGTATAAATATGGATGTATGTATGTCCAAATGGAAATAAAACTTAACTACCTGCATCAAGATATCATTTCATACACTTGAGGCCTGAACGGTGCCCTGGGACCGAGACTATCATTTCATCTACGAACGGAACCGTAACCTCTGAACTATTCGCACTTACCGCCCTTCAGAATATCTCCGCTATCACCAAACTTTCACAAATTTCTTCAGCTTTAAGTTCCACGTTTAGTTATTATCCTCACTTCACTATCAATACTACCATACAACGTATCTCCTATTTTCAAATTGAAGGAAATCAGGCAGAATGGCTCCTGTGGCTTCTACAAACGCGCAATCCAATGGTACTATAAAACCCGCCCGTCCTATACACGATTGATAGACAATTCTCTGGCTACGCGGCCACATGGTTGAGTATTAGTCGCATAGACTTCATGAAATTTTCTAACTAAACTTTTCTACACAAGCAGAACCCTCCAGCACAAGCTCCCAGAGTAACACTCTTCAGAAAGGGAATGATGAATCGAGGTAAGATACTATATCTAGTGCTTCACGACTTAGTATCACGTTACTTTCAAGTCTAATCCGCTTTTAGGGAGGATCATAAACGGAACCGAATTCTCGGTCGCGACTCACAACTATTGGCCTACTTGCATTCCGAGCCCGCAGTTTTGGAACGGCTCACATTCCCTCAAGCACCAGATCGGGAAAGTATCCCAAAAATTTTGGAAACTATTGATCGCGATTTGGAGGGCAGCCCTCCTTGAATTGTTTGTTTCCGTCGACTACCTATTTTTGTATTTTTAATCTGGGTTATCGTACTTCAGTCCCCGCCTTCGTCTAGCTGAGTACTTAGTTTGGCCTTAAAGTTTGGTGCCTTAGGCTTTTTTGGGGAACACGGACAAAAGTCAAGTGGTACAACAATGTAAAGGGCTGATTTGACCTTTGTTGACTTCTTAAATCCAATCATAACCTTTACGAAATCGAGTTTCTGAATAGAGTATTATAGCTATTCCGCCTCCGTTCTGTCCGAATTTTCATTATTTGTAAATTGTGAAAGCTCCTGGCTTAACCATTCAATGGGCGTTTCACCCAGGTACGCAGAATTGCCTCCCAAAGGCTCTCCTGTAAAGGGGTTAAATTTCCACGGTTCTGCCCAAGCTGGAAGTTCATTGAACTGCGCCTTATCAAGTCCGAATAGGGGGTCCGACAAGGGGTTTGGGATTGTAGACTCCAGAATAGTCGGAGAGGCGGTTCCTTGGAAAAATTCATAAGCTACCTCACTGATACTTTCGCTCGCAGTATTCGTTGAGTTGACAAGAGAGGGTGTAGGATCACTTTCGTCGTTCCGCGTGTTACTTCGCGCGGTATTCTCCACAATGTCCTCGAAGACAGCCTTCCAGGACGCCATATCCATATCGTTCGGGTTCTCAGAGATTGGATAATTCTCCATGATAGCGTCCACCACATTGCCCCAAACGATTTTAATCCCAAGAAGGGCTTGGTCAAAAGGCTTGAGTAGCTCCTGATTGTCAGGAGCGCCGTCTCGAATTGCTTCTTCAGAAGGTTTAATAACTGGGAAGGATCAATATGTTGTCTCTTGCAATTCAAAGATATTGCTTCCCAATCTATAGCGGGAAGTTCAAGGTCAACCAATAGAACAGCTAAATTCAGCCAGTCACAAAATTCTAGTAGACTTACATGGCGAAGGAATACTCTCCTGATCCGGGAACACAAGTCTGAAAATGGACCGCCACTTTTTCTCTTCTGTGTTGACTCCAGGAACAGGCTTCTTGGATTTGAGCTGACTGATTTGCTCACGAGATAGAAAGACTGGTGCTGTCTCTGTTGATTCTTGGCAGTCACCGTGACTATGATCATAATGTGCTTCGGCAGTTGGAAAATTCCGATAGCACTTTTTACATCCCCATTGATGGTGACTGTAGAGATGGCTCCTATAAATATAGACAACATTTGAGTCATTGCTCGCTTGGGACGAGAGAGAAGACTAGGCATCCTACTTAACTCTCGCTACGGTCTCAAAGCCTGACCGATAACATTCTGTTTGCCATCGTGTAAGGTCAACGTTTAGGAAGTGACTATCCTTGGAATCCATGGCATTGGCAAAATATATGCAAGCGTATCGTCGAACGCATGGGGTGCATAAGCTGGATTTGCTCATACGAGGCCTTTTCTTTCTGTTGTCCTCATCATCTTCATCGTCATCGTCTGCACCTTCACCCTCTTGCCGGCTCGGGGCTTTTCTTTTGTTCCAAATTGATCGCCCCTGATTAAGCTCAGCTGTTGGCAAGGATGTTCGGCTGCCCGACTCTGTAGATGACACAAGCTCTCCACTGGATGAGCTTTCTCCAGTATCCGCAGTGGCATTTGGGTTCGTAAAACGCAGCGAGCACTCCGCAAACTGCTGCCGAAGTAGCTCTGCTACGGTTTGTAGTGCGTACGCCCTCACCCGAGCAGCAGTCTCACGGAGAAGCTGATTTCCAAGAGTGTCGATTGCCGTTTCCTTAGCCGCCCTATGGCTAGTGGCTCTTATGTGATCTGGGACTATTGTAGAGCTTTTTTGGTTCGCACCTGCTTCTCCTGGTGGTTCGCTTGTATTGAACGGGCTCGGACCTAGGATCTCCAGTGGAGGACTTCTCCCCACATGCTTTTGAGCTTTATTTTCTCTTCCAGACTCAGCTGCATCCAAAATATTATCGACTCTGAAGCTTGTATTGTTAGTAACGGTAAGTTCAAATTCATCCCTAGGTGATTGTATTTCTTTTTTCGCAGATCCGTCGACTTGTAGCGCAGATAATGTATCCGCTAGCGCTGGTAGGAGGCCTCTAAACTTGGACGGTGGATGGAGAAGTGTCCTTTCATTGTCAACTTTCCCTTTGCGATTCTCAGTGGTTTCTGTGTCGCTGAACCTTGGTATAGGCTTCGTATAGATATGGTGACGTGGTCGTTTATGTTCAGCTAACTCAGTTGGCTCCGCGCTTTCGGAACGTTTGGTTGTGGTGTCAACCCCGGGCCCATGGCGCCACTTCACATGAGAACGCAGGTTATCGTATCTTGCAGTCTGATAAGAACAGCCATGTTTAAGACAACGATATGCTTTGATTCCGTGTACATGTAGCATGTGATCATCAAGGATCCTTCGATTCAAGAAAACATCGTTGCAATCGAGCATAGAATAATCTCTGCAGGGGAGACTCCTACGCACGCGCACGATGCTTCTAGAGAGAATCAGGCGCTCGTTCGAAATCAACGGGGTCGTTTCCTTTTCGACATCTCGGTCTTTAACAGGCGAGGTTTGCTTCCGTATGCCAACATGTGGGTGATAGTACTCCATCCAGGCCGAATCCTCCTTTAAATCTTCTACCGGCCTTTTGTCTAGTAGGTGTTGGTATATGTGGCGAAGTTTATCCTCCCAAATTGATTTTGGGTCGTGGTTTTCTTCAATTTGAAAACCACAACCAAAGCCACAGTTCCATAAGTTTGGCATGCCAGCTAGCACCAAGTTCGACTGATTTCCCCATTCCGCGCGCATAATATGACTTTCGGTGTGTTCTAGCCAATCGTCGAAGTGATCGGCTTGAAATGAACAGGGGAGCCAGTGGAAAATGCATTTTTGGCCGGTTGTGGCGTACTCCGCGATCTCAGTCGGGGCAGGGCTAGTGCACGCAGTAAATCTAGAGCTGTTGTCGAATATAGGATAGTCTTTGAATCCTGAAGTACTTGACGGAGCATAACCCGAAGGCTCGTCGTGTATATTTCGAAGCACGGTTGGTTGTACAGGGTGTAAGTCATCAGCTGGTTCCACTTTTATGGCAGCGACATCTTCAAAGGCTAAGGAGAAACAGTGTTACAATTAATAATTAGTTGGCGGGGCGCCTTGTGGGCTCTTGACAAACTTTAAAGGGGCTTACTGTGAGATGACATTATGGTAGCAAAAGTAACCGAATGATATGCGTAGCCTACACAACTACCTACTAGCTACTTAAGTAGCTGGTGAGTAGGAGCCAGAGGTATATCAACTTTCTTCCTGCTCTAGGTTGTACCGGTGGAGATAGTCGACGCTATCTGAAAAGCTGGCTTATTTTCAATTCGGTCGGTTGATGTTAAGAATAAGAAGCAAGGCAGATGTCATGAAAAACGATGGTTGATTCATGATGTAGCGTTCGGGTTCTAGTTAGGAAGTGGGAAGGATCATTCACCATTACATACCAGGCCAAGCCAAGCGCGTGAGATCAAATTAAGCAGCCTTCTGGGCATACCTAAATCCAGGTCATGTGTCGTTTCCAGTAAATGTATATGCATGTAAATGTATCCACGTGTAAGTACATACGTTGGCCACCTAGCTTGCGGGCACATTTGAGTTTTCGGGATATGAACTATATGTATAACACAAGCTCATATTTCTATCTATAGATATACCTGTATATACCCCCCAAAACATCTCGCTGACTTGCTATTTGAATCTCATAGAACTTTTCCAACCGCGCGTTCCAACCTTTTTCAACACCTTAAATCGAAAATGTGTTGTTTCGTTTTTAATTGGCTATCTATGTACATACATACAATGTCCTAAAGAAAACGCGTCAGCCCGTCCTCGCGGTACTTATATAATTAGCCCTGGCAGCGGTAGGCCAATGGCGTAATGTAGGCATTCGATTGCACATATTCTAGTAATAGGGTGGGCTAGTAAATAGGATATGTCAAAAGTATACAAGTGTGACTAAACCTGCAACAGTTGGGCATTCTTGTTACCACTATCGAAGCTAGGATAAAGGTATAAAGCCATCTATATCCCTCTGTTTTCGACCAACAAATATCAACAGCGTACACTAGCTTTATGACCTGTATATGGTACTGTAGTTGAGGGCCCGACTGGCCTCCACTTAAGACTCGACTCGTCCACCTCGAGATTAATGCGTGAAACCTAACGGATCATAATATGCTTTGGCGACGGTAATTCTTTTTCTTCTTTTCTTTTTTTTCTTGCCAAACCCCTTCATAATTTTTAAGATTACCATGAAGATTGCTGCAGGATTCCAGCGCTGCTGTTTCACCTTCGCTTCTTCCGTGAAGGGCCTTTTCTTGAATACTGTTGGGTTTCTAGCATCTGGCGTGTTGCCTCCACAAATTCGAATATTTTCGGGTCTGCCATAATTGGTCTCGGTCCCAGAGCGCCGTCCCCCAATTGGAACCACGGGTATAGAAAGTTTCGACCTCTAGCTCATTGATTAGAGGTTACTCAATATTCGTAATAGCATCTCGCCTACTCTACCCTTTGCACTCCAACAGGCCACAAATGTCGGAGCAATAGTGCCTCTCTACGAATGGATATTCCGGGCCATGGCGCCATAGATGACGGCTAGATATCTGTATACGTTAACCCGTTTTGCCCTTGGAGATTATGATACGTAGCTCGCATTTCGGCGAGTTTGGGCCGTAAGAGCTTTTCCAGACCCATCGGCGTAGGTGTTTGGTTATTCACTCTATTTAGTGGCGCTTTGTTGTGTTTTATGAGCTTCGGTCACGATTTTCGGTTGTGCTTGAAATCGAACGGCAGTTAATCCTAAAACATCTAAAATCTTCAACCTAGTGATATCGAAGAGATACTTTGCGACAGCTTTCACACTTAGACTTGCCTGTGATAAGTTATTTGCTTGGAACTTACCGTCGTTGGAAGTAGCGTGGTTGCCATAGGGCTTAAATTGCCAAGTTGAAGTGCGAGGCTCCTGCATTTCAGCCGCTTCACCAAGAAGGTTCGCGGCAATCGCAGCTACAGCTCCTGCACTAGAAAAACTACAAAAGCGTCCCTGACCCATCGGCAGAAGGATTGTCGCTTCCCCTCATGGCGCTACCCGTATCGCGATGAGTAACTCCGAGTACGAGTCTCAAATTTTGATATCAAATACCCCAAAGAAACTACAAAGCTAGGAAATTAGATCCCAGTCGGCTAGCGCAAGATGGCCGGGTCAACCTGGTTCGCATCATCAGACAAAGCTGCCCCACCAATACCTCCACCTGTTCCAGAACACTTTCAGGGTCAATCTATAGAAGACGATCCCGGGCGGCTAAGCGCTAGCAAGATATGCGGAATATCGAAACGCGCCTTTCTATTTCTACTACCGATTATCGTCTTGGTAGTTGTGGTTATTGCTCTAGCAGCGGGCCTAGGCATTGTGCTTGGAAGGAAGAATTCATCCCAGTCGCCTGCTGCGACGAGTAGCATAATGACTTCTAGTAAGCTTACTATCAAAGTCCGTATCGGGCTTCTCTCAGTACTAACTATCCGTCTAGTCTCAAGGCCCACCCAAACGACCGAAACGGCAACCGGTACCGGGACCACAACCACACCACCAACAGCCACCACCCCTTGGGTCATATCAAATGGTGTAGTCGGATTTAATTACACCCAAGTCAGTACCGACGGTGGCAACTGCGCGCCAACCGGTTGGGTCCAGGAACCTCAAGAAAGGATAGATTATATCAATATCGTAATGAAGGGCTCGACTTACTATGCAGAATCAACATTTGGGGGCGTAGGTTTCCTCTCATCAGAACTCATTTATTCTCTCGACGAAGAATCCGGCGGCGCTAGTTATGTATACACTTTTTCGTTTCCGCCGGGGACTGTAGGGCGTAGTTGTAATAGTTCTACTACGTTAACATCCCGATTTGTGAGGGATGAGAATGCATACTGCCTTATGTGGGTCTGCTCCATATGCTACCCTTTTCGCGATACAAAATAGGAGATCAGAGGTATTGACTTCGCCGTGATTTGAATAGCACTTGGACTTTAACACAGGACTGTGTCGGACAGGACGGTGTCAGAATATTAGCCGGGGAATACTGCAAAGTCTGTAAGTAGAGCTATCTACCATAAACGTTATCGGGGGAAATCGCTAACCCAATCGTTCAAGTCTACCAAGGAGATCTCCCAAACGTCTTAGAATCCTGATCGAATCAATTGGCCTATAAATTCCACCGTGATAAAGGTCAACCAAAACAGAGAACTAAAAAGATATAAAACAATATAGTGCAAAGACATAAGGAAGATTCTAGATCTCATAGGGAGTTGCATTGAAGTCACTAGAGTTTCAGGGTTTAGTCAGACTACAGACCAGAGTTACAGACTAAGGCCAGCCGTTTGCGAGACCAGGCCAGCCGGGTGGTTGTGTAAAATCACGAAACAATCCGGGGACAACACAAACGATCCTTAAAATCCAACATCGCTTCTACTCCATATAATAAGAATATTAAGGTGCAGGACTTAGATAATGACAACTAATAATTCCAATTACTCTATAGTTTAACCTTCCCAAATATGAAAACATGTCACTTCAAGTAAACCAACTACTCCCACATGTCATCCTGGTTCGAATCGTCCAAGAAAATACTATGCGGGAGGTCATCCGCGCCAGCGAACCAAACCGCTCCGGGATATTCACTGCTAGCAATAGAATCTTTCCCTTTTCTTCCTACTCCAGCAGGCAGAACTTCCCAGGTACTCCAAGTTACATCTTTCCATTCGACATCCTTCTGGAAGCGATTGGAGCTGTACGCCCCTATTAACTCGTAATTTGGTCCAAACCACCATATGTATGGTCCATTGAGACGAACGGTAGATTCCAAAGCAGCACTAGAAAGAGATATTAGAGTTCCATACTGACATGATCTAGACCGAAGCAATAACATACCTTCCAGGTGGTGCAATTTGGTTGAAGACTGGATCATTCTCAACTTTAAAATCTTGCAGAAGAGTCATAACCGCTCCATCGGCTGTGATCCAAGCCACTATAGGTCCGTTATCTGACCTCTCAGATGAAATACCCGAACCAGGGGCAACAAAGCATTCCGAGTCGTCTTGTTGCACTTCAGCCGTCGAAACCTCGCCGGCAACCCTACTAGTCTGGTATAAAGTACCCTTTTGGCCGGTGCCATGCTTTGCAACAAACCACATTATAAAGTCGCTGTTATCTTCAGGTTCGCTTCCATATACATACACCTTAAGACTTTGTACCGTCAAAGCAGACACACTGTCGTCATCATGCCAAACTTTTGTTCGACCCCAAGTCTTTGGAGAAGTCTGAGGCGCGCCGAGACATTGAACGTGACTGAGATGACCATCCGGTGATACCCACCATGCATCCCAACAATTACCTTTGAAAGAATCAAAAGAATGATAGACAACGCAAACGCTGCCACCGCCTATTGTCATGGCGGATTTGGCGGGAGCAACAGTAGTGGTTTCTCCAGGATTATAGGTATCTTCTTCTGGTAGTAGTATTCTGAGAATGTTGACCGATCCATCTTCTCCGATAAAAAAAGATTTTTGTGGGTCCTCCATCCCGTTAAAAGGAGAGGTAATCGCGGTCCCATTGCCCCCACTAGCCACTTTAGCATCGCCCAAATCCAGCACGACATGATTACAAGGCCGTCCATCTCCAGTAGAAGCAATTGCCCCATTTGGGCCCGTCCAAACGACGCCATTAAAAAAGTATCCGACTGAACCCCAAGTGTTGCTCCAGCGAGCAAGAGAAGTATTTTTACCAAGTTTGACACCGAAGTCATTGATTGGGCCATCAGTCCATGCTTTTTATGATTCGAAGTCGACGTGAGCGTCGACAGAAGCCGGAGCGAGCACCGGATATGCAAAAACGTATCTGGGTACAAGAGCATAGGCGGTGTGGCCAGCTGCATAATCTTCCGGCGTCAATACCAGCGCGTCAACATCACACGATACACGCTTCGTATAATAGGGTTTAGCATTGTCTTTGATAGTCCGCTGTAGCTGTATATCCAAATATCGGACATTGGGTTGGTTTGTCCAACTGATAACAAGGTTCTTGTTTTCAACCCTAGCGGTAATTGGAAAGGTTGACATCGTGATTAGAAAAGATAATAGCAGAATTTTTTTCTTCGTAGAGAAAAAAATATTGCAATCTTGCAAAACTGGTTCTATTAATAGGTTTTTCTACTGACAATATCGAAGTGCAGGATTGAAAGACGGGAAAAGTAACGGGCCATGACTGCCGTTTTATACACTTTCGGGCTGGCTAGAATCGAGTGATCTATATCAGCTTTGTTCTACATTCACCCCGCACGTATACTAGTTTGGAGCTAGCTCCACTCTTATCGCAATTTACTAAAAGCAACTACGGCGTATAAAACTGCAGAATTTTCACATAAAAACATATTTTATCATGAGAAAACGGCTCAATGAGTATCAGAATGGTTGCGTCGGTTCTGGCATGATATGCCAAGCCTTAACCGTTTGCTAGCGAGAGCGAACGTTCAATTCTAGGCTAACTGGATTTGGGGAGACATAGTGCGATTGAGGGACCGAATGTTTCTTTTGAACCAGGGCCGATGAGACTGATGCGCGAACATACGTAATCACCGTGCTGGAGCTGAGTAGAGCTGAGGGCCAGCGCGCCATAGAAGAAAAAATTCTTTGATAGGATGACAGAACGAACCAGTCAATTGACTCCCAGCCATGGCAGCACCTGGGCAATACAAATATTTCAATGGTTGAAATCTACAACCTAAGAATGCGTTGCCCCTCAGCTTACTTCACATACCCCGCATACCAATTGCAACCCCTCACTTCGTAAACTCTCACCATGTCAGGCGGCAAGTTCTCAGTCGGCTACTTCGTCAATTGGGGTATCTACGGAAGGAAATTCCCTCCTTCACTCATCCCCGCAGATGACCTGACGCATATTTTATACGCATTCGCCGATCTATCTCCTGATTCCGGAGAAGTTAAGCTCAGCGACGCCTGGTCTGATAAGGATATCCACTACCCGGGTATGGTGCCCCCAACGACGGCGTTCGACCGTCCAACGTGGCTATAAGGTTAATAACTCGGGGACTTAAAACAGGTGACTCCTGGAATGAGGCTCAATCCAATCTCTATGGCAACTTCAAGGCTATCTACAACCTGAAGAAGCAGAAACGCCATCTCAAAGTTCTTGTACGACATTGCACCTTCAAATACAACACCTCCCAACACCTTTCTCGGCATCTTCCGGGAAAACTCGCTAACTGACGTCATCACTTAGATTTCGATTGGCGGCTGGACATACTCCCCGAAATTCCACCCCGTGGTTATCGACCCCGCTAAACGTGCAAAATTCGTAGAATCGTCGGTGCAACTTCTCGAAGACTATGGTCTAGATGGTCTCGATGTTGATTACGAATATCCCTCTGATGACGCTCAGGCGAGAGGATATGTCGATCTCCTGAGAGAACTGCGACAGGCATTAGACGCACATGCGGCAAAGAAACATGCGAACTATCGTTTCCTTCTGACTATAGCTGCACCATGTGGACCTCAGAACTACCAAAAGTTGCACGTCAAGGCGATGGATGAGCAGCTCGACTTCTGGAACTTGATGGCTTATGACTTCAGCGGGTTGGTATTTGAGTCCATGATCCACCCAATCTTTCATACGGTGATTCTCACTCTAGTTTTATGAATTTAGTTCTTGGGACCCCGTGGCCAACCACCAAGCAAACATTTACGGTGGTCCAGTTAGCGGTGCTGAAGCCGTCCATTGGTATATCAACCAAGGTGTTGCGAGACACAAGATCATCCTGGGTATCCCACTTTATGGTCGATCTTTCACGAATACCCAAGGCCCCGGTACTGCGTTTAGTGGCGTCGGCCAGGGAAGTTGGGAGCAAGGAGTCTACGATTACCGTGCCCTGCCACTTCCCGGTTCAAATGTTTCTCACGACTCACAGTTATTAGCAAGCTGGAGTTACAATCCTGATACCAAGGAAATGATCAGTTTTGACAGCGAAGAAGTTGCAAAATGGAAGGGAGCTTGGATTCATCAGGAGGGACTGGGCGGCAGTATGTTCTGGGAACTGAGCGGAGATAAGGGATCAGACCGGCCGGAGATGGAGAAGGGTCATGGAAAGGATGGTCAGCCTGGTACCAGTCTTGTTAGAATCGTAAAGGTTAGTATTCAATGACTTTTCTGCTGCGGATACATCTAATGTAGTCTCTAGGATCACATGGGCGGAATTTCAAACAGCGACAACTGGTTAAGCTACGAGGGTTCCCGATTCCCAAATCTCCGTAACGGTATGAACTAGATCGCCTGTGCTGCAATTTCGGAACGCCATACAACCCCACAGAGTTTAACTAAATGTAATAAACTTCTCTACCCACAATTCAAAGATTTACTTACAAAAACGCTTAAATGTCATGATAATTGACAAATAAAATAAATCTACTTAATCATTTACAACCCCCACCTCACTTCTCGCCCACTTGCTCTTCTTCCTCATCCTATGCCCATAAATATACAACAACACCGGCCCAGGCGTCAGCACCACTGCTAAACACCCAAGCAAAAACAACGTCCACTTGACTCCAATCCCCTCGTACATTGGTCTAGCCGCCAACGTCATCCCACCCGCAATCAAATATCTCACCATCGTAATGCTCGCTAGCGCAATAGCCGCATGATCTCCATAGCTATCAATGATATACTCATAGCTAGAGACATACATCGCTATCAGGACGATTCCAAAGCAAAAGCATGCTCCGAGCCCTGACCAAATCGATATTGTAGGGACGTTCGTCCAGCCAAGCCAAAAGAGGGAGATTGGGAGTAGTGGCGCTGTGAATATTGCTGGCCAAAGACGGAACTCGGGCTTTATATGCGCGCCGGAAACGTATTCGGTATGATGCCGTGCCCATGAGTATAACCCAGGTGCACAAAGCGTGAATGCGGTAGCCCCTGCTGCTATCGCTCCGAAGCAAGATCCGGTCATCCCGTCGGAAAGATTATATGTCTTCTTGAAGATATATTCAAACCCAGATAGAAATGAAAACAGCAAAATATAAAGCAGGACAAGGTAGCTTCCAAGGACGGTAACAACAGGTTCCTTTAGGAAGAAGGTCAGCGACATCGGAAGGGTATGTTTTAGGCGCTTCCAGAATGAGCCTTTCTCTTCACCGTGCTCGGAAAAATATTGCTTCCCGGTGACCTGTCGAAGGTTTTTGGCTTTCCAGTCCAGAATGATAGGCAGATACGTCTCCGGCAGAAAGGCAAGGGCAACCAGGAATGCGAAACCTGAGATGATGAGGGTGATCCATTCTGTCCAACGCCAGCTAAGATTGGGATTCTGTAAAATCCAGCCGCCTACAATCGGTGCGAGAGTTGGCGCTACGCGGTATTAGCTGAAGTCCATTCTTCTTGAAACGAAATATAACTTACGAACAACATTTGCCCACGCGATAACCGGGAATACAAAAGCCCTTTTCACCGGGCGGAACTGGTCCCTCACACTAGCACCATTAATACCCAGCGTTCCACTGGAGAATAATCCGACGAAGTACCGGCACACAATTTGCCCTCCGAATGATTTCGTAAGTGCCGTCCCCAAGACAAAGAATAGAAAACAAAAAGTCGATGTAAGGTAAACAGGATTCCTTCCAACGGTTTCCGACAATGGTCCAACAAATAGACAACCCGATCCAATGCCAAAAAGATACATTGCTGTTGACAAAGTTTCCGCTTCCTTACTGACGCCGAATTCTTGACTGGCGGACGTGTTGGCCATTGATTCAGCAGCGCCTGCCCACGCTTGCACAGCAATCAGGAGCGCAAGGATTGCTATGTTTTTTGACCTTGAGAGCAACGGCCAGTTCTTTGGGTTAATGGGGTCGTCATGACTGTTTACCTCTATCTTGAGCCCTTTGTTCGATTCATCATTGTTTCCATCCTCATCATTCGCATCTTTGCTCCCCGGTCTGTCGTCGGCCACCTGGAGCTCTGAAGGATGTTCGGAAGGGTCTTGGCGCTTCTCGTGGTCCTGCTCAATAACCTTCCGAAGCTTGTAATACTGTACCATCGACCACATACTGACTTCAACCAGTGCACCGGCCACTATAAACAAATAAAAAGCCCTGAAGCGATAGAAAATATCGTGTTAAACCTATACCCAGAGAAAAGGCTCTTCTTTTGAAGATTCGGGTTTGTATGTGATGTGAAAAGACTGTCGCGTGCGCAATTACATCATTTGCAACGGCTGCCAACTAGGGTCCTGCAGAATATAAAACATGTCGAATAGCAGGTACCGGATCCTAAGAACCAGGATAGGTCACGCAGCATTTTTTACGTCCCTCGTTCTGAAACTTGGCCAGTGTTTCCCACGTGTACCACCCAGATATCCTCTAGATAAAACGGGTTTCCTTTCTAACCAAGTCCGGATTATTGCATCCGCAACACAATTAGGTAGCAGACTTTTGCAAATTCCAACACGGAACAGAACAGGTCTGTCCGGCCGTGCCGAATTGTCTGGTTTGCGAGACCATGCCGGATCAATATATCGATATCCTCATAGGCTAATATACTGCTTATGCCTATGACTTGTAGAAGCGGATTCACTAGACCAAAACAGCTTCTTCTCATACTTATAATCCAAATTCGCCTCACAGTTTCAGGAAGACAAACCACTATGCAGGTCAACAGCCATCAGGAAACAGCGTTTCTTTTGGCTTTAATTCCTTTCTCATTCAACTTAGACCTCATTCAGCTGCCGTGTTATTAGGCCAAGTACCTTTTAACCAATAGCACCTGGATCAAGACCACACGCTTACAATATTACAGCACGGCAGTACACAAAGTTCTGAAAAGGTAAAAATAATTCATTTATTCATATACACATGCGAGAATAGGAAGTCACATCAACATCCATACTTGGGTGCCTACAGGCCCCAAACAAATACATGGGCCAGTGCGGAATCAAGGATCTAAAGTGATAAAAGGATGTCTTAAACGTTTTCAATATGTTCGATGTCGGCCAATTCTTGCTTCTCCGACACAGCTTGACGATCCCTAGCCGCAGTCGTAAGATCAAGTCCTTCCGAAACATGTTTGTCCGCTCCAAAGAGTTCGTCCATTCTTTCGAGTGAAATTCCTTTCGTCTCTGGAACTAGGAACCAGACGAAGACACACATCGCGAAGTTGAATGAGCCGAATATGAAATAAGTACCGAAGCCGGATCGTCCAACATGAACCAACTAGTGAAAATTGTTAGTATCAACTCCAAACTTAATACAGTATTAAAGTCTCACCATTGGAGGAGTTGCTCGTGAAACTGCGAAGTTGAAAAGCCACTGAGTGGCGGCAGCGAAAGATACGTTGATACCTCGCAATCTAGTCGTAGGAATTTCGGAAACATAAATCCAACAAACAGGCCCCCAGCCAAATTGAAAAAGAGCCGCGAATATAAAGATGCAGACGAGTGCAACATATCCCGCGGGAGGAACGGCTTGGCCGGGCTTGGGTGGGTCGGCGCGAATCTAAACAGAACTGTTAGTCTCACTCTGAAAGATGCATTTGTGTAGAGTATTTTTGATACTCACATATCCACCAATATAAAACATGCAAATACCCATGCCAATAGATGTCCAAATCAAACTTCGTCGTCTTCCAAGGGAGTCGACTGCCACTAGTAGGAAGCAGAAGCAGGATACCATTTTGACGATACCATAGATACCAGTTGCGAAAAGGCCTGTGAATTGTATTAATTGCTAGAATAGAACATCGTAGTATCGAAATAGACAAGGACGTGGCTCACCATTCTGTGTACCAGTAATTCCGAGGTTATTGAAAATCTGAGGTGCATAGAAATTGATAGCACTATCAATCAGTTAGCCTAGCAAACCTCAATATAAGCCCAATATTTTATGTTATGCCTACTTTGTTCCTGTAAGCTGCTGCCAAACCATAAGTGCGATACTCAACAGCGCTCTTCTTCTATTACCTGTGTACTTCCGTTAGCAACGCCTCATTGTAATAACTATTCAGTAGTACTAACTCGTCTCCGAAAACATCTCTTTCACCCTTGCCCAATAGCTTGCCCCCGCAATAATCCCTCTTTCAAAATCGAGCTGCGCATGGATTTCCGCTAACTCCGCCTGAATATATGAATCCGACTCTGGTAGCATACGAACTTTGGTTAGGATACCTGTTGCTTCTTCCCATCGATCCTGAGTTGCTAGAAAACGAGGAGATTCTAACACGGTGGTCAGCGCGAAATCATTTTCGGAGTAGTATTTGATACGTTTCATACCATCACAGAGTAACATCCCGAAGAACAATAAGACAGCAGGCATGCACTGCATTGAAAGCGAGACTTGCCATGCCCCATGCCCTCCAACGTGACGAAGGGAACCATAGTTAATCCAAAATGCCAACATGATTCCTGCTGTTTCGAAGAGTTGATACAAGCCAGTTAAGAGCCCACGAATAGCACGGGGTGCGTTTTCCGAAACCTAATTCCACTCTTAGCTATAAGTTTTTCATTTTCCTCCGAAGATCGACTTACGTAGAGAGGATTAATCATTGTTGCAGCCCCGACCCCCAACCCGGCGACAAATCTAAATTGTCTAGCTTAATATAATGTTCTCAAACCTCTCGGATGCATCGATGGTTGCAGGGGTATATATACCTTCCAACATCAATAGCGGCAATGTGGCCCGACGAAGCAGTCTGAATGATAACGCCCACAGTGCAAACCGC
Source organism: Orbilia oligospora ATCC 24927 (assembly GCF_000225545.1). Taxonomy (NCBI): domain Eukaryota; kingdom Fungi; phylum Ascomycota; class Orbiliomycetes; order Orbiliales; family Orbiliaceae; genus Orbilia; species Orbilia oligospora. The sequence continues at coordinate 58,397 of NW_011645697.1, forward strand.
GCTGAAGATGAGAAGCGCAGGCTTTCTTCCAAATCGATCTGCAAACCATGGCGCAATCAAGGATCCAAAGAAGCAGCCTCCTTGTAAACAAGATACAATATTCGCATTGGTATTTGCTAAGTCCGATGGGTTGAGTTTGTCCGTTCCGAAAGCGCTATTGATGATTAGTGTGCGATGATACACACTCTACCTGAGCGCACTGCAGGAGGATGAATACCTTTTGAAAGAAGCCATTTGTAACACTCCGCCGATGATGCCGATATCCATACCGAAAAGCATTCCTTGATAGAATAAGTCATACAATTAGGCTAGCAACCAACGAAAGAACGTGTTTAAGGAGTATACCCACCGCCAAAACAAGATGCGCAAGCCAGAAGATAGACCCTCCAGTTGTATATCTCAATTGGGTCTGTTGTCATCGCTTCATTCTTGACAATTCGCCGCAAAAAGCGGACAGATCGAGGTTCTTTCGCCATTATTGAAGTTGCGATAAACTTAAGAGCTCCGACGGCGAGCTTCAGTCGACGTCTTTTCGGGATTTGATCCTAGTTCGTACACAAGGCCCAGAAAATTTATGATTGATTTTGAGATCCGATGCGAGAAATTTAAAAACCTGGAGCTCCGAAGCTGAGGGATTCTAGTCTTTTAATAAGCTCGGGCTAAGACCTGCTACCATAAAGTTCATACTACAGTTCCCAACTACTTCATCTTTTACTTACTGTACAGTATCACATATCTTCTACCATTCAGCTCTAAGCCCAGAGAACTAACTACCGTCCCTTATCTCCCGTCCCCTCTTGCTTCAGAGCTATATCACCACATTCAACCGAAACTCAATCGGCTAGACGATCGCAAATCCAACTTCAAAACTATTACATAACCATGGCCAAAACATGCTATACCTCTGTTTCCGCTTTTCCCATTCGCCCGATATCAATCTTTCTGCGCATTTACAACAGTGATACACCACCTCCCCCTGTACTCGCAAATACTTGATCCTAGCAACACCCATGATCGCAAGCTTCGGATTGGTGGAGAAATTCATTATCGGCAAGCCGTACCCGCACCCCAAGTCATGGCATGGTCGTACAAAATCACCTTGTTTTCCTATTCCGGGGTAAATGGCAAAGTGGTTAAATTTATAATATATTCCGGAATGCATAGGCTAAAATAAAACCAGCACAGACCAAGAGCCCCACCAAAAGCTTATCGACGGGGAAGCGAAAGTTAGGAATTATAAGTCGACAACCTCATGGATCAGGTGCATTCGTTCAGTATAAAATGTAGAATATGTATCGTGGTTTTTGCTCGGAAAGACTATTAGCTATATTAGGCAGCCGGATCGTATGACAAAGGTAGCCACGTTGATGCTATTACCACAGGCTAATATCTCGGAACTGATTGAGTCCTAGATTTCTCCGCAATATATCTTATGATTATTGCATCGCAATAAATAAGCGGTGGTTGTTGCATCGACTCGATTGCCAATTGCCAACGTAAGTGTGCGAAACTCAAACTTGTGCCGACAACACATTAATTTGTTGTATTTTTAACCCATAATTCGCAATGAAGCCCTTCAACCCTCTTGCTGGAAACCCATTAGCGACACGAGATGACTTCGCAAAAGCCTGTATTTCCCTTCTTGACCCTTTAATACCAAGTCTGACTCCAGGCTTCGGCGCCGTGAAACTTGGAGAAACAGGAACCCGGTATGATGAAACTGCTGCTCAAATCGAAGGATACGCAAGACCGCTATGGGCGCTCGCTGCGCTACTAGCTGGGGGGTATAAGTGGGAAGGGGCACAAAAGTTTGTCGAAGGGTTAGGAAATGGGGCTGACCCTGAGCACGAAGAATATTGGGGCGCTGCGCTTGACACTGACCAACGTATGGTGGAAATGTGCCCTATTGGGTTCACATTAGCGGTGGCTGGTGATCACTTCTGGGAGGGGTTGAATGAAAGGCAGAAGGCGAACGTAGCCAAATATTTTGATATTACCGAAAAAGAGGTCTGTCTTGTTTTATTGAATTACTCCACCCCCCTACATGGTTTTCTGACACCTCAGCTCTAGATGCCGAATACCAATTGGTAAGACCTTGTTGAACGCAGAACACATGGAAGAATGCTCACAACATAAAGGCTCTGGTTTCGAGTCTTCGCCAATCTAGGTCTTTCAAAGAATGGATATACATACGACCATGATCGAATGGAGAAAGACATGAATCATCTAGATACATTCTATCGCGGAGAGGGATGGTCAAACGACGGTCCGAGAGACTATACTCAAATGGATTACTACTCCGGTTCTTTCGCGATTCAGTATCTTCAACTTCTCTATGCAAAAATTGCGGGCGGCGTGGATCCCGTGCGCGCTGAAAAATTCAAGGAGAGGGCAAGGCTATACGCCTTAAATTTTGTGTACTACTTTCATGAGGATGGTAAGCTCCACGCATACAAAATTCAAAGGCTTATAGGCAAATTTCACCTCTAACCCGTCTATATAGGACGTGCAATTGCGTTCGGCCGCTCTCTTACCTACAAATTCGCCATGGTTGGCTTCTGGGCCGCCGTAGCCTTTGCGGACGTCGAGCTCCCCGCACCACTTACTTGGGGCGTCGTCAAAGGCCTACTCCTTCGCAACCTAAGATGGTGGTCAAAGCAACCTGGCGCATTCACACCTTCAGGCACGCTAACCATTGGATACACTTACCCAAACCAATTCATGTCAGACAACTACAATTCCCCAGGTTCTCCATACTGGGCAATGCTTTCCTTTGCACCTTTAGCCGTACCGGCAGACCATCCTTTCTGGACCAGTCCCGAAGAACCATTTCCTTCAGCCTCGATTCCCCAAACTGTGGCTCTCAAGCACCCGGGTCATATAATAACACGTCTTGGCGGTCATACCTTCCTTCTATCCAGTAAACAACAATGCCACTACCCTCTACGAGCGGCGGATGCAAAGTATGGAAAATTCGCGTATAGCAGCGCATTTGCATATTCAGTCTCGACAGGTTCCTATTCTCTTTGGAGCTCTGCCCCAGATTCAACGCTTTCCGTCACGTATGGAGACGACGCCGAATGGAAAACTCGGAAGAAGTGTGATACTGATGGTATAGAAGTTATTGAAGGGACCTCTGTTTTAATATCGACCTGGACTCCATTAGAAGGCGTCGGTATCAAAACATGGTTAATACCACCTGCTGAAGAAACACCGAACTGGCATATTAGGATCCACCATATCACAACAGCAAGACCAATAAAGACAGCAGAGGGGTCATTTACGGTTAGCAACGAACGACGTGGAGATAATAGAGAATTGGATATCTACGCGGAGGGCAATGATGGAAGATTCGGCTCCGTTAACGAGGCATTCGCAGTTTCTAGGAGCGGTGCTGTCGGCATTGTGGATGCTGGGACGACTAACAGGGTTGGAGAGACGATGAACATGGATTCGAACAGCAACCTATTGTTAAATCGAACAGTTTGCCCCTTATTACTGGGGTCAATCGAAAAGGAGGCTTGGTATGTCACTTTGGTATACGCGCTCCCGGCCGAGGAAGGAAGCGATGGGTGGAGAAAGACTTGGACAGACGGGTACAAGGAGCGGCCTAAAATCCCTTTATGGGCGGCAACCATCATGTCACACTGATACCATTAGAGGGAAGAGATCCAGGATTGATAAAATATATTATCGCAACTGCAAGAGCTTGACATGCACGAATCCACGCACCGAAAGTAATAAAACTAATTAGGTTCAAAGTTTGCGTAATCAACAAGCTACCCCGATGAATTCATGAATTTAAATAATTTAATTGATGAATAACTGGCCATAAAATAGAAGCTTTTTGTGTATCCAAAGCTCATATGATCATAGTATAATTTTGCTCGGTCCGCCTCGTTGAAAACTCGCTTCCAAATATATCGATACTCGACATTGCACTCCTTACAGAAATTAGGCCCTCCATAGAATATTACGCTAAGAGGGTCACCCCAAAACCTCCCTGTTTGGGTCGACTTATCGAATTTCGATAGAGCAGACCTTAAACCCAACGCAGAGCTCCCAAGGAGCCACTTCTTAAGTGTTGGCACCGTATGATCTATCCACTGCTTCCGTTCGCAACCCTTTCTCCACGGATGTGGTCCTCAATAAGATTGTGCCCGAGAGAAACAGACGCTGCGAGTGCTAAATCGTAGCAGTCCGGATCCGTAGCTAAAATCAAAGCTACAGCGTCAATACGTCGCCAAGCCACCGCGTTTTCGACCCCAGAAGCGTAGCCCTCGCAAGGAGCATAAATATCGGCCCCCTGTTTTAGGATATATGTAAGGCCTCGGAGATCTCCTCTCATCAAGGCAGAGCCTAGGGCCGTCTCTGTCGGAGATATACTACCCACGGTGCTTTTTCTTTGAACTCCTTGATTGATATCAAATCCGAGTTCAATTAAACACTTCAAGAAATCGAGATTTTCCAATCTAGCCGCATGAGGTACAGGATTTATTCCTTGTTTTTGTAGTTCAGGAAAAGAATGAAACGAGCCGGGAGACCCCTGTCTTGATATAAATCCTAGCAGAACCCTAAATAATTCAATTGTTCCATGCCTCATGGTTTCCAATAGCAGACTATTGTACTCTTCGATATAGCGGGTGCTCGCCTCCTGGAATTCAGAAATTGCGTTGAAGTTTGTACCTCCCTGTAGCATCCAGTTAAGCAGGCTTATACCTTCCTCGTATATTTTAGAAATCTTCTTCCGGCCAATAATTGTTTTTATGAGAGCCAGAACAAAGCGGAGGTGTCGGGAGCTAGCAGTATATCGTGTTACTAGAGCCTTGGTGATCTCGATCTCGCCTTTGGTGAATGCCGAGATGAACGCTTGGTCCATAGTTTCGAAACGCTTGTTCCACAAACTTTCGACTAGATTATAGTTTCGATTTTGAGCGGCGTCAAGAAACTGTGGCCCGGCGATAAGCAGCTCGTGTTCCGGAAGCGATGTAAGCTTCTGGATAAATTGATCGATATCATTTGATGTCAGCGCGTTTAACAGGAGACAAAAGGCGGAAGGTTCCTGCAGAAGGAATGCTATATCAATCGGCTTCACGACTTCCAATGGCCCACCGCCTAATTCTGTTTGTAGAAGTGGCGAGTTTAGTATACTGTTAAGATTATCGACAAGGCTAGGCGCAAGGGTAATCTGCGGATCAGCACCAGCATTCAGCAAAGTCTCGAGGATTTCTATTGCCGGTATGTCGTCTGTATTCCTGACCAAAATTTCCCAGATCGTTTTCTGCCATAATTTCGTTGCACTTATATCTGTCGCAGCCTTCAGAAATGTTTGCAAAGCTGATACTGCTTGTTTCCAAAAAGAATGCCCATTAGGATTGGATCTGGCGAGAAAATTCCATATATTCGAGAAATCAGGCGTAAGGAATATTAGGTCAATGGCGGATGTGAATAAATTAGGTCCCATCGTTGGATACTTTCGCTGCAGAACTTGGATGACATAGCCCTCCATCTCAGGCTGAAGGCACGCCAACCTGACCAATAGCCAATCCTCTCGATAAATGCGTGGTATAGGGGGAACACCCTCCCAGCGCTCCTCCGAAACGACCTTTTCTATGATTCCATAAAATGTTGATACATCAAATGCTTCCCAAATACTCCCAAAAGCCAAGCACTCAGATTGCGAAATTGGCAGATCTACATTTACCTCTAGATCTAAATAGTCAAATAGAATAAGGGTCGCCTCGAGTCTAGCTTGAATGATAGCCTGGAGGAGAAATATTGACTGCCCAGCAGCAAACCCAGAGTCAAGCAACAACTTCATTTGGACCGGACAATCCGTACATAAAGGCATATATTCCAGTGCGCCGAGTTCAGCGCCTGCATGATCAATTTCCTGAGCAGATATATCTTCAGCATTCCACAAATCTAGGAATACATCTACTCTACTTATTACCTTCCGACACATATAGAGCAAAACAAGAGCCTCGGATGCATCACTTGGTGGAGAGCCGTCTATTTTTAGATCTTGCAAAATTCGCATAATATAATCCTGATTCTTCAAGCAGTCAAGATCAGAATACACGAAAGCAGAGGTAAGCATGTCGTATAAGTCCAACTCGATTTCGGGATGTGATTTTCTAACCGATTTGAGCATTTCATAATCTGCTCGCCGATAAAACTCCATGACCAGAAACTCACATGCGGCCATTATCGAAGGAGAGTCTTCGGCAAGCAATTTCTGGAGGGCATTACGAGCACCGAATTCGTTTATTTTTTCTAGGAGATTGTTGATCTCGTCGCTGTCCGGGAGAATGATACCGTTTGATACCCGGTATACTAAAGCTCTTAACAAGGGATAATGTGAACTCCGAGGTGGACCACTAATTGCTGTTTTATTCTTGTCTTGCGGGATATTGATGAGCTCGTGGTTGGTGAAGTGCTCCAAGAATTGGCTAACTTTCCATATTGGGAGACTATATATCGTCGAAAGCGGTATATACCTTTCAGCTGACGTTGAAGGAAAAAAATCGAGGCTGGGGGGTGTCCGGACGACTACAAATGAGTGCAAGTCTCCCGAATCGCAATTCAAAAATTTGGAATGTGTATCTGGGACTAGATTGATGCCGAAGACTAGATGAGTACATATATTCAAAAAACTGAAGTATATTAGAGTCTTAATACCATTTGGATTCAATCTTTTGGTAAAGGTGATATTCCGAGAGACCCATTTTTGGATCTTTCTATCTGCTATATTCACTACTCCGTTTATGCTTACTTCCGAGACTTTGCCTGATCTTTCACGAGCGACGAGATGTGGATAAATTCTGTGGTACTCCTTGTGGTTTAATCGTTGTCTACAGCGCCATTTGTGAAGACGGCCTCGATATTGACACCTCCTAGAAAACGATCAGATTTTACTTGAAACTAAGGCTTACTTGCAACTGTGCTAAAGAAAAAGCCATGCAGGGTATTAATAGTTACGTTGCGCTCAGTCCATGCCTCTTGTTAACCTCCGCTTGAATATCTTTAACTTTCCAAAGCAACACGGAATAAAGCATCTCGATTTCCCTTTGGATTTGAGGGTCATCTAGCCTATCGCACCGTGGTGCTCGTTTCCTAGTTTGCCGAAGAGATAGTTCCATCTGGATCTAGGACACAAATGAACAACTTAGAATGGTATCTGAATGTGTATTGCACAATAAGTATCGTATTCGGCCGCTCTCGAAATTAAATTTAATACCCTCATTTATGTTTTCAGTTTATCGCCGAAAAAGAAAGTAACTTCAGTATTGTACTGACCAGGGAACCAAAGAAACCGAATGCTTTGATAATATAATGGTGTAGTAGTGATTTCTTAAACTCAAAAATGGCGACCATCCATTTCTTATATACACAAAGACCACGCCTAAAGCTACGCGCGGGGACAAGATGTCGCCGATACGACACCATACAGGAGAGTTTCCAATCCCTGATTGGCTAAAATCATCTATCGTTAAGTCAAAGTGGGGCCTTCGCCAAGCCTTTGCAACAGGCATGACACTGTAACGGGAAGCGGGAAGCTAGTCAGCACAAGGATATTTTGATATGAGCTACAGTACAACCGCAGTGCATTATGCACGGTCCGGTTGTTCAAATATCACCATATATGGCCATATGGAAGCCACCAATTTTCTGGGACGAGGAGCTCGAATGGGTTTCAGACATCAAGAGTACCCGAGCTGAGTGCAGTACGTTAGCATTGCGGAAATTGACTAGTTAAAAGGTAAAGAGAATGACTTTTAGAAGGGAAAGATAATTATCAGAAATCTTAGAAGGTAGTACGTAGCCACAACTTGCGAATATTGTAGTATACATTATACAAATAAAACAGATTTTTGAAAAATCAAAGCTAGCACTGGTATCTCAAATTCAGAGACCAAATCTCGATTTACTACACTACAATACCTTTAGGAAACATAGTTACCAGACATGCTGGCTATTTATTTCATATCCTACCTTCTATCGGACGCAAAATTTACAGATGAAGGTTCAGAAAATACCAACTTAGCCCCAAGCGACTGCGCAAAGCATTGTGCATACTCTTTCGCCACCAGAGTCGGTATATAACCCAAAGCCGTAACCCGTCCACCTCGAAGGATAGGATCAGTTCCATTCTCCCGAACCCACCGCATTACTGCATGCCGCTCGTACACCTGCCCCGATAACGTAGATCTGACTGGATCAACACTACAATAAAAGGATCGGAGAACATTAGTTAGCACTAAGATAATTTTCTTCCTTAGGTTATGCATCTCTAGGGGATTCTTACACCAAAGATTCCGTGAGAGGACGCTAGAGCTCCTGATACGTCGGATCGAGTTGAGTACGGTTGGCATTTCCTTCAAGCCTCGTCCAAGTATAATACCGTAGATTGGGTATAATAAATGATCTGAACCAGTTTGTCCATCCACCCGCCCGGTGTTTTTGCGTGATTATATCGTCAACAATCAAGTTCGATACCCGGAGCATTAAAATGAACAGAAAGGTGGTTAAATACAGTACCGCAACGCCCCTCGAGATTGCACCGAGGGCCGAATTTAGTACTAGAGTGATGAATCCAACTAATCCATGAGCAACAAAGCGGCAAGCCGTATCCAAATTGATAATTTCGCCTAGCTTAGCTTGCTCTAAATCCATGGTCTCCTTGTCATGGCGCCCTCGAGAAATATCCCTACGCCCTACAACTCTCACTATCCTAATATAATAGTACAGTGTTTCAAATCCAAGTTGAATACAGAGATTCGTGAAACCCTATTCCGAGTTATTCATTCCGTTTTAGCACACTTGAAAAAATCCACTATAATATTTCGTTTTTCGACTCTATGTTACGGAAGGAGTTCATTGTATACTTACCCATACGTATTCTATATGTATAGGCCTTTTCGCCAAACCCAGAAAAATTAGAACCTCCTCACCAAATGATTGGGATTTCCCCTCAACTTCCGAACCTCCAAAAAGTACCAGGACCCCCGTAAGAATTGCCGATAATACTACGATTAACCAAAACTCAGATACCAAAAGTAAAGCTCTGGTGACGCTATATTGCTCCAGCTCAACACCAAAGGCACGGTCCGGCTGCGAAACCAAGCCCGCACGAATCCAAGGGAATCGATATCGCAAGGTCGGGACTACCACTGTCAAAAGTAATAAATTCCCTGTTGCAGAAATGGGGTTTCCCTCCGGTCGACTCTGTTCTCGAGCCGCAACAGCATCATCGCGTTCCTGGTTGAGCCTTTTCTTGACCTGCGCCCCCAACGCTCCATCCGAGGAAGGGCTTCTGCTCGAGAGTGTGGATGGTGTCCTTAATGCTACATCCGAGGAAGAGCTTCTGCTCGAGAGCGTGGATGGTGTTCTTAACGCTACATCCGAGGAAGGGCTTCTACTCGAGAGCGTAGATGGTGTCCTTAACACTGCATCCAAAGAAGGGCTTCTGCTCGAGAGTGTGGATGGTGTCCTTAAAGCTACATCCGAGGAAGCGCTTCTGCTCGAGAGCGTGGATGGTGTTGCGCATGTTACACGCCTTGTAACCATCACAGTATACAATAGCGTATCGCAATTGATGTCCGTAAAATGAATTTTATCAGTAACCGGTATTGATCAATTGATATGAAGGGTCCGTAGAAGGATACGCTATTTCGGATCGATTGTTAAATCAAACATTCCGTATACATGAACTGATCGCGGGGCGATAGCTTTAAGCTTGGCACAACCTATACGCGAACATGTTCAGGCAACTTTAGAGAAATGACCTGATTGGTCTGTTCCACAAGTCCAGGTTCTATTCAATTCTTATTAAAAGCATAGAGAATCGATCCCTCAGAACTAAATCAACATTCTACCTTCAAATAAAAAGTAAATTCATATAAGTATATCAGTAATACTCTCACTAAATTTATAAACCCAAAATGATTACAAGACGGTTACAAAGCACAGCTTAACAAAATCTTAGGAACATCCCTTCTAAACTGCTCAGCCCCTCTAAACGCCGTCCCATGCAACAAATAGCTATTATAAACCGTCTCACCATACCCCCATTTAAACCGCAATTTCAACCCAAAGTTCCTTTTCAGCACGTACTCGAAGAACCCCAACTCATACGGCAAATCACTCTCAGATGACCCATGCATATCATCAAGCGACGAAAAATAATGAAACAATTTTAACAACCTGATCTGCCCCAACGGGTTTCCATTAGCTCCGGACCCTACCGGTCTACTAACGAACTGTATGGAAGGATGACGGGGTATATCCGCTGTATTCTTCGGAATCCAAGCGTCTAAAGCACCGTGTATTCCGAGGAAAGTCACGGGGCAATGTCTGTATTCTATACCATCGAACCAAACGGGCTCTCGGTCAAATGCTCTTCCTGCGGAATATAATTCTTGTTGGGCGACACGCCAGAAAAGTTCGTGGCAGCCTATTATCATCATGAATGTCTGGACAGCATTTGCGGTTTGTGTATCTCGGACGTTGTTTGGTTGTCCAGCGTCTGATATAACAGTCTCATTCCACCCGGCATCCTTTCTACCTCTTTCAATAAGGTAGTCTCCAAGTTCGCCAAATATCCCATCGAGTTGAGCTTGAGAGGTGTGTTGTTTGTTATAGCAAGCCCACTGACGAAGATACGAAACTTCCTCCGTGCCAAACCTTGGGTAGGCCGGAATAGTTGAGAAGACCGTTCTTAAAGTCGTACTTGTTGGATGATCCGTAAAGAAGGGCTCCAAATAAACACTTGATAGAACCGCAGATACCAAAAAGAACCGATACATGCTAGCATAAATCTTAAAATCAACTTCCTTCGCTGAAACTCCAGTGTGTGAAGCATCAACGCCACGCGGGCATATCCCTGGAAGCCGGAGTTTTGAACTCGATTGCTGGCAGAATATATGAACACCTTTTTCTTGATGACCGAGAAATAACGCGACTTCGACGAAATATTTCAAGGCGAATACTTGGGTTATCTCATCCGGGGATGGCGGGTTAGATGACGATCCCAAACGGTGAATTGGGATCCTCTTAGGCGGCTTTTCAGCATCCGCCACACTGACCCCACTACTTTGAAGAGCAAGCACTTGATGCTGCCTTTCAGCCATATCAATCGCTCGAACCTATTATTATTCCATAATTAGCATTCCCTCGTTCACATCCTGAAAGACAGACATGGTGAGGTTCTTACCGCCCTAAGTGCATCGTCAAACGCAACAATACAACTACCACCGATGTGGGAGATCACAGCCTTCTGATGGTTCTTCCAGATACAATGTAGCTGCTGGCACGTCACCGCCAGTACCACGGCGTCCTTGAAACTTGTACATCTTTTAAAGATCTCTATATGGATCTCATTCGGAAGGTTAAGAATCGATGACTGCGAGATATTTTCCATCTTGGAAATGTGTTGTGTCGGGAGTGTCTTCGCGAGAGTGAGCAGGTGTCGTGCAGCCCGCTGTCAGCTTAAATTCTCGTTCGAGCCAGATAGTTGTAAACTCGCTGTTGGAAGTTATGGCGAAGCAAAGGAAGGCGGTGAATGTTGGAAAATTAAACAGCGGCTGTCTACACTCACCAGACACCTAGGTGCCTATTTCGTAAGCAAATGTATAAAGTCATCAATACTTAGCTACAAAATACATTACTTGCGATTGACAGGATCTAATAAGATGAGGGAGTATTTTGGGAAGCGAACTAAAAACATCCAACATTATACACTAAATGCGGGTTAACATGGAAGTTGACATCAAACAGGATCGAAATTGTGTTCATAAAGACTCCTAATCAACTCCACCACAGCTAGTCGGCTGAAAGGTTTTCTGACAAAATTATAATATTACATCGAGCTTTATTCCGCGATCCGCCATATTCACGAGCCTTTGCATATTTCAAGCAGCTAGGACATTGTTCCGTGCCTACTTTACATAACACAACTACCCTGACATTGTCATTTCGAGGATACGCATTGGAATCTAACATAATCCAACAAACTCGTTTGAATCACGAAACTCATATCCCCAGGTCTAGACTCAGAAGTATATCTAGATATCTACCCATCACTCAAAGGAGCCGTGAAACGCAAAAACTACAGTTTTTATTGTGTTTAGATACCCTAAAGCCAGATATTTGATTGTGAGTTTATGGACTAGGAAATTTATTGTTACTTGACGGGCAGTGAATGAGGATAATGGTAACGTAATATTAATATTGAGAATGATAAGAATAGTATTTCCAACAGCAAAAGAAGCGGGACCGGAAGGTATAGTAGGAGTAGTAAAAGTAGGAGTAGTTATAAAAGAGGTAAGAGCCAGTAGCAGCAGCAAGATTATAATTATGAGGAGGGAACAATATTTGTAGTGGTAGTGCAGCAGTAATAGCAGTGGTAGTAGCAGTCCTAGCATTGGTAACAATGGCTGTAGTAGCGATAGCCCCAATATTTCCCCTTTTTTTTCACCCCAGAAAGCCTTCCAGCAGACAAAATAGATATCGCATTCAAAGAAATGCTAAATAGCGCCGATGAAGGAGGTTGGTACGGTACCGAGGGTATAACTAAAAGTTTGAGTACCGAAAACAATTGCCAAGCGAGTCAAGTGTTCAGTCATGGAATCGATAGGTGCCGCACCAGGCGTAGTTGCGATAACGATGGTCATTTCGGTAACGGTATACGCGCTAACACAAGTCGCAGTCGCATTTACAGTCTCAACCGCAGTAGCAGTCGTAGCCGCAGTCGCGGTAGGAAACTTCAACCAGTCCAGACTTCCAATAGTCCCAATATCATCTACCATCATTTTAAAAGCTAAAGCGACATGCAACAAACCACTGTCCAAACTATCCACATCAGCCCAGAACGAAGATCTAGACCCGTAACATATCTAATACGGACGTAGGCGACGAAGAAAATGACGGCAAGGTATACGAGACGAAACTTTTCTGGAACCATTAGGTGGGGATTGCGGTTGGTCATAACCATGGCACATAGTGCAATATCTATTGGCAATTATACCATTTTTGTTTAGCTGTACCCTATGCATATGACAACTTTATCGGAGTATTGTTGACACTATCTCACCTGTAACGTAAAGGATAGCTTGAGCACAGGATCTGATTAACTGAAGGGCTGGTCCATCAAGCAGGATGGCTAGCGGAAGGAGGCGACGGGCCAGGGAGCCGCAGGCTACGAGCATCAGGAAGATCATGGCTATATGGAGTCCATTATTGACACTCGTCCAAAGCCATTGTCAATCGATGTTTGCTCCATTTTGGTGATGTATCGGTAGTTGGATTTGGAGGTCGAAGCTATAGGATGGGGCCGACGGTTGTTGGTTGGTGTTGGAATGGGATGAATGAGATTGATTTAAATTTAGTTGATCCAAAAATATTAAAGTTACATTCGAATTCCATCTATCTCGATAGCATAGTGTAGTCCTCAGCACGTCTTAAAACTACCCGGCATAACCTTCAAACACCAACTATATAGGTATCTTAATACACTCTATATAAGCTCAACTTCACATCTTCATCACAAGTTGGTATCGTTCTCGGACGTCACAAAGGGCATCTCACAAGATACATTTGAGTCCCGTACGGAGAGATTTCCCCGTATTTGAGTCGCGAAGCGAAAACACACCTTCACTTCTTGTAATTGGATAAGTAAAGATAGCTTTGGGGCTATAAGCACGGCCAGGAATACTCCTTCATCTTTAAGACCCGGGTCCTAGGGGCCGCGATAGACTATGCTTATTCATGTAGTAATCCGAAGCCCGGGAATGTAGAAACTTGGAGAGATTTCTTAGAAAGATTTCTATACTAAGTGACACTATGTGCATGGACACTAATAAAATATTAGTGATAATAGTATCAGTAGCAGCGGTAACAATCTATCAAGCAAGATCCAGCTGTTATTGTGACCAGTACCCATAATCCTCGATTAGACGGCGTCTGCAATACAAGACTAATATATTCTTGCTCTCAGATGTCACAAATGGAGGCATTCCAAAATTTCCTTTGCACGTATAAGGATACTTGTATACATGTAATCAGCAACGGAAGAGCCGACCACCAGAGGACAGATAAAAAGCTTGCCATGGCAGGACCCCCCGGGAAATGGTGGCTAGAGTACGAGCAAGCCTGTATCTGATGGGAATGCATGAAAGAAAGTGTGATCAATATGAGGAGCAGGGGTCCTCCATCCACTGGGACGAACGGCATTAGCGGCGAACTAGCGCTATAGCCAGACCTTCGAGCAGTGGAATGACTACTACTACTGCCCTCAAAAACGATATCTAAAATGCCCACTCACTTGAGAATGACGCTAAGACTTACTTCCTCGTCAAACTGCAGGTCAATTCCACCGTGCAATAAGCGTAAGCCTAAGAACCCCACAAGTCGATGAGGTGGCGGAATTTCGGGTCTATGTATTTTCCCATTTCAAAAGAGAAAGGGTAACCGATGAGGACGATCGCCACGTAAAAAGGTACCCCAATCACTTCAACAATTACAAAGGGTTCTATGAGTATCAAAAAAAGCTTCACGTTAATCTCGTTCCCAGGGTGCAGCGGTCAAACTGCAACCCAACCACTCGAGTCAATGCTCTCACAGCTCGGAGGCGGAGGGGGGGCCAAGCTGCGATTACTATGTCCTGGACCTCGCGAGTAAATCCTCCAGTCGGAGTTGGTACCGGTGCTGGGAACCCCTCCTTGACTCTGTTGATACCCTCGATTAGCTAAAATTAGTGCTTCGTGGGCTGCAGAGATATTTAAGATCATTGTTGATGTGATCCTGTGCAAAGGGTTCTTGATGGAAAGGATAGGAGGAGGGTACTAACTATTGTATATAAAATACTTAAGTAACTAGTAGTTATTACCTCCTAGTAAAGATTATAAATGTATTAATATTCAAGCAATCCCACTAGCTCCACACGGGCCAGCCAATACGTATTAATACTTGAAGTCTCGCAAAGTGCACGAGATCTAGATCGAGAGATAAAAATACCTAAACTTACTGACTTAAGGACTTAATTAAGTAAATACCTAGGTACTAACTAGTCTTGTATACATTAAAACGCCTCGGCACACTTAAGTACTTAACGTTAACTAATAGTTGGCTTACGTATATGCATAAGCAAGTATATAGGTAGTATATGCATAAGTAAGTATATATAAGTACTTAGGTAGTATATACCTCTTAGTTAAGTGCTGATGCATTACGGAGCTACTCGTTTGCAATTGCCCTGGTCCTCTAACTATAACATCCTATTTAGCAGATATTCACGTGATTTGAAAGCAGTTCGGCCACAGTTTATAGAGAGAAGTAACTACATACCACATGGTTACACTAAAAAAGATTGTGTTGGTTATTGTTAATGTGTTGGCGACTTCCACAATCCCAGTCTCGGCACTCCACAATCCAACAAACAACAACATCCTAGCTTTCCAACAGCAGTAATAATAATAATAGAAGTAGTAGTTGTGGTAGTAGTTGTAGTAGTAGTAGCAGTATTAATTGCCCTTATCAGGGCATTCGCATCCCTTATTTGACGCTTTCCGAGTAGCCGTAGAAAGGGTTGACGACGTATAGGGTAGAGAAGGAGAAGAAGAAGAAGAGGAGGAGGAGTCGCTAGAGGGGCGGTAAGCCGTAGTCATGATATACACGACCGTCGGCACTGGAGTAGTAGTGGTGGTAGTGATGATGATGGTGATGGTTGGGGGAAGAGTGGTGGTGGAGTCAAGTAACCCCGAAGGTGCCTCCAGCCCCGCCTTCTGGATCAACACCTTCCCGGCCCATCTGATGGCCCCGTTAGGTCCCATCCCATCTCCCATCAAAAGGAAGATGTAGATGGCGACCACAGAAGCCGCCGCCCAGAGCCCCTTTTTGGTGTGGCCACGAACCTCGGGGTATTTATTTTCAGCCAGCGAGAAGCCGGCCGTGGCGAAGATGGCGAGGTACCCAAGGTGGTGCCACTTCTCAGGCACCAACGGCCAGAATCCCACCACGACTGCGAGGAACGCCGCCGCGGCAAAAACGAACCCAAGAATATCTATGGGAATCGAGAATTGATTTTAGTCATAGAGCCTCCAAAGTCAAATTAGCTTGTCATTAAAGTGATCTTACCCTTCCTTTGATATGTTGGCACTTGGGCGTAGATGTCGCCCAAGGTGGCCACCACCCCTCCAATGGGAATGGTAAAAATCGATTCAGCGAATCGATAATCATAACTTCAAGCCCCCCCAAACCCACAGGAGCAACCTGCGGGCCCCCTTTGAGAATCTTTGATCTTGATTCATCGTGGTAGTTTTGATGGTTTTGACTTGAAGATTGAATAAGCAATCGTGTGCTGGTGTTCGATGGATGATGAAGGATGATGGCGAGAGATGGTGACAAGGGATGGTGAAGAGGGATGGTGAAGAAGGATAATGACGAGGGATGATGTGAATTAGGTCGGATTTTTATTTCTGGTGCTGTTACTGGCAGGCGGATGTTCTGCTACTCCACTGTCGCTGCAGATCTGTGACGCCGGCGCCGAGCTTCTTTGGATATATATCGATGTACATGTATGTACATGCATTCTTGGATGTTCAACTATCTCAGCATCGATCACTTTATAACATTCCCCATCAACTTTACTTTTATTCTTAGGAAAATATTTCATGTGATAAGGTCTCAGTACGAGACAAAGGTATCAGCAGATAAAAGTATAGCATACATGGTGCGTATTAGGTCCTTAATGAGTAGGTTCTTAATTTAAAGGAGCTAGCCCCAGACTCTCCAAGATCTTGAAAAATTCCACATCACGAACTACCGTCGAACGAATCATAAACGGAAGATGTACGAAAAACCACCAACAAACAAATAATGGAGCATATATACGACCCCAGATGACAGCAATTTTCATATCTAAACTCCAAAATAGCGACGAGAGCCCGAATATGTCAAGGACACAATGCACATTGGCCGTGAACAGATGTGGCCCAAAATTATTAGTCAGAGTGCCATCAATCCAAGCTTTTTGCCACAAAAGCACCCGAATAAATAAAATCACTGCCCCAATAACTTCTGAAAAACGAGAATTCAGCAGTTAGTACTTTAGAACTTTCCAAGGGTCCTATATGGGCCATGGGGGGGGGGTGAACTATGATTGGGTACTAGACTTACCGATATCGCTTAATTCACGTCGAATCGTTTTGTTTCCGCAACCGCACTGTTTAGGGGTCTCTTTCTCAAGACTTTCTTTATAATTGATTTGTTCTTTTTCAGAGGGTGCCGCCGATGTAGGGCTTTCCGGTATCTGACTTTCTGTCGAAAGGCCCTTCGAAACCGCTAGGGATTCTTCAATCGTTACCATGATTGATCAGGATTTTCAACTACAAAATTCTTTGGTGTTTAAGTTGTGTAGAAGATGACTAGTCAAATGTCAAAGAAGAGCAGCAGATGGGGATTAAATACTCACTACTAGACTAAAAGTACGGGGGGACTGTGGGTCGATCCTAAATTGGACACTTGAGCCCGTACGATTAATCCCGCAATACTTGCTCGCAGATATATATAACTACATGACGGTAGATTCTCGCACACGCAGCAATCGACTTTAAGCCGCTCCTGGAAGTCTATTTTAAAATATTTCTTTAGACTGATGGAGTAGATTTAATTCCAATGGGATTAAAAAGAGCCTGTCTTATGTGTAAACTATAATAAATACACGAAGTATGATTACGTCGAAACCGCTGTCAACTTTGCGCCTAAATATCAACCGATCGATCGTGCCACGTGCCACCCGATCTCAAACTATCACAAAATTATAACTATCCCAGCTCCATAAATACCCCCACCCCGTGTGATCCACACGTGCATAACCCGCCGACCAATTAAACCGACAACTACCACGAACCCTCCGAACTAGGCGACTGAGGCGGAGAAGCAGCAGGATTATCATCGTCATCATCAAAAGTGAATGTTCTATTAATCCTAAGAACCCGTCTCGAATTCGACTCCGGCCACTGTTTCCACTTATTATTGGTAATAGAATCCCAAAAGTCGTCGGCCTCCTGATGAGTGTCCAGTTCTTTCGCCAAATTCTTGTTTAGTATATGTGATGCTTCGGTGTAGGTATATGCGCCATGTCTCTCTTGAGTCGACGGAATAACTTGGCACTGAGCTTTCCCCGACATCCAGTCTCCATAAGCTTCAATATCCGGGAACCTTTCCTGTTTCCTCCATTGACCTCTTTGTACGATTTGGAATTTCGACAGACCGTTACATTCCTTGATAAGTTTCAAAACCTCGAACCATTCTTCCTTCGGGTTTTCCAACATACATTGGGATAGGAAGATATCTCTAAGTCTGTCCTTGCAAGGTTCGATAAACGCCTTGAGGGCCTCGACTTTTAGACTCATCCCCGAGAGTTCCACGTTTTTCAACTTCGGTAAACATGGGAGGGGACATCCGTCGGCGTATCTATTGGCTGAGGATGATAGATCTTCCAGTCTGAGTTTTTCAATAGTACCCGCCATTGACTCAATCCATTTGCAGAAGTTTCGTCTCCCTGTAGGTGCAGGAGGTGGAGGAGCACCGGGTGGGGGTAGCGGGAGGGACCTAGTCCTTCGATCGGTCTCAGTGTAACTGATATGTAAGACCCGTAAGTTCGATAATGTAGATTGCATCCGCGTCAGTTGTAGAGGCGGTGTAGTGAACCAAGTCAAAGGTATCCCATCACCGAACAAACCGCTATCACTGATTTTTTCCAAGGTCGAAATCCCAGCGACAACCGCCGCATTCATGGTATAATTCCAGTACCCGACGTGTTTATACTCAAGCGGGATACTATAAACTGTCATAGCGTTGACCAAATCCGGGATTAGACGCTTCCCAGGGCCCAACCCGACCGTGGGGTAAAGCAATGAGAACTCAGAACGAGTCACGCGATGGTTTCTTCGCCACTCAAACTCGATAGCTTGGATATTTGGAAAATTCATGAACGCCATTGTAAGCATATTAGGAACCAAGTCCCATTTGTGCATGTGCTGAACCCCCGGCCATTCGCTTTTGGATTGTTCGTACATCTTCAACACAAGGCTGGCCGGCATGGATCCACAGAACCCCGGTTTCTCATTTTTAGATTGTTCTTCGAGCTTCCTACGAACTTCCCTCTCTGGGTTTATATATGGTGAAGTGGGGCAGATTCGTAGATTCCGTACCCGCTTGTTGATTCCCGAAGGGTGTTTGGCGACTTTCAACAGATTCTCAAGGCTGACAGGGATAAAATAGACGGTACGGGTGGAGAATAGAGCATCGAGGTGGAGTTCTTTGACTTTGAAATTTAATTCCTTGCAGGTCATCCGAAGAGCAAGTAAATCATCTTCGTCGAGTTCTTTGGACAGTTGAACAATAAGATCCGGTGAGAGGGAGAAAATCGGTGGTCTTTCCGTCGTCGGAGGATCCATGGTGGTTGAGGCCGCCGTCCCGCCTAGTTCTGAAGACATCTTCGCGAAGCCGTTTCTGCTAGAAATACCACGAAACGAGTTGAAATTATCGAAACTAAGAAAACGAATTATCCCGAGAAACTTCGAGCCGATGGGGGTAGGTTAGCTATATGGAACTTCAATTCGACGGACGTAGACAGCTGACTCATTTAGGACCTCAGCATGATGAGGATGATGTTACTCACCGACTACGGGTTCGCAGGATCGCCTAAGCTAAAGCTATGGGATTTTATCCAAACTAGCAGCAAACCGATGGTTGCACAACCGGGAATGTTCAAGTTCTCAGCGATAACCCCGCCAAGGTTCGTACCCATGTCAGTCGGGATCCCAAAGGTCAAGCAGTCGCTAACTACCAATCGATAGCGATCGAATCCTCCCATCGATATCGCCACCAATTGCAATATTAATTGTCAAACTACCCCTCAAAAATTTTTGGACTAAGAGGCACAGTTCCGGCCCTTTTTTAAATAAAAAAATTTTTTTTTTTTGAACATCTCCAAAACTTGACTAGTTAATTAGAGTTGGCCAGAAATTAAGTTTAATGGCGCCTACTCGATTCCTCGCCCGTACCATGGGCCCAACGCTCCTCGCCCTCTCAGCCTCAGAATATCGAAACTGGGATGTTTTCCCAAAAAGCTCGCCCGCGGTGGTACTTCTGAACGGTACCATTCTTTTCGCCTGCGGGGTTGGGATCGTTCAGTCTCATAACGTATGGCATCCTCCGCAAGCTCTTCTGGTGACGGCACTAGGCTGGTCGATCTTGGCACTTGGTGCTTCGCGAATGGCCGTACCGGAACTTATTTTGTCGTCGGTACAGGAGAGCCAGGGCCCGCCGAATGCTCTGCTGGTCGGTATGGGTACCGTCGGTATTGTTCTTTGCACAATCGGATATTGGTTGTAGTCGTACTTGCATATTCTGGCCTGAAGTTATCGGGTTGCGAGCTTTTCATACATACTATGTACATATGTAGGTGTGTACTTACTATCGACGTTTGAGCTTGAGGATACTTTGGATGTCTGTAAAGACTGTTGCTATTCTTACCTTAACTTAGGTACTGTATAGTTTTCTCTGCTGGTTGGAGGCTTGCTATTTAACACCGCCATTCCTTTCCTTAGGTAATGTAAATAGATATCGATACGCCCACTTCTATATTCTTAATATCTTTTCTATGTATACATCGAAGAGGAGACCAGATATATTCTGGTTAAGGAGTGTACATGTACTATTTCCCTTCTACCCACTACAAACCTGCTCATTTGTACAACGCGCACGGGATATTTTTTTTGGTGGCTGACCCGGCGTCTGGCTTCGAGACTAACGGGATATATGAACTTTTTAAAATTCTTCTGTAGCATATATAGCAGAATACCTATCACTGTCCATAGGCATTTTTCATCTATCTATCAACTTTCGATAGTCGAAATCTAGTCCCACACTTATCCAAACTTTCTCCTTGTCAGAACCAAAATAGTATAGATTCGATGGCCGTAAGCGCCAGCCAGGATGCCCAGAAGCCAATATCGCAATATTCGCCTCACAAAAACTGCAAAGCGAGAGACATGAGTCCGTGCCGACTCCGCCGCAGAGACACAAAATCATTCACCAGCTTCCTTTTCTACTCTTTTTTTTAAGGTTATCGACCCCGCTGTCTTGAGTGCCCCTGAGCTAATATTATAATTGACTGATCGTCAGGTTAATTCCATTTATTTGTCGTAGTTATAACGTTAAGAACTTCAAAGGGATAATCTAAAAGCAAAATGCCCAAAGATTTTTTCAGATTCCAATCAAGAGCAGCCTAACTACTAGTCCGCACTTTCAAGAGCAAAACTAAGAGTTAAGGGTGTCATATGAACCCGAGTTTGTGTTTCATGCCAGGCTATCGACGGCCTCTGCTAACCCCTGGGCCCGAAATTTAACATGCAACCAACATTATCAACACCGCACACACACTGAAGGAAAGAAAAAACCATGAGCTCACGAGAATGAATTAAGCTTTCATTCCCCCCCAAAAGGACAACTCTTATTCTCGCCTTGTGGGGAACATTAATTCGAAATTTAAGGCGCGGTATTACTAATTTTCTCCCCCGCCAAAGCGCAACTCTTGGCGAGGTCCACTTGTGTAACACAGCCACACTCTCCCTTTCAAATGAAGAAAATATTTCCCTTCGACCAACCACACACATACACACACAGTGCACAGGCACAGATGAAGACAATTAACAGCCCGCTCGTCGGAACAAAAGTGAAAAGTAAAAAATAAAGATAGTGAAATTCTGCAGCAAGCTGCAGCCTTAAATCATGAGTACTCAATCACTTGCATACTCGAAAAACAAAACTTCGTGCATACAGAAGTACTCAGCTCTTCCAAAAAGGCAAATATACAGCCCTGCAGCTGGCCTGATAATAAATCGACTGACTTCATTTTGCATGCAATTGCCAAGTCTTTTTGCACTTCTGGATATTCAGTTGCGGTTGGAATTAAGCAAAATTTAGCGTCAGGGGGCTTCTCGTGGCACACAGAATAGACTATACTAGGGATCGCTTCGAGGGTTTTTGTTTAGTGGACGTGAATGAACATATAAAGACTAAACTCCTGTCCTCAGGAGAAAAAAGGGCTTATGATAGTATCTCTATACAAATTCACTCCTCTTCCTCGCCGTAGAACCTTCTATCTTCTAATCTTGATTTTATTATAAACCTCAATTGAAACTTTTCTATATTATATATAAAAACTTTCTCACATAACTCGTTCAAAATGCGCTCCACATTCTCCACTGTCCTCATTGCGCTTGCCGCCGTCGAAGTCGCGGTCGCGGTCCAGCCCCTTAGAGGCTTCATGGCCATTGCAAAGCGTCAAGCCGTCTGCGTCGGTCCAGTTATTTGCGAACAGTCCGCAACAACCTGTATGTCGATACTCTCATATACACAAAAATGACATTGTTGTTTGTAATACTAATGTAACTGTATAGGTACCTCTTGCGAAACAGGATTCTATTGCTCAGGAGGAGGCTGCTGCGAAGACGGTCAGATCTGTAGCGGCTTCAAGCCCTGTGTCGGTAAGTACCCTCATCTGCAGAAACTACCATTTCGATGTCCAATTCTTACTTACTATCACTTCAAATAGACGCCGGCACGCCAGTCAGAGACGCCGAACAAACTCAAGTCTGGTATATTCCCCATCCTATACCCCCCATAGCCACATTAACCCTCACTCTAACGTCCACCCTTTTTAGCCCAACCGACGCTCCAATCTGCACAGCTTCAGACCTAATTCCTGTCTGCTCCGGCTCCCTCGAAGATTGGGCCACCATTTCCGCAGGCCTAGGTGGCGCTCAAACTACAGATATCGATACTCCAACATTTACAACCCCATCCTTTACCGCACCATCAACAAGCACCGAATTCGAGCCCGAGTTTACATCTACCTCGGAGTTTGAAGCTGAATCCACAACCACTTTTGAGGAATCTACTACACCCGCTCCGACTACTGAGGTTGAAACTACAGAAGCACCAGAGACAACTGATGCGGCAGAGACTACAAGCTCTAGAAGGTCTGCGTCTACAACGAGTTCTGCTCCATCGGGATCTTCGACTCCCAATAGTGGTGTAAAGATGCAGTTTAGCCTTGGTTTAGTTGCTGGTTTAATAGCTGCTACTTCGATTCTACTTTAAAGTATTCATCTTTACCTCAATTGTGATGCCTTTGTGTCGAACGTCGTCGAAGATAGATTCTCTTGTAATATAGCAACTTTCTACGTACAAATTTGAGATATAACATAATATAATGGAATGACTACTTAATACATCAGAAAATACCTGCAAGAAAATCAAGTAAAACGATCGTGCTAGTATACCGCAGAATTTGTTCAAAGGGATCTAACCCTCCAACAGTCATATTTATGCTCCCTAGTCTAGCCACTTTAATTTCTCAGGCGCAAAATCTTTAGTCTACGGATAATTGCCCAAAGCCAACTTCCCCAATTGCTGGTAAAGCATAATGAATCAATTAAGTAAAACCAAAATATTAAACGTACAAGAATTCCAACAGGGAAAACATTTTTCGCCATCAAGTCGCAAACCCAAATTTCACAACCATTTTTCCAGCTTTGATAAAATATGATATCGAACCTTGAAAGAATATATACACATACTTACATGCACCATTATCCATTAACCAACCCGCATGCGATCCAGAACCATTGAAAGCCAAGCGAAAAGAAACCAAACGAAACGAAACAAAAAAAAAGTTTAACAAATTGAAACAATCATTTTTGGGTTCCAGCAAAGAGAACCACACAAGACTTCATAACCAGTCACTTTAGTTACGACAAACACGGATCCTCATGAACATTCATAGCATTAAAGTCTCCAAAACTTCCCTGCCACGCTTTCGGGAAGCAATAAGTAGCCTGCATAGCCCAGAAATGCGGATCCCGTTGAAACGTCTCCATATCCCGAAGATAATCCACAATCCTCCTCAAAACCTCATACGGAAGATCCTGGAGCCCGACGGGACTAAAATTAGGAAGCGGAACAACTTCATAACCTCTCACGGTATCTAAGGCCTTCGCAGCTGCAATGGGGTTCCGAGGTCGAAGTCGCTTGGTTTCTACCAATGCTCCCGGACCAGCCGCACGGATAATCTCGCATTCCGTGGCGACGAAAAGCCAGTAGCTTTGGTTTTTTATAGCCCCTTCGGCCTTATCCATCTTCTTTTCCCAGATCTTGTCAAAGGTCTCGATAAGTGTAAACCGAACGCTAGCGACTCCGCATCGACGACATCCACCGCCAATAGCATGGCTAGCCGTTCGACATTCACAGCTAAGTCCCTGCCAATGGCTATGTAGACCCCTACTAGCGCCCTGCATTCTCAACGGACGCAAACAATGAAGGCAATAAGTTTCGTAAAAGGATCGTTCATAGATGGGATCGGGTTGTTTCGCTCCTTCCAGCTCGCTAGGATCCTTAAACTTATCCAACCAAGAAAACAAACTTTTCCTCCTCCCACCGCTCCCACCACTCCCCACACCCGGTGGCGGGGGCGGCGTAAGAGAAGGTTCGCGATCACGGTCCAGCCAAGGGATCAGACTCTTCCGTCGGGTACTCCCACCAGAAGGAACGGGTTGAGAGTCCAGCCAAGGTATAATACTCTTTCTCCGAGGCGCACTACCCGCTACGGAAGCTGTACGCTGTATTTGGGCTTGTGTATCCGATTTATAGCCGACCAACCACCTAGTCCAGAGAGAATACCTAGGACCCCTGTCACGTCGTGCTCTCTCCCATCTTAATTCATTGTTATATTCTAGAAGGAATTTCCCCGCTCCGTTCGCGATATCCTCTCCTGCGTTGTTGAAGGTATTCTTTTGCGCCAAAAGATCTCGAGGACATCGGTGATGTTCGCACCAAATTGTTGAATAGACGAATTCCACGGGCTTTGGGGTGTTAATCGCCATATGCATCATTGTTGATTGACGTTTTGGAGAGATGAGGAGTGATTCGCGTTTACTGTGTCCCATGAACGATTCGCGCTTGTTGTGCCCCAGATGGAGAGATTCGCGTTTATTAGGTGTCAGAAGTGCGGTTTCCCGCTTTGTAAACTCTGCTGAGTATTTAAACAAGGCTTTATTCTTGTTATAAAGTGATGCGGGGAAGAAAATGCCTGTTTGCGTATCAAGGAACATAGCTGACGAGCAGCTTGTCGGACAGAGGTCATGTGCGCAGTAAGGACATTTTTCTGTCGATGTTCGAGATGACTTATGAGCCAGGAATCTCTGATGGATTCTAGCAGAACACAGGGCTTCATTGCCGGGGGATAGAGGAGGTGAAAGTGGGGCAGAACCCGGGTTGGAGGCCGGCTCGGGTCGTAAATGTCTGAAACCCTTTGTCGTGAGTGAAAGGGAAATTATATCGCGAAATGAAAGATACTCGATAACTAAAGCAAGGATATCAATTGAAAGATTTAGGATAGGGGGTTTGTGATCCGATTTTGCCCCAGGATCCATGTCGTAATCGTCCCATTGTGGAGGCAGTCCCGGAGAGGGTTCATCTGCCACTATTTCTGGGATTGTGGTGATTTGGAAGTCGGATTTAAACATCTTGAACGTCGGTGCTCCGCTTTGAACTTATAGCAGGCTCTGGTGCTCACTTCAAGATATATATATTATCGGAAAATGTCAACAACGACGATAGTTTAAAAAGGGGAAGGAAAACACACTCCTGAAAGCGCGATCAGATTTTAAATATATCATATCTTCCGTTTTCCCACGGAGGGTTATAGAATTTCTATGCAATACCTGCTGGCTATTTAGCCAATGGGATTATCTTATCGAGATATGCAGGTCCAAGCCGACGAGTCTCGATTGGGAAAGCTGATGCGTTGGGAGCTATGCTAGAAGCTCCAACTACATTTCTATGCGGGTGTCGGAATGGCGGAAACAACGTCGGTGAATGTCAGAATTGGAGCCCACAAGGCCGACAATGCATGTGCATTCATGCTGCTAAAACAAGGATAGCTAGTGCGGATTTTTTTGGTATGATCCTAATTTTTTTACCGCCTTGTGTATGCAGAGTCCCAGTCGAAACGAAATGTAATCCGCTGGCAACTTAAAATCTTGATTTATTCGTCAAGAAAAGATCTGACAAAATTGCGGCCTTGGTGCGGAGAGTACCTGAGTAATACTCTTTTCTCAGGCTTGTCTCTAGCTCTCAGCTGTGTTTTTTCGGGTATCAGATTTCCAGACTCATCTCTCAGGATGTTGCATATAACGGTATTTTCATGAATCCCAAGCGCCAACTGTTGCAAGGACCTGCAGTTTTGGGCGAAGCTTGCATGGATATGTTCATCTGTAATGTCGTATTCCCGGGCGGAATCTGAATCGTTCCAAATGTACAGATAGACGAGGCTATGCAAGCAGGATAGAGTCACAGACATATCCTGATAGTATGACATCAGTAAGGAGGATGCATGTTAAATTCATTTATGTAATATAGCCTTACAAATAATGTTAATGTGTCTGGTCGTGACCAAGAATGCCAGTGATTTTCGAGGTGTAGCCGCTCCAAACGAGGGACACAGTGCACTAAGTCTGTATGATATCAACGGACATAAATTAGCGCTGATAACCCACTTCGACACAGAGCTGCCATAGCATACCCTTGAGCCCAGTGTTATCCATAATAAAAGTGAAAATCCGAAGTTCCGTTAGGGAATTACCACAAGTCGTTAAATCTTTATACAGGCGAGGAACTTTGGTGTCTGCCTCTGGGTGATCGGCCCCTCGTATCCTCAGCGCATGAGTTCGTGTATTGACGGTTGACTTGTAGGTAACTCCAATCTGGGCCCTCACAATGTGGTACCATATAGCCTTCGAGTGAATAAATTCAGCCAAATTCTCCATCTCGTTAATGTAGTTTATTTGATCTATTTCGGAAAAAAAGGAGAGAGAGAGACCTACATTACTGGACTCTTTGATAAGCAGCCTCTGCGGCCCAAGATGCGAAAGCAACCACCCACATCCATATGAAACCATCAGCGTTTCCACTGGTATCTTTGTTTCTTTAGCTAGAGGAAGAGAATTTAGCTTAAGATTTTCTTCAACAAAGTCAATCTTGCACTGTAGAACCTCAAGTCTTGTGATGTTACGAAGTATAATTTCTATTGATGCAACGAGGAAGCTTGACTGCTTGAAAACTGGAAATTCATTCCTTTGACAAAGATTCTCGTCCAAGTAGATATCAGGAGAGAAGATGATTGACAGTTTTCTATGAAAACTTGATGAATATGCGATCAAATCCTCTTCAAGGCCAGGCACATACTTACCTAACACTTTCGAATATCCCCTTCCCTTCCATCATCAGAAGCTCCCGGGCTAATCTCTCATAAGCGACACCAGTACGCGGAGCGATCCGCATCGCCCTAAATAAGAAAGGGATAGATATCTCTCTTAAGAGTTTACTCGTCCGTGAAATCGCAGCGTAATAGTTAATATTGAGCGGCAAGTCCCGTCGTCTCCGTTTAAACTTCCTCGCCAATTTGTTTCTCTCTACTAAAAGCTTGTGTTGGCCGAAACAAATGTTGCAGGTTGGATCTTGACATGGCCATGGTCCATCTTCTGGAGCAAGATACCCGCAAATGTGGATGAGTATGTCATATGGAAGCGTTTGTAGAGTCAGTGGCAATTTTTTATTTTTTTTTCTTCAGTTGCCTTAGAGGGATCTTTCATAATTTGATTGTTAGCAAGAGCGCTCCGATCACGATCCAAGTACCTGAGGTTTCGTTGGACGAGTTGTAGTGTAGCGCGTCACGATTGGGCAGCTTACCACGCTTGAAGGTTTTAACCTTTTGGAAGGCTCGTACACCGGAGGCCATTTCGAAAATCCCATCGAGTTCTAACTTCTTGTGGGATCGGTCTTCGGCAACCTTCGATAAAATAACTTCATTGCAGCTTCCACCTTCACTTTTGCTCCAGTGTAAGGGTTTATAATTATTCTCAAGTGACTGCAAGCCGTGCGCTTTTGGTACTAACTTTGGCTGTCACCGCAGCCAGGAGCAGGCTACATTGCGTCTTTTACCAAACTATGGCATCTAGAACCCTGGCTCGTGGTACAATGATATCCAACTTCATCACAAATATGCCCTCAGTTTTCCACTAGCCACCGCGTAGGCCATAATCAGTGTGGAAACCTCGTTTGTCCTCAAAGTCCAAAAAGGAAAGAACAACAGAAGGGCATGTGGGAAGATGCTCAAACGCGTTTTCAAACAGAACCTCGATCGATCTCATTCACCCCGTCTCACTCTGAATCCGCAAAAGATTTGCTTCCAGCCAATGCAATCGTATCTTGCAAAGGAGCTCAGTGAATCTCTCTTGCCGGTGTAACAGTGTCGGATTGAACTGTAGTTAGATCTGGGCATTGTTGAACTCGACAGTCAATGGGGGAAGTCTTGGCATCATAAAGCCACAAAAACCACACATTTCTCGCAAGTGAAACGAGGGGAACAAACCTCCCAAGCTCCTCCAAGAGCGCTTGAACATGTCCCCACCTGCCGGCATTGTCACTAAGGCTCTCCTGAGGCCCGATTTGAATTACTTATCCGACTAGGCCATCCGCGGGTACCTGCACCTCAATCAACGGTACCTGTTACCGCTTAATCAATAAACTCCGCGACTTCCAATTTAAGTATCTGCCTTTTTCGAGGGGTTGTACAGGCTGACATCGAATGCACTGGATAGTGTACGTATTTGAGGCATTCCAAGCTTCTTTGCTGACCTGTATGAGGGGCCTGGGGATATGGGAACATCGAAAATTCCCCGACACGGGCATTAACTCAAGAGACAATTGAAAATTTTTGCGAACATCAAGAGAAGACGGCCCTGGGTATCATGGGGTATAAAGTCTGTGCCACCGTCCCCACTAGGGTCGATTCTCTTACCATCAACGGCATCACTCACCGCCTCTCTCTTAGTGTTCGCTCTTCTGCTCACTCGCGCTAGTCGTGACTTTCATTCTTTTCAATTCAATTTTCTTTTTTTTTTTTTTGATATTTTTACAATCGTCGCTGTGCGACCATTTCACCACTCTCTTTTTGTTTCAACTTACCGCAGTATCCTAAAATGAAGTCAATCATTCTCTCCACTACCCTCTTTTTCGCCACACTTCAATCCGCTTCTACTTTCCCCACCGAAACCCCAACCAAACGCTGGTACCGCTCTGGTGATAAAATCGCTGCTATAGCACATAACATAAAAACCCTCCCACCAGCCACAAAGCCATGTCTCACTCCTCAATCCCATGCCAAGGACCCCAAAGACGACGACCCAATCTCCGAATACCTAGTCGCCATGACCGAAGATGAAAAACGACCATGGCCAGTGATATTTGATGAGATGGGGTATAACGCTACTAGAGTCAAAGAGACACGTGATGTTCATAAATTTCTCGCATTTGACGAACAACTCGGTGACAGCTCTTATATCAGGTTTCAAACCGAAGAGGGCATCCGCATTGATACCTTCGGAAAGAGTATTAGAGCGTTTACAATGAAGATGAGCGAGTCCGAAGCAGAGGGTATGGCGGATGCAGAGAATATTGGTTCCTTGGAAAAGAACGGGTTGGTATATGCCAGTGTTATGCCCCAGGACGAGGAAGATCTTGCCGTGGAAGCGGCATACAATCTTACCTCATGGGATGAAGAACATATCTTCGAGAAACGCCAGAACGGACGTATCCGAACACAAAACACTGCCCCATGGAACCTCCAAAGAGTCTCGAGCGCCAATCGAGTGAACGCCCAGGGACGTCGCGCCACTGATTTAAATTACAATTATCGCTTCGACCAGAGCGGTGGCGCGGGTGTAGATGTCTATGTTCTTGATACCGGTATCAACACCGCACACACGGAATTTGGGGGTCGAGCATCAATGGGGTTCACTGGCTACGGTAATAACTTCAACGACGATGGTGGTCATGGAACCCATTGCTCCGGCACTATCGGCGGTACACGATTCGGTGTCTCCAAGAATGTCAACCTTATCGGTGCCAAAGTTCTACCCGGTCGAGGCCCTGGAACCTTCGCCGCTATACTTGGTGGCCTTGAATTCGCGTACAGACGCCACCTCCAGCGTATGAAGGATCCTAACTTCAAAGGTCGGTATTTCCTCCCCTACCTATTCAAAAAATGAAACAATCACTAATTTAATCACAGGATCTGTTGTCAGCATGTCTCTTGGCGGAAACGGTCGAGCCACTGGCGCTCTCAGAGCTATGGAAAAGGGTATCCAAGCAGGAATGCACTTTTCCGTCGCAGCAGGTAACGACAACGCCGACGCCTGTAACTTCTGGCCAGCCGGATTTTCCGCCCAAATCCCAATTATCACCGTCGGTGCTACCGACATCAACGACAACCGCGCTCGTTTCTCCAATTTTGGTAGATGTGTCGATATCCATGCACCAGGTGTTGCCATTATAAGTTCCCACAACCGTGGTCCGCAGTATGTCCATACCGTTGCCGATCTCAGCATGCTTTTTTTAAAAAAAAAAAATGCGGCAGGATAGTGCTAACGATTAATATAATTTGTAGATCCATTACTTCCATGCAAGGCACATCTATGGCATGCCCTGCGGTTTCCGGCATGATTGCAGAGGAACTTGTCAAGAACCCAAATCTCAAGTTGAACCCCAGAGGCATGAAGCAGTTGATCTTATCAAAGGCAATCCGTGGTGTCGTCCGCGGAACAAACAATGCCCCAAACATGTTGAACAACGGGCTGAGGTAATTCCTTACTCATACCCCCAGATTCGAAGGAAAAGTCACCATCCTTTTTCCATGCGCTATAAAATAAAATAAAATAAAATAAAAGCCCTGTATATACACAAAAAGACTTATTCGGAACAAGAATACGATCTCAATTCCCCACACAAGACCCTTCTCGGAATAAATTCCTATAGCGAACACTATTAAGACCCAAAAACCCCGATCCAAAAAGTTCGGTACAACTGACCGGCTCTCTTGGCGTCTTGATGAAGACAAGATCCACTTTCCATGCAACACTTTCGTCGTGGATCAGACTCGTGTGACCGTCGTTTTCGTCGCCCAAAGCCGACAAGTCCAACTCTGGGCTGATATCATTTTCACATTCCTTTGACCCTATGAATTTCCACTACTCTATTCTCAAAGGCCAAAAAAATAAATAAAGTTCATATAATCGCCCATTCTGATTCATCGGAAGATCATATGCATACACTTTTTCAGAACAGAATGTATCCGTTCTTACGTACTCACATACCTTCATAGAGACCCAGTCCCAAAGTATACGCCTCGTAAGATAGACCCTGGAAGCAAACGATTTGGGAAACTCAAAATCTACAACTATCATGTGTGGATCTACTTTAAGCCCTCCAACTACCGAACAAACGAGCGAGGCTATGTGAAAACCTCGTTGACTAAGAAAACCGACAGGTTTGCAAGACACGAATAGTCACAGATCAAAGTCTTGGAAGGTGGGCTGTACAAACCGTACGAGCATACCAACACTTGGCGCCGTGGCAGACGTGGTTGTCCCGAACAAGCGACAACCTTAAGGCTTATTCGCCTGAATGCACACATGCTGGAACATTGTTCTGAATCAATGGAGAGCCGCATATAAATCCCTCTTTGTTCCTGATTAATTAATCATAGTTCATCTGATTATTTTAAACTTAGTCCATTGAACCACTTCCGACATTTAACACCCAAGAAAATTCATCTTCTTAAATTTGTCTTAGCAAACTAGCTTTCGAATTCACCGCCACCACAATGTTCGAATTTACGAGATTCACTTCCCCAAAGACCGCAACTGCCTGGAGCGGCGCTGGTATCGGAAAACCATTTGGACTTACACTCTCAACCTTTGTGCACTCCATCGTCACTCTCGTCGTCTCTATAATCATCAACATCACAGATGCAAACGAGCCAGGAAATGATTACGGCGAAGGGTAAGCCAGCTCTGAATCCCCAATCCATCGCCTGTGTCACCATTGCCAAAATACAACAAAACAACACATTTCTCCCCAAAGTATTGTCAACCAATGCTAACAGATCAACGTAACATAGGACGGGATGGGTAGTCATGATTCCCGGACCCGCTATAGTCTTTCTATGGTCCATCATCTTCATGTTTGTTTGCAAATATTCCTACTTCTCACCAGCTCTCGCCTTGGGAACATACCTCATCTTCGCCATTGGTGTAATCGCCGAAGGAATCGTGACGGCTTTGCTTTACGAGTAAGCCAATTCAAAATCTCAAAAGGTCTTTGTTCTTGACAACTAACCAGGAATATAGATGGCATGATATTGCATGGCTCCCTGCAATCTTCATCATTACTCTCGGATTGAAGTAGGTTCCTATGTTTACTATGATAATCCACATTTAATTCGTAGCATTGCTAACATCTTCATCACAATAGCTGTGCCGTATTTTTCGTTTACAGCTGTATTGCCATTCACAGGAAGAGCCATGCTAAAGACATCGCGCTCGATACTGCCTGAGTCGCTTACCCAGCTTCATCCGCGCTCAACCTCAACCCAACCAACACACCAACCACTCTAACAACCCTACGCAAAACAAAATGCGGTTGTTATGAACATATAGCCTTACGCTTAATTTCTAATAATCACCACTGGATACATGAAAAATAATGTCTAATAACTTATTCATAATAGGATAGTCTAATGCTCGCTCAGATAATGCTTAATGATGTATACTAGTCACTCGTTATGAGACACAAATTTCTCACGATGAATCCGTAATGGATCATGATCAATACATGAATGGAAAGTTTCCTCAAACAAATCTTAATCAGGAAAACACCTTAATCTCTAGCTGCAAAAAAATTAAAAAAGAAAATAAGAGAGAAACCGAGAGCTAAAAGGCAGGTCGCATAAGTGGTAGACTGGCTCGGTCCATTGCATTATCGAAATATGCATCAGATTCCGTCCCGTTGGCTGCTTAGGCGAGTTTGTTCTTAGCGTACATAACTCCAGCCTGCAAACCAAAAACTTCTCACGTGGCAGCCCCTACCTATTATATCGGTGCAGACTCGGAGGCAATACACCCCGCTTTTATAATTTTAGATATCGTTACGACGTGCGCTGAACCTGAGTTTTGATGTCAATCAATCGCTTTTATAGCTATACGCGCGTATTCGTATGCATACTAAAAAATTCTAAGTATCTATCAGCCAAAGATACACCCATCTTGTATCGTTCAAAAACAGTTGCGAATTTCAAGCTAGTGCAACTATCGTCGCGTTCATGATCATCTTCGATACACGCATACCAAAATGGCCGATTCATCTTCCAACCAGGGATATCCAAATTCCCGCCTGTCAAGTCTGCCCCCCGAGGTCCTCCTATTAGTACTAAAACAGATGGTAAGTTGATCTCTAAAAACTAGTTAAAACCTTGTTACAAGGAAGGGCACTTAAATATTCGGCGTTAGGACTCGCAAACTTTATCCCGACTCTGTATAACTAGTCAAGAGTTTCGTTCATATTGTCAGCCATTGCTTTATGGGACAATTCGTATCCTTCTGAGTAGTAATTTAGGGCTGGACCCGATTCAGACACAGGCACTTCAGCACCAGAACCATACCGGCTTAAAATACGTTCAGCATTTCGTGGTAAAAGGAGAGATTACTACTGCACCCGTCCCAGTACTTCAAAATCAGATCATACTCTCAATATTGCGCAGTATCCCTAAAAACACGCTGCGTTCGTTTATGTACGATCTTCTAAACCAAGTTTGTGATTCAGAGAATACTTCTAATACAACTAATATAGTTGGTCTACAAACCTGAAGATGTCAATTCTGATACTAGAGCAACTATTCAAAGACCAGCAGATGTTAGAAGGGTTCTGGGGTCCGAGCAAAGACGGCGGCACAACTGGGGCGTATCAATTAGACCTTGAGGATATCCCATTGCGAGCGAAACTTAAACACATACACACGGTCGAGGTTAACCGCATGCCGTGGATTGAGTTTATATTCCAAATGATCCAAATGTCAGCAGCGACTCTCTGGGGCCATCGCAAGGCCTATATTACATACTGGAGAGGTATTGTTTTCCACCCGTCTCGGGGAGTGAAATCCTCCCGGAATACGACGAAGATACCTGGGGTGCTCTTATACATGCACACCTTCGCTTGGGTTTTAGTCAAACTGAATTGAAACCGACCTCGGATAGCGGCTACCTACTTCCATCATTACGGTATCTCTCACTCCAAAAGTTTGATGGAAGTTTTTTCACCAAATCCCCCTGGCTCACAAGAGCCATCGATTGCACAAAGTTGGATACTTTAAAATTAAGATGTTCCTACGGGCTACCTAGTCTGAGCCGCTGTTTCAAACATCAACGCATCAGTTTGAGGGTCTTACATCTCATTGAATCCGGAGATGAAGCGCAGATCAAGAAAATTCTAAAGTCTTTCAAAGGCTTGGAGGAATTGATCCTTGAAGATGACTGCGAGGATGTCGATAGTATGGCACTGGCGATTAGTCACCATAGAGACTCCCTAAAACGCCTTTACTGGCATCCAGTTCATCCAGACGGTACTGATGTAGACCTGGCGCCCAACATAAAGCCTTCCTGGATCCCCGGGTTCAAACACCTCACCGAGTTAGCCATCCCTGATTCCTTCGTAAGTAGAGTTTCTATACCATTCGCATTGAAGATTATTTTTTTTATATTGACAAATATAAAATCTTGCGGGAGATTTTAGCTTGTTACTTGCAGGAAGGAAGACCAACTTCGCCTCGTACCCAGATCTGGAAAAGACCAACTGAAATTGTTATGGCTACTAACTATTTTAGATGAAGATCTCATTGAATTTCAACAGAAGAAAGCAATTCCGATCGCCATAAAATTATTTAAAGACCATCCTAGGTTGCTTTGCTTGTTAGCTGGGTCAAACCTAAATAATCCTGAGATAATGCTATATAGGTTTCGACGGAAGAACCAAGCCGTCTTCTACTCAAAAATGAGCCTTGAAGGAGCCCGCATAAAAGACGACAATTTCAAGATCTTACAGTCAGATATAATTTGGACGCCTTCGGATGATGCATAAATATGTATTCAAGTTCTATTTACTACCATATTTTCGAATATCCTATACCAGAATAAAATTGCATATCGCGAGTATATGCCCAATTGCAACTCTCAATACGTCTCGCTCAACCTCTGCTTAATATAATCCCCCGCATTAATCGGCTCATACTTCTTCGGCCGACCTTCACTAACACAGCTCTCAAGTACCTCGATCGTACTTTCATAATCCACCCCGAAGAAGAAAGGAACAGAGTACCTCCTTACCCCGGTCCTATTTATTGCTCGATCTAGAAAAATTACCCAAGTTAATATCATTGTCTCTCTTGTTCGCCTTGCAAAGCCTCATGACGAAAAAAGAAAGACAGGAAGAGAAAACTTACGAATAGTACTCAAATACAGGTCATTAGTCCACCTAGCCATCATATCTCCCACATTAACCACAAAAGTCCCCTCAATGGGTGTAGCCCCCACCCACTTCCCTCCCTTATTGAGCACCTGCAAAGCCTCAACCCCACCCTGCTGTGCCAATATCGTAAAACACTCATAATCACTATGAGCTCCAATCCCCAACTGTGTCATGTCCAATCCTTCCTTCGTCTGGGGTGGATAATGCAATAACCTCATGATCCCACCTTTCCCCGAAACAAGATCATCAAAATAATTCTCTTCAAGGTCCAGTGATAACGCAAAAAGTTGGAAAAGCTTTTTTCCAAGTTTTACCATTTCGGAAAAATATGTTGAAACAGGTGCTTTGATCCCCGGCAGTGTCTCGGGCCATCTATTAACCCCTTCCATCTTCCCACCTTCCTTGGAATATTCATATCCGATATCAAACCCTTCGTGTAGATCCCCTCGACCAGCTGGATCCGTATTCTCCCCGAGCAATGGTGTATACCCCTTGAAATTCTCAGAATCCTTGATATATATCTTCATTTTTTCTTCCAAACTCAACTCGAAGAAATCCCTTCCGGCCTGGAAGCACTCGGAGATAATTTCGGAGGGTACTCCATGGTTCTTGACATAAAAGAACCCTACACGGGTACAAGCGTCGAACAGCGATGATGCAACGGTTTTTCGGTCTGCGACGTTGGGACTGAAGGCTAATGTGAGATCCAAGACGGGGATGGAGGAGAAATCGCCGGGTTTGAGATCTATCGAGTTCGAGAGGATCTTGCGGGGTCCATTACCTGTGCGAAACCAACAGTGTTAATTAAATAAATTCTATCCATAACGGAATCGATCAAACTTATGAACCTCACCAGTGACCACAGTCGCTGCATCCGTCGCTGTCATTGTTGTCAATTTAGAGTTGTTAAATTTAAACGATTAATTCTCCAACGTCATATGAAATCAAGATGCAGGTTCCAGTACTGTCGGATCTGGGGAAACTAAAAACCTTAAGTACCTCCCCAATTCGGAGCTGGCCGACCAATATCGGTCTTCTGCTATCAATAAGACAGCCTCTCTTCCACGAAATCTCGAGCTTCACAAGATATCTATCAATCCGGCGGCTACTATCTCTAATACGTAATATAATTTATCTTTAGTTTGATCCCAAAATAGCGTCTAAAGTGGATTCCATTCACTAGACTAAGGAAAACATCGATAACACACGACGAAAAAGTAAGATTTATAAAAACCAGCAGCGCTAGATCATATGCATAATAATAAAAGGCTAACGCAAAATACCCACCGTTAAACCCCCACCGCCCCACATGGACCCCACTTCAAGTCCCCAAAACCACAATACCTACCTGCACCCTGCATGCCGAGTTACACACTCCGAATAAGCACATTAAATCCCAGCCCATTGGTACTCATAGTCATAAGTGCCGCACACGCAAAGCACGTTTCATCACCTCTCCAAACAACCGCATTACAACCTCGTTCCGAGCACCATGCCCTAGCCAAGACCTCTTCCCCCTTCAACGTTGCATCAATAACTAGTAAGCTATTATATTGCAGATAAGTCTCCTTCAAATCCACCGCTGGAATGATCGTCTTTCGAATCGCTTTTGTCTCTGTTCTATGCGCCAAATGATTTCCAACACAAGGGTGTGCCGTCACAAATGTCGGGTTGGAGTATAGCGTGTAAGACACTGCAGTTCCTGAGATGTCAAAATCCACCGCTGCTCTATAAATCTTCAACGGCGTAAGGGTAGATGTAACAGCTTGATCCTGTTGTAAAAGCAGTCGAATACCCTTCAAGGTAACTGTTGAATCATTTGGGTTTGATCTTGAAGGAAACGACGGAACAGCCCATTGGTTGATATCCGCAAGATCACTGATCTGCTCTTCAGCATTCATAACTCTTCCATCTGGTCCAATCCTAGCCTCCTCTAGCTCCTCCGCCGTTCTCTGGCTCTTAGTGCAGGGAATCGGAATTGTAACTTTTCTCGCATCAACCTGGCACCACCCCGGAGCAATCCCTTCCGCCTTGGGAGCCGGCCCAACCCATCCACAGACCGTAGTCAAGTTCCTCAACCCACCCAAAACACCGCCTAGCACGCTCCTCCTAGGCCAGTAACTCCTATTAAGGAGCACTAGTCCGCATGTAAACGTCGGCGCGCCTTGGAAATCCCGAATCGAAGGCGACGAATACACCAAGCAATTCATAATCAGATGCCTGAACAACTTTCCAGGCCTCACCAACCCAAACA
Source organism: Orbilia oligospora ATCC 24927 (assembly GCF_000225545.1). Classification (NCBI taxonomy): domain Eukaryota; kingdom Fungi; phylum Ascomycota; class Orbiliomycetes; order Orbiliales; family Orbiliaceae; genus Orbilia; species Orbilia oligospora. The sequence goes on from NW_011645697.1 coordinate 96,138, forward strand.
ACCAATCACACATATCAAATCCGATCGCCTTGCCCGTGATCAAATCATTGTAGGCCCCTTCAATGTAATTCCTCGCTTCGTCCATATACGGCCACTTGAACGTCTCCGCAAATCTAATCAAACCCTCACACTGTCGTTGATGCACTAATGATATCAATAAGTGCCGTGGGAGCCCCGCAGGCGTGGTCTCTCGTTTTGTATCAATATTCTGCATCCATAGATCTGCAATAACCAGATTTGCGGAAATATTATGAGAAATCAGCCCTGTATAGGTTGCATTTGCTGGCTCCTTTAGCAATCGAACTAATAGCTCGCAGCCCAAAAGGATCTGGAATAAAAAGTTCTTCAACCCAATCCCCTGCGCCACCGTCCCAAGTGTATTATTAGTCAAATGGCGACAGTTCGACATGTCCACATACTTTGTCGCATCTACCCTGTTCAACACATAGCAGATATCAGTGATCTGATTTCTCAAATTCGCTTTATCTGCGTCCGTCTGATTCGGGTAAGGATCAGGACCCAGGAACTTTCTCAAGCTCTCGTACATTTGCATATTCGTCTCCGGTAGGAGCCGATTATACTTTAGTACTGTCATTCGCGATACAATCTGATCCACCGTTACCTCTGGCAGTGTGTGTACAGATGATAAGGTAATCGGGAGTATGGGTGCTGTTTCTAGCTGCTGTGATCTGTAAACTTCAGAGTACCCAGATACACTATAAGTGCCTGGGAGCCTCCCTTCCCCAATTTTTGACACTTCCATGTCCAGATCGATCAAGGTACACCCAGGATACAACACGCTATTAACGAAGTATCCAGAAAATGAGGGATGTTGATCCGGATGAACACCAAGCTCGCGCGGAGTCAACTCTTGAGTAGTCATTCCCACAAACTCGATTCTCACCGCATCGATGTTGCCAACAGCAGTGTAAGGCTTGATCACAAAGCTTCCCTTATTCCTAACAAGAAGGGTGTTCCGTAGCTCAATAACCTGGGAATAGACTGCTTGTTGCGACATGTGACGAATCGTTGGATCCGTCGAACTAGGATTTGGCGCATATGCTGGTGGAGCTTCAGAATTGCCAATTTCCTCTACGTTTGCAACAGCCTCCTCCAAAACTGCAGGGAGACCAGAAGCCGCCTGAGTTGTCCGTGCCGGTGCACTTGCCGATGGCGAAGCTGGGGTCGCTGAGGATCCAGATGCCGTAGTTGTCGCCGTGGCGGTAGTCGCCGTGGCGGCTGCAGGCGTACGTGAAGGAGGGGCAGTTTGAGTATTGACAGGTGGTGGTTGTGTCCTCGAAGGTTGGGTAGCCGTAGAAGACGAAGCAACACTAGTAGAGGTAGTTGCTGTGGTCGAAGCCGGAGCCGGCCTTGGTACTTGATTTGCACCGGTAGCTCTAGTATCAGAGGTAGTAGAAAATAATGTATTGAGAGACGGTGTGCTCGATTGCGTCGGTGTTTTCTGAGTAGATGTCCTAGCCCCACTTGGTGATGCCTGGGTTGCCACAGGGGTAGTGGGAGATGTCGTAGTCGACTGATTATGGCCCGCCGCCTTCTTCGCATTCGCCAGTGAATGCTTTGTATTCTGTCCAACCGATGCCCCTCCAACCTCAACAGCCTTATTATAGGCATCCACTGCCCTAGAAGCTTCCCCCATCCCCAACAACGCATCGCCTAATCTCGACCAGCCTTTCCAGTACGACGGATCGGCTTTCGTTGCTGCTTCGGCATCCTCCTTTGCTTCCTTCATCTTCGGCGGGTGCAATTGAGTATAAACCATCGACCTGTTTGATAAACAGACCGCGCTCTCCGGGTTGTAGTCTAGAGCCATTGAGTAAAACATGATCGCCTGGTCATAGTCCTTAGCCTCAACCATGCTGTTTCCCTGATTCTTCAAGAATTCGACTTTTTGTTCCATTTGCGGTGAGAGTTGAACCTTCTGCTTGGGAAGCTCGGGTGACGACGCCGGGGGGTCCGATACGCTTAGCGAGCCAATGCCTTGAGTCACCACTGAGGCCGTGGGGAGCGGTAGCTGTGGTGGGGTGGAAGATATCGGTGTGCTCGATGAACCAACTCCAGGGACAGGTTTCCGCGCCATCGGCTTAGGAACAACGGGAGGTGTCGCAGAAGGGTCCACCGGGGCCGATGTAAAGGTAGAAGAAGGTGGTTGGTGATGTGAGAAAGCGGTACCATGGGAAAAGTCGCTGACAGGGGACACCGGGGAGACTGCTTGGTTTTCAGGATGTGAGTACGGACTAGAAGAAGGAGGCGCACTGGGGATGGTAGACGGGGTGGTGTAGAGGCTGGGTGTTAAACCTGAAGGCGGCGCAGAAGGGGGTACCGGGAGGGGCGGAATCTGGTACGACGAACTACTGAACGGTACCGGAGCCGGCGATTGATTCCCTTGAAATCCATAATCTGCATTGGTGATGGGCGACACGACCGTTGGTGATGCCATGTTGACATTTGGAGGAACACCAATCTGCTGTCCCGTGTAAACGGGTACTAGCTGTCCATTTTGAAGTATGTATATCGGCTGGCCATACGGGGCCTGCGGAAACCCTCCATACTGTTGCCCCTGCTGTGGCCAGAACTGCTGCTGGCCTTGAGCCTGCGGATTCGGATTTGGCGAAGGGGAGTAGCCCCACGGAGGTTGTTGTTGTGGTAGTGGTTGTTGTTGTTGCTGAGAGATGGAGGAAGGTGGCTCTTGGTGGGGAGGAGGGACAAGAGAAACAGAACTATGGTCGGGTCTGCGAAGGAAAACGTGAACGTCAGCGACCAGTCGATCCCCACGTGTAATAATTTTATGGCAATGATGATAGAAAGAGAGCAACTGACCCAGGCTGAGATGGTGGGTGCAGACCAGCGCCACTTCCGCCGGCTGAAGGATTGCTGGAACCAGGTGCGCTTCCGGGAGGCGGCAAGTGGTGGCCGTGAACAGAGTTTCTGTTATTCTTCTTGTCCTTGTCGCCCTTGAGCTTGCTGAACAGACCCATGGCGACAGCGAGCCGTCGAAAGCAGTAGGAGAGTTACAAAATCGGTACGTATTCGGTAATCCAAAGAGTGGGTTTGATTGTTCCAGCAAGAAGGAGAAGAGAGTGTGTGTGCATGAACTCGAAGTTTGGACTCGATTCCACAGAGAAGCCGAAGTTCTTAGAAATGGCGCAGCGCCCAAAGCGCAAAGTTGACGAATTCAGTGGAGTAGCTAACGTTATAACTGACAGGCCTGTTCCAAATTGTCTGGCTTCCAGTTCAGGTTGTTACGTCGCTGGACGGCTGAGGCTCACGCGGTTCGCTACCACGGGAGGCTAGCGACTTGAACCGGCACTTGAACCGGGCTAAATAACGGGCGGATAATATTCCCCAGATGTACGATGTGAGACGTCAGACGATGATGAATGCTGTACACTCGATGTCTTCCCCACTGAGCTCCGGATTGATATCTTGAGATATATAGGTAGGTAGCTCTATCTAAATCTACATCCAAGTCGATGTCAATGCTACAACTACGTTAGCAGACGGACCAAGCCATAGTTTAAGGTAAGAGCAAGGAATACAACGAACTTTGAGTTGAAGCCTCGTCCCAATCATGAAACATCCAGAATTCAGAAGGAAGGTGCAATTAGCTAACACTTACCAGTACTAGTTAGCTAGCTTGGGTATTTTCTGCAATCTCAAGATGCCGAGTGCAAATAAAAAGAAGGACGGTTGCTACGAAAAAGCGAATTCCAGGCTTCGGTCTTATCAATGTAACACTCAGAAAGGATATCAAACGATGGAGTCGCGGCCTTTGCTTGACGAGAAGTTAGTGATGATGATGGTAGAGGATGATGAAGTCGAGGGTGGAGTTGAAGTGAAGAAAAGAAGAAAGTGGTTGGTGAACACTTGCTGGATGGCCATTAGCTTTTCTACGGGCATTTTACTTACCCTTTACCTGGTCAAAGGCAGTAAGTCCCTCTTCCTACTAGCTACTCCAATATAAAATACAAAATACATCTCCCTCTCCCTTTCTCCCTCTCCTCCTTCGATACAAACTAGATATGATAATTAGAAAATATATGGAAGACACTAATATCGAGAATCTAAAGTCCCAAACCTTTCGTCCCAACCGCTTCAAAGGCGACAAACTTCAGATATATACACAGGAAACACTATTCTCGCCGCAGGCAACGACCTCTCCGTTTCCTCTCCACAATGGCGCTGTGTCCCTCCTCCACCGGCTTTTCTACTCGAAGACCCTCGAGTCATGCAGCATCCCGCCATAAAGTTTGCACTAGCTCAACTGGAGCTAACCTTAAAGGCAGACACATTCTCCAGCAAAGAGGCAATCTCAATCAGTATCGTTCATTCCGCAAAGGGAAAGATATACGAATTCCATCAAGGAAGGAAGCGACTTAACGAATCTGCATCTGCATCTCCTGCAAAAGTTAATGGGAATTCCATTCATAGAATTGCATCCATTTCGAAGGTCTTTGCTGTCCTTGAAACACTGATGTTAAGCAGACAAGCTCGGCTTGAGAAATTCGTTCCTGAAATAACACTAGAATCAAGACTTCAAGATGTCCTTCCGGAGTTCAAACTTCCCCAAGAATTTAAGGAAGAGGCGGCAGATATTACTCTTGGGCAGTTAGGCAGTCATAGGGCAGGAATTGGGAGAGATATGGGAGAACTGGTGTTCAACAGCCCTCGTGATATCTTATGGCCTCCCGTCCCGGGCCAGGATACCTTTTTCGAAAGATATTATCAGCATAACACTTCTTCCCAGGAACTCCTTTGTACCGTCTCCAAGAATGACTTGATCTGGCAAGTTGGCCAGACTCCCAGCTGTAAGTATAACTATATGTCTACACTTCATTCGGACGAAGAGAATGCATAACTAACTTCCCCAGACTCGAACACCGGCTTCTCAATCCTAGGCCTGGCCACTGGGAACTATCGCAAGAAACTAAAAAAGCAAAATAAATCATGGGCCTCTTCTATCAAAGAAGACATATTTGACCCCTTAGAGATGGACCACACTTTTGCAGGGCCAATCCCAAAAGGCCTACGCAAGGACATCGTCACGCCAAATTCCAGGAACATGGTAGACCTAATTGTTCCAGCTGTTCACGATCCGTATGTCCACCCCCCCCCAAATCTAAAGCTGGTAGGCAAACCTAACATACGTATCACCTATAGTGCGGGTGGCATCTTTTCCACTACCAATGACCTCGCCAAATTAATCCACAAAGTTCTCCTCTCCCGTTCTCCCCTTCTAATCAGCAATTCCCAGCGTCTAGACTGGCTTCGTTCGATCCATTACAACACCGATGCAATCACCAGCGTCGGGGTCCCCTGGGAATCTTACCGGGCCATAATGCCTGACTACGCTGCTTATAACATCTATTTCAAGGGTGGCGGTCTACCAGGCCAATACTCCCAAATCTCAGCATTCCCAGAATTCGGATATGGTGTTGCCGTATTAACCAGCGTTGGATCCACGGACTCAGAATTATTCGCTGGTGCTACCACAACAGATCCTTTCGGCCTGTCTTTGAAAGTACATAATACACTGGCTCCAGCGATTTGGAAGGCGTATAATTCCATCGTAACAGCAGATTATGCTGGAACTTACACCTCACCCAACGGCATTGCTCGCATTGTCTTCGAGAATGGGTTTTTAACTCTCAAAGAATTGAAAATTGATGGTGTGGATGTATTATTAAAAGCCGACCAACTAATATGGCGACAGGGCGGAAGGCAGGTTAGTATCTTTGGGAATGGTGCTGGATTAATCGGGACGGGGTTCGCAGGGAAATTTAGGGCTACGGCGTTGTTCTCGTGTATCTGGTCTGCATTTGATATGTAAGTCCCCCTCACCCCTTCAAAATAGTTGAGATAGTTAAGTCGTAAGTAGCTAATAATTTGATAGTGTTACGACGAAGAGCGGCTGGGGACTGGACCTCATCGTTTTCAAAAAGGTCAACGGCAAAATGACATTGTTCTACGAACCCATGAAGGGCAAGCTCGTGAAGCAGTAGTTCCATGGTCCGTTTATTATCATATCATCTCTACAAAGCTTTGTACCATAGCATACCCTCTCCATTCATCAATGAGATATATTAATCAATCTACCCACCATTGCCACATGCAATCCTACGTAGTACAACCAGAACGACATGATTCGTCTATGCACCGCTAATCCATGCAACCCCAACCTCTTGGGAACCCTCCCGAACCGGAGGGGGAACCAACACCACATGCATTGGTCCAATATTGATATATGCGTGTAACACGCCCCTGCGGCTCGCGGCCGGGAGGAACGGCATCTTGCATTGTCGTGCGGAAATCCGTGAAACATTGTGTGCAATACCCGTGAAGATGTGCACCTTGCCCTGCCAACTTTGACATGCTGAACACTCCACTTTTAAGATCGATTCACTGGTATAAACGATATATAAGCTTCAGCTAAAAAATCATAAGCTCCAGAGACTCGTTCCGCAATCCATAGCACCCATATGCATATATGCCTCCTGTACCATCCCGTGTACCCTCTAACAGTCTGCTGCGGGACGGTCCGTGTATTATAGTAACACCATTCCTATAATCCCCCACGAACACCGATTTGCCCCAATATGCCTGCCTATAGAGCTCTACGGAATCGATATCCGGATATTTTAATTTGATATATCACCAGCCCCCACAATACTTCCAAGTATATGTCTCCCTCCAATTAGTACTCACAATCGATACCAAGGTTAACTGTCTATATAACCCACTCTACTCTCCAAAATCAACCCACGCATTCCCTCATTATCCTCGAATATATTCCAAATATCACTCCATCCCAATCCTTACAAATAATCTCCATACGTCAACTATATATATACCTATTTAAAACAATGTCCGTCTCCAGATACCCCTACCCAGGCCATAAACACGCCTCCGGTCAAATCCTCCACATCTGGATCCTAAGCGACGTTCAAGACCCATCCATTGTCCCCGACCTCTTCGAATTAATTCTCAAAGGTCCCGCTTCAAGGCTTCAAACCGCCTTAAACGGTGTGGCATATGGTGGTGAGCCTGGGTATGATGATGCTGAGGTAAATTACCCCCCGGGTCTCTTATCAATGCTATAATGACATGTATAATTTATAACTTATGACGGATCATAGTTATGGTTGATGGCGACATGGCATACATCCGCCTCCGATAATAAGGAACATTGTACATTCAGATTGTTTAGGGGTATTAGCAGTGGAAAGCCCCAGAACGACGAGAGTTATCATCTCTATCGTGACGGATCATCTCGCAGCTGGATTCATTAAAAATCATATCCCCCAATGTTACTGGCAATATCCCAACTTTTCACTTCTGTATTCTACAAAAGAAGAGAGTTACAATTACTTCCCCTGTTGAGCCGCGAAATAAACCTTATAAGCCTTCCCCCAACACTCTCCACTATCCTCATTCATCCACCTCTGACTTTCACTGGGGTATTCTACTTGTTTTCTAAAATAATGTTGATCCTGCGCACATTCCACCACCTGTCCTGTTAAAGTCTCGTCGTCAATGAATTTGTTATATGCCGAAACAATAGTAGATACCGGTGTAATATGTTCTTCTGGGAAGAAGTCTCGTAGGTTTCCCGGGAAGATGGCGGTGGGGACTAGTGCTGGACAGATCACGTTGACTCTGATACCGTCGGTAATATAAGTTGAAGAAACGGAGCGAGCAAAGTTTATCAACTAAATTCGTAGATAATATTAGCACTATTCCACATAGCATAGATCCTAAATCTTATTCTACCATTGGTTGGAGAACTTACAGCGGCTTTGCACCCCGCATACAACGGATTCGTAACCATAGGATACAATCCCGCAGCACTACTCGTCAAAACCACCACGCCACCTTTCTTCGCATTCCGTCTCATATACCAACTAGCAAGTTTTACCCCCCAAACAACCGCCACGAAGTCCACATCGATAACTTTCAAAAATGGCTGAGCCGGTTCATCATTCTGCAATTCTTCTGGTGTTTCTTCATAAATACTCTTTTTGTCATCTATCCCCGCATTAGCAGCGAAGAAATCTAGACGACCGTGTTTTTGGAACGTGGTTTTGAACAAGTCCAATTGGGAAGACCAGGAGGAAACGTCGGTTTGGTGGAAGATTGCCCCGATGTTTTGGGCAGCTTTGGTGCCTGTCGTGGGGTTTATGTCGGCGATTACGACGGTCCAGCCTTTATTTTTGAGATCGGTGGCTATGGCGAGGCCGATACCTATTTGTATACCAATCAATTATCAATAACGTTAGACAAGTGTTCTTTATAAAACATCGACTCGGGAAGAGATAGATGTATAATTTGGAGATATCTCACCAGAAGCACCACCAGTAATAATAGCAACTTTAAATTCCGAAGCCATGACTATATTTTAAAGAATTACTTCGAATCTTCTCTTCTCTTTCTCAACTTGCGGTTCCCAAAATAATATCGTATCCTTCAATAAAAGAACGTTCGTTAAAGTTTAATCAGTATACGTACAACAGAGAGATCTCGAGAATAGAAAATGTTGGAAGAAATGCGTTGTCTTATAAAGCTACAGGGGATTCTCCGAAGCTTCGGCCCGCCACCATTTCGCGACAGTGGAACAGGTCTCGGATCCACTCCACGGCTTCGAATCCCCTCCACCATGCATAACCCCCCACTCACTTCACAGATATCTTCAGTATCGAGCATGCATAGAGAAATAACTATACTCCCAACAGCACAGCTTTGTCGCAGTTATCTATCCTCGATCTAACTTCTTATATCTGTAGTACCTGAGCTAGTCTCAAGGTACCCGACCGACTAACACTAAGTAGCTACCACGCATAGGTATCTAGGCCAGCAACCATCCAACGATGTCGTCACCAGCTTCCACCCTATCACCATCACCACCATCACCATGCCAAACTACCTAATAACCGGCGCCGCCCGCGGTATCGGCCGAGGTCTGACCCGACATCTCCTCTCCCAAGGCCACCGCGTCTTCCTCCTAGACTCCAACCTCCCGGAACTAACAACAACCACAACCCACCTACTCACACACGGCTTCACAACCCCTCAAGACTTCAAAACCTCACATACGGACCTCTCCTCCCGCTCCTCCATATCCACCGCGATCACAGATGCCACGGAGTACTTCCAAGGCAAAGTAGATGTCTTAATCAACAATGCTTTTGCTACACCTCATGTATGGTCTGGGAATGCATCGATGGATTCGACGGATGTGGATATAATGAGTGAATGGGATCATAAACTATCCGTGGGACTTACGGCTCCGTTTCTTCTTAGTCGCCTTTGTATTCCACTTTTAACTTCCTCTTCCACTTCTTCCTCTTCTCCTCCTCCTTCTACTAAAACTTCGCCCCCGGGATGTATAATCCACATCTCATCTACTCGTGCTCACCAGTCCGAAGTCAACCATGAAGCTTACTCCGCCATAAAAGCCGGGTTGATAGGGTTGACTCAGTCGATGTCTGTGTCTTTAGGTGAGAAGTATGGGATTAGGGTTAATGCTATTTCTCCCGGTTGGATTCATGTTGAAAATGAGAATGGGAAGGGTGACGAGGAAGGGAGGAAGTGGGAGGATGGATTGACGGAGGGAGATCATCGGTGGCATTCTGTTGGGAGGGTGGGGAAGGTGGAGGATATTGCTAAAGCGGTGGAGTTTTTGGTAAACTCAGAGTTCGTGACTGGGACGGAGATCGTAGTTGATGGAGGGGTTAGTAGGAAGATGGTATATCCGGAGTAATACTGTCTCCATCTATATACCCCTCCCCGGTCTTGATACTTAATATATATATCCTCCTGCAACTTGGTGAGAATAAGAATATAGGTAAGAAAGAATACTGGTTATTTATATAATATATCTCGCAAACACTAAATACACGCTGCGCTTTGGTATGTATATATATAAACGAGTATATAGGTATTCTCCCATTCGTGTTCCTTATTTCTTGTTTCGTGCTTTCGTTGTTTCCATAAAAACGCCAGTTCCTGATATACATGGGGTATTGCTTTTTTTTTCTGCCAATGCTTTGATGATGATAAAAACCAAAATAGTTAGAATAAAAGAGAGTGAAAGAGATATAAAAATCCGAAGGGGGGGTGAAGAGAGGGACGGGGCGGTAGAAGGAATAATAGACGAAAAGACAAATCCCGGCCGTGATAATGTTGTTCCTAGACTACTAGTCGTAGTAGTAGTCTGTCCATGCAATACATACTAGATGAATATAAGTTTTTTGTTTTCTGTTAGAGCGCAAGTCAGTAATGCAAAGAAATCACACATCTACTCGAGTCCAGTTAGTATCAGAGATATATATCACATACAAACCCAATATTCAGACTGACGTACTCATAAAACCCCCCAATCCACGACCTTTACTCCCCCATAAACCGTATTCCCAATAAAGACTTCAAGCCGCAGCTTTAATCTCTTCCTCGAGCTGTAACTTCCACGCCTCAGCCGCAGCCTCCCTCAAAAACTCCTCATTATTCCTACTCCCAGATTCCTCCTTCTCACTATCACCATCCGACAACGGCGGTGAAAACAACTGTTGCTCAGCATGCGTAAACATCCTAAGCGTATCTTCAGCTGTTTCATCATCATCCTCGAGTTGTGCTTCGAACTCTGGATCTCTAAGGATAGGATCGATGTCAAATCCCGGGAAAATGGAGGTGGGGACTGATATTGCCGGTTTGGTTAGTGCGTTTGCCGCTGCAGCAAGGGTCGTTGCGGTAGTGGATAACGAAGATGGCGAGTTGTTTGTTAATTTCGTGGGTGAAATGGCGGCACTGCTGCCACCACTGGAATTTGAACTTCCCCTTCCAAACATTGGAGCTACAGGAGCTACGCTGGCCGGAGAAGTAAGCGTCTGATCGAGTACCCTCAATTTCGTAGGTCGAGAATCAAGGTCATCAGTATCATCATCATCATCATCTGAGCAAGCTCGTCGTTTTCCAGATTTTGGCGTCACGGGAGAAGAAAGTGAATTGGTGGTGGCGGTATTTGCAATCTCATCGAAGATATTCGGTATCCCCTGAAGAACGGCAGCAGATAAAGCTTCCGCAGCCGTTTTCTTCGCGGCAGCGGGATCAATCGTTAGAGTTTTTGGGAGTGATTGTCTTCGCTCGGAAGCCGGGGTGGTAGTTGAAGATATAGTCGCGGAATCCTGAGCGTCCTGCTGAGAGAATATCCCAATTCCGTCGTTTAGTATATATATTCCACCCTTTCTTTTCTTTCCCTAAGGACATTTATGAAGAAAAAGAGGGGGCGGGTGTATATACCGAAGACTGAGATTCGCGACGAGGTTCATATTTCCGAGCTTTCCGAGACGTCATGCGCGTCGTAGGTTTACGTTCAAAATGTATCATTCGTTCATGGCGCACGACGAGATCCCTAATCCATTTTTGAAAATAACCAGGCCAATTAGCATCTTCTCCCGGATGTCAAATAATATCGAAAGCCCTTTGTCTCCGTTCTCGATCGGATCCAACCGAAAATGACACAAAGGAACGGAACGTCACTTACTTTCTGGAAAACATGCACGAGCATACGGAGCATCCAAACGGTTTCTCTTGCGTATCTGCATTTCCCCAAAGTAACATCCCATAGTTAATTAGCCTCCGTTCATAATTTCTCTTCGTTCCTTTCTTTCTTTCTAATCCCGATTAAATCTCCATCATTGCCCCTCTCTGCTTCGTCCACAGCAATCTTATCATTATCCCCCGCTCGTAGTAAGGTCGTACGTTGCGGGTTTTTTTTCCTCAACAGGAATCCGCACACACACACACACACACACACAAAGCCAGGATCCAGTACTCCCCGCCCTTCAAAAGGGAAAAAAAAGGGAATGACATCGAGGGAGGGAAAAATTTAAACTCACGACTTCTCTCATGTCTAGCCAGATGCTCAGATCGTTTGAACACAGACTGACAGAACCTGCAGATATATGTCCTCGGAGGTTTAGGTACTCTAGGCGATTTTGTCATAATTTCTTATCTTATCTTAACCCCAAGCAATAAAAATCAATCCCAATCGAAAGAGCAAAAAGTCGTAAAAGCCGAAAAAGAATAAAAGATCGAAATCAGAAATAACTCGAGTTAGGAAAGAAAGTTAAAGAATGCAAATGACGTTCTGGGTAAGAATTGTATCTGTACGGGCAAAGCTATCTTATCGAAAAAAAGAGAGCTAAGCCAGGACTTTTTCTTTGGAGGGGTTGAATTGAATTTGAATTTGAAGAGCTATAAACTGGCAAGCCTCATTTTGATAGCTGAGGGTCGAAATGCAACATGGTCAACACAGAATGTCAAGGAACCTTCCATGGGGCGCATTCTCGTGATGACGAGGGATTGCTGCTTTTTGGGTGCTATAATGTCGGTACGGTGATGTAATTGATAGATCTTAGTAATATTGTACTATATGATACTAGATATTGGAATTAGGATCTGTTTTTTTCAATTTAGTCACTCGATTTTGAGATTTTATGGATTTAGCCCCGCACTTGTATACAATTGTCCTCCCCGCGGTTAAATTTACTTTGCGAGAAAGGAGTGCGTGCTAGTTTCATTATACATTAAACATGATCATTTATTTATTAATCTACCGCGATTGCTCGCTATATATATACATTTCAATCTAATCTAATTACTTATATTATATACCGACCCAGAAGAGAGAGAGAAAAAAAGCTGAAAATATGCAAGTTACTTAGTAAATATACGCTATACCTTCTTCTCCCCCTCCGCCTTAGGCCTCTCATCCGCTCCGTCAACATCCTCACCCCCCACCCTCCCTTCCTCAACCACCTTCTTCTCCATTAATAACTTCGCCGTCACAAAAAGTCCCATCCCCACAGTCACTAACACCCCACAAAGCACCTGTGCCCCTCTAAACTTCCCATTAGGAATATCAATCAACGTTCCAGCCACCGGATTCCCCGTCAACAATCCCGTAGCCGCAAACGTAAACGCCATTCCCAATCTCGTTCCAACTTCACCTTGTTTCCCACCCATACTAGCTATCGTAGTAGGCGGTAAACTAACCACAGTACCCGACAAAAACCCATATAAAATCGCAAATACTATCGTCGATGGAGCGGATTTCATTCCTATCCATGAAAACCCCATCACAGCGGTTCCAAACGCCGATGGGATCATAATATTTATCGGGCCGAGTTTATCAGCTACTATTGACGGGATCGTCCGGCCGAATATGGAAGCAATGTTCATAATCGTAAGTAATTGATACGAAAGTCCCTTGTTCAATCCAATATATTCGGCCGCATAACCCTGGATGTGAAAATAAGGAATATAAAGTCCCATAAAAGTAACCATTACCGCCACCGCCGTGAATGTATACGATAACTGTTTAAATGCACTTGGTAAAAACAAACTTCTGGGTCCAGCGGGGTATTGTAATGGTTTCATAATACTGATCGAGCCGATTAGTAATACCATAGTCATAAATCCTAGTATTCTGGTCGCCCAGCCGAACCCGATGGTGTCGACCATCGATCTGAAGGCGACGGAGTATACGATTCCACCTACGCTGCCACCAGTGGAACCGAGACCTACTGCGAAACTTCGCTTCATGGTGAAGTAACCGGATATTACGGCGACAGAGGGGACGAAAAGAAATCCTGTACCGAGGCCGATGCAGAATCCTTGAGAGAGGAGGACCTGCCAGTATGTAGTGGAAATACTGGTCATCATTATTCCTAGGACTACCAGAAAGCAACCGGTGCAAGCGAGGTATCGAAAGTACCCTTTATCGTATAAGGGACCGGTAAGTACGCCGACGAACATGAGTAGGAAAGCTTGTATGGATCCTATCCAGGAAATATTCGACGCAGGGACACCCTTGAGATGTTCGGTCGCATAGTAATTCTGATAAACACCGAAGGAGTTTACAAAACCCTACATCATCATCACAATCGTCAGCATTAAACCTAGTAAAATTATGAAGACAAGCTTCTACCAAGCCCGCCAATGCACATGCACATCCAAACACCACTCACCCAACTAGCAAAGAATAAAAAGAAGGACCCAAACACTTGAGTCCAAGCCTTCGACCCACCATCGGGCGGTATAGGCGCATCCATATCATCGGATAAACCAGGGTTAACATTCTCAGTATCAGTAGTCGATGGTGCTACATCATGAGGTAGGCGTAGTTCCTTATCGATGTCGATTTCGCCAAGAGATGTTGAAGCACTAGCGGTCGGCATGGTCGAGATCCCAAAGATGAAGCCGCGAAAAAAACGATCTGATCCTTAGCAAAAGTTATGCACGGCTTCTTTTGCTTAAATATGATATCATCGATCGAAACGAAGAATATAACCCCCAATGGATAATATAACGAGAAAATATATCATGTTCCAAAAGAAAAGAGTCAAAAAAAGAGAGAGAAAGAAAAGCCAAAATAAACCCGGCCGGAACCCGGCAATGTTTTAAATCCCTTAGCTGGCTTTCCCTTCCCAATCACAAAAAATCACCAAGATATCCACTTCGCACGCAATTCATGATGACCTAACTCAGAATCTTGGCCCTTGTTCGCAAGATACCTCTGTAGGAAGTAGGTACATATGTACGTATGTACGTATGTATGTAATAAATCTTAGCTAACAACTTCCAACGATCCCATACACCAATGAATGACTCCAATAGGAAACGGGCCGGTGAACACAGCATATTTCTGCCTCGGTAGGAAGCTATGGGAGCTCAACTGCTGTTAACCTCGTACGGCGGGCATTTTGCGACGGGGAAATCCACCGCTCGCATTTTTTTGCCATGCAGCGTGCTTATTTAGCGCTTCCGTTAGAACTTTCTTATCTGCTGACAAATGTCCACCTGTCAGTATATTTTTATCCAAGTTCCACCTTTTTTTTCATTTTGTAGGTAATAGGGACGGAATGAAGGAAGGGGAGTTTGGAAGAAGTCCGGAGCCGCGGAGCGCCGTTGTGGGGATTTTCGAGAGAAGTTTCTTCGGGCAAAGCCTAAATCTTTTTTTTTTTTTTTTTTTTTTTTTTTTTTTTTTTTTTTTTTCCTTTTTCCATTTCTCCCCGTACGTATGGGATTAAGCAGTAGGATTGAAGACAAAAAATCCAACGGTCCAACACGAATTCATTTACATATCACACACTATCACACCTCGGACAAAAGCCACAGACGCGCGCTATAGCGCTAGATCTAGAATCAAAAACACCAGATCCTTCACATTATGCAGTGTGGGAAAAGAGACGCTAGTCCTTGACGGCAAGTCCGTCCGTTAGATTACCAAGCAAACTAACCTTCTCAAGAGGTCCGCGAACTTTGCGACCGTTTTTCGATATGACTCAGCGGGTACCATGCTATCAATCCTGGAAAAAGCTTACGCTATGTTTTGAAGCTCAAGGTCGAGCTCCTACCGCGGGTTCTTCAGGAGCATGTATGTATGAAACATACCGTTGAGAGACTGATATGGGTTTTAAATTAAATGATAAGGCCGATATCGCGATGCCATAATAAGCATGACATGATTGCGGGAGCGGAATTGACTTCATTTAGCTATGGAGAATACTGAATTATAAGCTTTTGATAGTGTTAGCTCTTGAGCTCATATATAAGGTATCTAGCCTTTAGTCAGATATATAATCGACTATTTCAATATACTGCAGTCCTCAGAAACAATTACCCCACAGTTCGATCGAAATCTCGTATACAATTTCCTTTAGGGATCTAAGAACAGTCTAGACATGCTTTGGAATATATCCTTAACTTAATACTCAATTACTCTATATATATATAATCGATCGGCATCACTTGGCAAATTCGTCAAAACGCTTCAAATCGAACACGGACATACAAGGTTTGATATCATGATATACGGCTGCATAGCTAGAGCTAGCTATCACAGACCCAGCGGAACGGGAAGCCAAGGATGCTGTTTCGCGGTTCCACCAGATATCAAATCGTGTCAACGTTCCACAGAACCCAAACCTTAAGACCTTTCGCGCGTCAACTCTATATATCACTGAGTTTAACGATACCAAGCATAGCACGAAAGAGTCGCGAGCGCGTGTCAAGTCAGGTAGTGTATCGAAATGACGTCAGTTTTTCGAATTACCATCCTAGGATCCTTCGGTTCGCTATGATCTATACAAGCTTCAACATTCAAAAATCCCTAATACGTATACCAAGATGCAAGGTGTCGTGATATGACAGAATCATCAAATCATTAAATTGCTCCGCCATTAATCGATCCCAGTGATCCCAGCAGTACACAAAAGTCTAAATAATAATAAAAAAAAACTACTTAGAAACCCCGCCAATTTAGAGTGGAAGAAAAGAAGGTAAGAGAGAAAAGTATCTGTACACGAGAAGGAAAGGAAAGGAAAAAAGGTATGTGTACCGTCCAAACTCCGCGCCAATAACGTTATATGTGCAACATTCTTTTGAGGATTTATGATGACTATGAGATAAGAGGCGAATGAAAGGCGACCGAGGTATTTATACTGAAAGGGGTGGGTGAGTATTAATCAGGAGAGAAGAGGGACGGAAATATATAGATGCCTCCTCAATCCAAAAACGAAGGACAGAACATAGTAGATGTTATAGTAATTCAACTATGTTTTCCCTAGCTTCCCTGGTGCTGCCAGATGGATCTCAGGACACCACTCTGCGATCTCCCCGATCTTACTGGGAGCGGCCTTGTGGACTTTATGATACCCCATCGGCTGTTTCTGCGCCTGGATATGAAAGTGATATTCACAGGCAAACTCCAATGCCACCTCATTGCTAGGTAATTTGGCACCCATCAGATCCATATGCTTAGAATACCAAACGTCCTCTCCTTCAAATTTGAACAATTTGGCCTTGAGATCCTCCTCGTAATTATGTTCGTTTAAGATTTTCAGTACAGTGTCGCGATTCCGTAAGGATAATCCACCATTATACATCCTCCCTTCGGGAGCCAACGTGGCTCCGATAAAGTCCCATTCCAGAAAGTCGTCGACGGTTTTATGTGCGTTGCCACAAATAATCGCATCGGCTTGGAAGATCAAGACGTGCTTGGCCGGTGCAAGATCCTCCCACATCCATTTATCGGCCAAGAAGCCGTTTACACCTGTTCTGGACGTCATTTCGAATTTGTCGGGTAAGAAACGGACTTGTATTCGGCCTTCATCGAGAGCACGGGTCCAGACCCTGCTGACGTTGGCTACACCGGGTTTTAAGTAGGCATCGTAGGTTTCTCGGGAGGTATAGTAGACTATCGGCCATTCCGGACCAAGCACGCCGGAGAAATGCATGACGAGAGGAACATGTTGAGGAGTAAAGGAGGTATCGGCTATCGCTGCGACTTTTGAGGAGATTTTGAATTGTCGTGAAGGTACGGGGACTGGATCGTAGACTTGTTTCTGTATTGCACAGCTGCGTGTTAGCCACCCATCCACTCATCTCAACCCAACCCAACCCACTCCCGAATCACCTCTTCCCCACCTTCTCCAGTATCGCCAACAGGACCAGTGGGCAGTAGGTTATAGCAGACGAATAGTTCGCGGGGGGTAGAAAACACTCACGAGAGTAAGGGGCTGACTAGGCGTGAGAGTGATCAAGCCCAGTAACACCAGCAGGGTGACGGCCACCAACACGTTTCTGGCGGACAACATGAGGCTGAAGAAACCACGACGATGACGTCTAAAAAAGAACGGAACGACAGGAAAGGATATTTGGCGAAGATTCATACATAAAAACGTCGGAAGTTGAGTATTCTTGTGTTTAAAATGGTCGTCGTCTTTCTTTTCTCTAATAACCCCTGGCAAGATTCCCGGTGGCGTGTGAGGGAAGGTCGCACATAGTTTTAGTGCTGGTTGTGGTTCGCGGGTGGGCAGGTCGCCTGTGACTTCTTTAAAGGGCCGGAACATCAAGCTCAATCCAAATTCACCAACCAACTTCTTCAACAGTTATAATTACAATCAACGAAACTAAGTAAGGAACTAATGTTGACAAAGCTAACTAGCCCAAATGAACGCTACTTCGAGGACAGGAAAAAAAGCCGTGTTCAATGGGAGAGGGCGGTTGCGATTTGGGCCTGAAGGCCAAGGCTGAACGAGGTTGCATCTTCCAGTTACCCCTTCCATCATCCCGCTAATACTACTTCAAGGTTAGTCTCCTATGTCACCCAACCTTACCTCACTTAAGCATTAGCCACAGGTTCATGGTCATGCATAGAACACACAGGATTTCTTTCTATTTCAGGATGCGAAGTATCCATCGTGAGATATTTAGGAATATCATTCCGATTTCAACGGGGTTTTGGAGGGATTCATTCCCAAGATAATTGGCTGCTGGAATTCTATAAGACACCTCCGTGGTTCTGGATGAAATAGCTTTTTGCAAGGGGGTCTCGCCTGCGAGTGCCGGCCAGCATTACGGGATCAAATTACAGCCACATGGAGACCGCCGCATGATTTGAGGCACCTAAAATCCTGGCTTTTGACTTGGCAGACTTTCTCGATCTTGGTCCAATCACAATTGGGCTTTGGCAATTTCAAGTTCTGTCTGTGCCCCTCGAACGCGTGAGGGCAATATGTCGACGTTACCAACATCGTATCGACAGGAAACGCGCTAATTTGACGACTAACTCGTCCGATATAGGGACATACGCTCACTTCTTTATGTTGTACGAAAGCATGTGGAACCGCTAACTGGCCCAAGAGAAATTAGCTGGTGCTTGATATTTCGGTCTGCAAACGGATCGCATACAGGAATTCGGGACCCAATTCTCAATAGACCCACAGATTCGCGATTTATGAGCCTACCCTGGTTCTCCCTTTGAGCTTAATTATCAAATACACCACAGACATCCGGACATATCTCACCAATGGAATCACCTTCAACAGAAGCCTCCAAGCCTGCAGTATTATCATTCCTGAATCTTCCCCCGGAAATCAGAATCCAGATCTACACCTATGTTCTCCCGGACCCCATTTATCGTGGTTACAACTGCAAACGAGGGGCCCATCCCCTCTCCATATTTCGTGTAAACCGTCAAATCCACGATGAAAGCACGCAGCTATTCTATTCTCGAAGTATATTTGACATTAACATCCTGGTAGATGGAGGATTGGGGGTTGGCGACCCTGAATATGAAAGTGCTTATGAAGTCGTTTATCAATCCCCCTGGGAGACCCTAAGCTACGGGTTGATTATCAATAAATCAACTGTAGACGATGGGAAGCCTATCAAATGGGTGTGGTACAGTATTCGAAAGGCTTATGGGGACTGCACAGAAGACTGTGACAAAAAATTCATGTCGGCTCGCCAATATGTACATCTTCAGCAACCGGGAGTGATTCTCTTCCCTTCCCCCCGCTATCGTCCCTTCCTCCGTCGCATAGAGATCGAGATTGCCGAAAACTGCAATCGAGATTTGGATCTCAGTCGCGAACATTACGGAGAAAAAGCGACTACCCAGATTCGAACATTACTTTCGCCACTCCTCTGGCGCCTACGGGAGGTACTGCCTAACACCGCCTCGGTGGACATCACATTCATTCCCTGGTGGGATCCGTTAAAAATCGCGCTTGAGAAAGAGTTCAGAAGTAAAGGAACTTGCGGAACCCTCAGTCACCGAACAGATACAGAAGGCCTTGAGAGATACTCTAGCTATGTTAGAAGTCTTGAGGCCGCCTACCTTTTCACACGCGGACCGTGGAATTCGAATGTTAGCCCTCCTCCATATTTAAACTCAATCTTTCCAGGATTGAAGGAAGAAGTTTTTACGAAATGCGATCACGACGCAACCTTTCAAGTGGCTATAGCGCAAAAGGTGCTTGAAAAGATCAATATCGTGATGGAGAATGACCTGACATTTTGGGCAACGCGGAATGGGACCTTACTTCTATGCCAATTCGAAGATCCAACCTCGGTCCGTGATACGCGATACAACGAATTCTATGCTCAAAGAACCTAGTATCGTATAACTGCCCACACGGTCACAATGGGATCGAAGATTTTGAATCCTGACTAGATCGACTCACCTGTCTGACGCTCGGGAGATCCGTCCCTTGAAGATGACAGGAGTCCAAACCTGGATCCTTCCACGATTCTGCTTATAAAATGAGGCGCTCGCGACAGACCATTGCCAATTAACCGAGTTCTCAACCTATCCTACTACATAATCTCAAATATCCAAATGGCGCACCCACATTTCCTCGGTCTACCCCTCGAAGTTCGAACAGAGATATACGGTCACCTCCTACCCGTCAAGTCTGAGCCAGAGTCTCCAAATTACTCCCCGCAATCTCCGACCTATTCTCCACCTTACCCTGGTTTCTCTCCAACTTCTCCTCGATATTCTCCAACTTCTCCCCAGTTTTCTCCAATTTCCCCTCGGCCTTCTTCCGTGCACTACGTTCCAACTACCCCTTCTGCGCCCCTCATCACGGACAGCCTAGATGAAAATCCAGTCCTTTCTGCAGAGGCCTCAACCTCTTCTGCGCCTCCGACAAACTCGGCTACGATAGTAGATACACATGTTCCTTCAATTCCAGTATCTCTACCTCTTGATGACTCAAATACAACATCCCACCCGACAGCATACTCTCCCATTGATCTAAGCTCCCCTAACGATGAGGGCACTCCCCCAATTCATTCCCCGATCGGAAGCCCTAGCGCCCAGCGCACCAGCGCACCACCATCTACTCCCACCTCTTTCAAGCGGAAGTTGAAACTAAAAATGCCTGAAAACCAACCCCCGCCAGAAGATCAGACATTCTCTATTCTCTACGTAAACAAACAGATACACTCCGAAGTAAAAGAGTTCCTGTACAGGCGCCACCCGATCAAAATCACGATCGATCTTAACGGCACCACCTCCAACAAGGGTACGAAGGCGTCTTTCGAGGTGGTCTACTCATCGCCATGGGAGAGTCTCGAATACAAACACATAATTGACTTGGCCGCAGATACGAGGTATATGCGTCAGCCTATAGTCTTCGTCCAGAGCTAATTAATTCTACCTTTCAACAGGGAGAAATATTATGTCGGTCGGAGGCCTTTTGGCGTAGATGCCCATAAATCGCGAATCTTCTCAAAAGAAGAATACCTGGGACTTCAACAACCCGGGGCGATATACGCACCACAGCCGGAGTACCGACAATTCATCCGTCGGGTACAGATCGAAGTCAAAGAAGGTCGTGAAAATAACAGTCCTTATAGAAACAAAGATCTTAAGGAATTGAATGAATCCGTAACAGTAGATTCTCGCTTGTTATTACTGCCCATCTTATGGCGATTGAGGCAGGTATTGAATGATTATACAACTGTGGATATAAGCGTGTTTATGACGGATGGAAAATATTGGGAGTATATGTGGGAAGACGACGATGAACCGTGGATAGAATCTCACAGGCGAACGATTGAAACGGCGTACTTGCTTACCCGTGGTCCGTGGAAGCATACAATGAATCTAATGCCAAGTCCCGGGTGCGACTTTCCCGTACTAGAACAAGAGATGCTCTTGAAATGCGAAGGATACCCAGAATATCAAGAAACCACGATACAAGAAGCAATCCGTGAGTTGAAAGTCGGTGTTCCCGAGGATTCGTGGTGGGGTTTTAAATATGGGAAATTGACACTTTTTGATCCAAATTTCGTGCCTCCGCGTTCTCCGGTGTATACGTTGGAGAATGGGGTTCTTGTTTCTCCTGTGTATGAGACTGAAGGGAGGGTTCGGAGACATCAAAATCCGTACTGTACTTGTCCATTGAGTCCTTAGGAGGCAACATTAGGATCTGATTCGGTCTTTAATCCCTTCCCTTTTTTTTTTTTTTCCCCAAAAAGGGGTACATGC
The DNA here is from genome assembly GCF_000225545.1 of Orbilia oligospora ATCC 24927. Classification (NCBI taxonomy): domain Eukaryota; kingdom Fungi; phylum Ascomycota; class Orbiliomycetes; order Orbiliales; family Orbiliaceae; genus Orbilia; species Orbilia oligospora. The sequence goes on from NW_011645697.1 coordinate 117,997, forward strand.
GTATCGAAGAATTTAATAGAATCAAAATGTGTAACGTACCTAAAGTATAAATATAAATTCGTAAACTCCTAAGATATCTGGATCCTTGAGTCTTCAAAAGATGACTCGTAGATGCTGCAGACTATTGCCAAGCTATTTCAGCTCCACGTACTTATAAATTAAATAAAGACATCCAATCCGAATTTGAAGACCAACACTAGTACTAGTATCGCGTACACATAGAAATACTTAGAACTCACCGCATTATTCGTCAATCACTTAATTACTTGTAGCTTGAAACTAAATCAGTTCAGTTTGAGACCCACGATGGAAGCATCGAATTCCCAAATCCCGAGCTCCTTCAGGTTCCTAGACCTCCCACCCGAGATCAGAAATGAAATATATGCCTACGTCCTCACAAACATCTCAATCCCATCCTGCGGAAACCGATTTCGTGGGCCAGGTATGCAACACTGGCGATACCCCGAGCAAGATGCAGATACTCCACGACCGATATCACTAAACCCCAGCTTTGCAAATAGACCCAGAACCGACGAAGACAGTACTAATCCACGATTATTCGAACTCCTCAGTCGGTGTATGATTTATGTAGGGGATGTATCGGGAATCCCACAGACAAAGTTAGCGCTTTTGAGGGTGAATAGACAGATTCACGATGAAGCTGCTAGAGTGTTTTATGGTGGGAATGTGTTTAAGATTGAAGTTTCGGTTGCGGTGAGAATGCGTATGAGGCCTGTTGGGTCTATGCATCTCACATACCCACGTGTTTATGATATGAGTTACACGGCGCCTTGGGAGCGGTTTGGGTATCAACTTGTAGTAGATCCCGAAGAGAGTACAAGGTAAGCAAGTAACCAATCCTAAATTACTCTACAAGCGCCACCTGGGCGTGAGTAGACCTGAGGGAGGAAACCATTAAATCTGGTAAACTACAATCTAACAGCATGTGTATGCATGTATAAACAGCAAGGGCCAGTTTATACCCCTCCACAATTCGGTTTACGACGGAGGAGACACACGGCTCTCCCCTGAATACCTCCAAACCTTCCAAAATAATGCAAATTTACTCCTCTATCCATCATCAATCTACAGTCCTCTGATCCGAAAAATAAATATAGTGTTCAAAATAAATCAAGGATCGCTAAGGGAAAATAACGATTCAAATACACCGTTGATACAGACGCTCTTACTACCTTTCCTATGGCGGCTCAGGCAGCAATTAACCGAAAATGCAACCGTCGAAATCAAGATAGATCTGGCATCATACCTTTTAGTTCTACATTTATCGAGACCTGACCAGGTCTTCGATGACATGCTAGGACTCAAAACAAGTATTGAGGATTCTTTGGAAGCAGGATACATATTCTCGCTCGGTCCATGGAAGAGTACTTTTAACGACATCCCACAGATCTTGGAGAAGACCTGGCAGGAGGTCCTTGGAAAGTGCAAAAAGCGACCTGAGTTTCGAGATGATATTCTACAAAAGACGATGCAAGAACTTGATGTTGGATTACGAGAGGGGTCATTTTGGGGGAAGAGAGAAGGTGTGCTAGCGGTTTTTCTCCCGATGCCGGGTGCACCATCTGCGCCTTTGATACCACCGACACTTGTACTTTCCAGTGATCAGTAGTTCTTAAATATTTATACGGGCTCCTCCACTGCTTCCTTCTCACTTATACATTTCATTTGTCTGACCTTTAGTGGAATAGTTATATATAATTATAGCTAACTATTGCGCACAGCTCTATACATGCCGTGTGTATTTACCTTAGTGCCTCCAGTGCCATTTGTTCGGTATATACCGACTTAAGTATCGATATATCTAGACATGTAGCTATGTAGAGGGATATTCATATGTACCGCACTGGCTTTAAACGCAAGCTCGGGACCATACACATCAATACAATGTCAAACCCACAACCCGTACATTTACAGCCTCGAGAATCATATCCCTCCCGAGCCTGCAAGTTCAAGTACAGAGACCCTATGATTACACCATATCATAGCTGAGGGAACCTTACTACTGCCCGGCTTTCGCAACATCAAGTATTTCAGATCTACCACCACCAACAAGAGCAAATCAGCAGATATTGCGTATTATCATATTCTTATGTCCGAGAAGATAGAAACAGTCCGAATAGACAGATGTTTTCGTTCAAAACGACTATTAACCCGCCATATACTGTAGTTACAGTCTACCAAACCACACCCGATAGTAGCAGAAAGAGGCCATAAGCTAAAAAGGGTAGAATTCCTGCGAAGTCATTTTCTTAAGGATGATTTGGAATTTTTGGCAATGATGACAGTCAACTTGGAGTATCTGGCGATCGACATTGCAAGATCGATCTAGACATGTACATGAGGATATCGATTCGGATTCTTCAAGTGATATTTCCGATGTTAACCAGGCGCAAGAATCTCAATCTCGACTGGAAGCTATTATAAACTTGTTTCTAGAGAGTTAACAAGCTCTTGATAGAGAATATCGTCATCAGGGACTTCACAGGAAAAAATGGGGTAATGGATCTTTTGAGGGGTGGAATAGAGGCCCTGACGTCCTCCGTGTGCATAACCCAGAGCCTATGGTAAGAAATATTACATTGTCATAGTTAAGCTTATCATCATATCAATCGTTCTTAATTTTGAAGAAGAATTAATGGAACCAGCTATAAATCTCTAGCCTCGAGACCAGGCGCAGATGTGAGGGCATGGCAGAGATATATTCCTGCTATGATCGAGATCAACATTGCACGCCGAGATTTATCTCGAATATACCGAATCGATATCGATAGCTTACCGTTACATCCCTAGCGATATCATATTACTACCTCGCAAAACATTTGTAAAGTCTTACTTTTAAATCTTTTAATTTTAAATTTAATTAAAAGCGTTCCGATCAGCCACTCTAGAATATCCCCAGGCAATATTTTGTAACCTGGTATTTCTTTTGCTTGTACCCAAAGCACACGTACTTGTGGCGTTAATAGCGTAAAGGCTGAGTATCAAAATCCAAAGCTACGGATTCAAAACCTGCAGCGATACGTAGATATCGATTAAAATGTCTCAATATTTCATACCAACAATCCTAATGTATTCCACGACATTTAATTTCAGAGCTCTTACCCTGTCTTTTCCCCATGATAACAGCCACATCCTCACTGTGGCGCTCGAGGCGCAAACTGTGACCCCGGTCCATTTTTAACTCCGCCAGCCAATGGAATCACATCATTCCATCTGTGCGAACTCGTTCAGAATAGAACTCGACCTGCATTGCGACACAGCTGTGCAACCTAGGGCTCGCGCGAAGCATGTGCGCCGACGCGAAGAATGAGTGTATCCCTTGCATTTTTTTCCCCTCATAGCAACAGACACAATCCTGGCGACTGGAAGGCAGGACCGACATTACATGCTTGCGATTCGCAAGTGGTTAAAACTTGCGCGATCACAATATCCTTAATGCAATGCAACTAGGAGAGCTTCAATTGATGGTAACCTGGCCGTTCTGCATCACCAAATTTGATCCATTGGAAAAACCCCAAGGTGCCGCCGGAACACGGAGTTTACATATAACTCAAGCTCCCCTCCCACCTGATAGCCACGCGGTTTCTCATTCAGCCCACCCGAATCCAGCATGTTCTAATCGAAAATCCTATTGTGTCGAATTTCGGCTGTGTTTAATTTTTTGATGGTAGCATTTATATCGATCATAACTTCGTATCGATCTAATAGAATTCGCGGCAATCTTAGCAAATATGATACAGATCAAAATTACCAGGAGATCAATTAAGCTTCACGATCAATGCTTGTTAGCCAACGAATGATCGGCAGATATCGCACCTGCATATGTGCATGCCAGAGATCAAAGGTAATAGATCCCTTGCTGGAATGGTCTGCGATAGTTACGTAGTAGCTGGGGAAGCTGCAGTCTTTAAACGAAAGAATCGACTGGATTCGGTATCGGCAGGGGTGGCCCCCAAGAAAGAAATAAAATAAAATGACGATAGCGATAAATCGGTGCCAATGCGCTCGTCGCAAAATCCAAGACCGATAAAACCCAAGAAATAAGCTGTGAACAGGCATCGATTACTAGCGGAGCTTTTCTGACTTGGATTCGCGACTCGTCCTCTCGGGTGGAGCGATGTCTTCTGGGAATTATGTCCTCGCGATGCAGGGCCCTATGAAAGGGAAACGACTGAACCCAGCTCAGACGTGCATTGAGAGAACTTGTCAATTTTTAGACATTTTGGATGCGCTCGTGGTACAGCGATGGCGTGGACTGTATGTCCTGACTTCAACTAGCTGTTTTCAACCAGCCGATTGGAATGTTGCATAATTATAAAGAACAGAAATTCCCGTTCTTCCATTCTCAGTTCCATCGTGCTTGTTCTCCAGACATCATTCCAGCCCCCTTCAAAAATCTAGCATAGTTTTGTCGTGTTTTAACTGTTGGTTCTGTTGAAGCTATCGAGGAGGTTGTTCTTTTATATTCGACCCGTTAGCCTGCTCGCTCCCTCAGAAAAAGAACTTCATTCTCCAACAGCCTCAACACAGCGCATTCTTATTGCATTCTATCACCAACCTTCATCTACTTGCTTCCCTTTCTATATACTGGTCTCACCATACCATTTTAAGTCTTACCCCGATCGATAACCGAAACAACCATATATATCGATAGAACTCTTATCGAGATCATACACAATGCTTGCCAAATCTACGCTCGTTTTAGCGGTCCTTGCCGGAGCTGTTATGGCTGAATATGCCATTCCAGTTGGGAACCTAATCCCTCGCTCTAACCGTCTTCAGCGTAAACAGGCCGTTGATATTGGTTCTTCGGTTTGCCCAGCTGGCCAATTTCAGTGCGCCGGCATTACTGGATGTTGTAAGTAGAATAAAACTAGGTTTCAATTTTATTGTGTTGGACTGTTTCTGACTAGTATTTATTTAGGTCCTGATGGGTTCTATTGTGGCTCTTTCAATGGAAGGAATGGCTGCTGCCCCAATGGCGACAATTGCAATGCTATAGCACCAGCCCCACCAGCGCAGACCAGTGCTGCTACTGCTACTGGAGGAAACGGTTCTCCAAGCAGGACCGGTGACAATGGATCTTCTCCTACCAACACTGGCTCCGGCAACGGTTCAGGCCAAAGCGGAAACGGTTCCAGTCCCACTGGAGCTAGTGCTGGTGGAAACGGCGGCTCTGGCACTAATACTGGCGGTGCAGGCTCTCCTACTGGTACTGGGGCGGGCGGTAACGCCGGCTCTCCTACAACTACTGGTGCCGCAAATGGTGGAAACACGGGTGCTCCAGCAACTACTGGCCCTGACGGAGCTTCTCGGACTGGGGGTGCTGGAAATGGTAGCAACTCCGGCTCACCAACTGGTACTGAGACTGCTCGAAACGGAGGTTCTGTAACTGGAACTGGTACCGAGGGTGCGTATCCAACGACAACTGGAACTGGAAATGCCAGTGGCGCTTCTGGCACAGCCATGGCTACTGGAACAGGCACTGGTATGAATACAGCTGCTAGATCGACAGGCACTAGCATGGACAGTACACTAGTTGTTGTTGTTACTACCGATGCTGCTTCAACCCGAGCGGTCACCACCAAAGCAGCCACAGGAAGTGATGGTGAGATTATCGTTCCTATCTCTACCGCTACCGATGATGATACCGAAGAGGCAACTGGTACTACAGGCTTTAGAACCGCCACAGGTACTGGCAATGGAGAAGGAAGCGCTGGTTCTCACTTGCGACCTGCTACTATGTCGACAGTACTACTCTTTTCCGGCATGGTTGGTGGTGCCATCATGGTTGGTGGGACTATCTTCGGCTCTTTACTCTAAATGAGCGCACCCCCTATTATACTATCGTTTCCACTATACAATAATGTATAATTCCTCCACCGACCTTCATTTCCTTTTCAAATTCGCCTACAAAGAACTTTAATTTTGATGCTCTTTTTTCCCTTCTTACTTTCTCTTGAGATACCAACTCGCGGATCGATATTTTTTTCACATTGCATGTCTTGTCTTTTTTCTCTCTTTTTCGCTGGCGTTTATGCGGGTTTAATTGTTCACTACCATTTTTGTTTTCACTTAGGTAATTGGTACATGCATAGTTGGTGAACAATGAATGAATGATGGTTGCTACCACATTCGCTTGGACCGCTATTGACTATTGCTTGATTCCACTATCCTGTAGCTAAAAGAAACCTTGCTTATAGATTGAAGAACAAATACAAATAGATAATTTCATTAAACCCTTCCCGTATCCAAAATCAATGCTCACACCTATAAGCCGTTAGTTAGCACAACTCCTTTGTATTTTAGTAAGCAAGGGGAGGACATACAAGCTATAACTCTCGCCCTGGACAGCCTCGCTGTCATTAATGAACGAAGATCTTTCATACATCAACTCATCGCGATATTTCTCCGCTTCCTCCCTGGTAACCACCGGAGGCAACGCCTCTACAATCAAGCGGAACACCTCCTCGGGTAGGTTGCCGAGCGGCCCTTGCCTCAATGTTTCCACTAAATCCTTTCTTGCTTCTGGCTGCTGAGGCGCCACAATTTTACTAGTAGGTACCTTATTCTCCTTAGAAGGATCACAGAGGAAGAAGACCAAAACTTTCCTGTACCCTGGTTTAGTCTTATCGACCAACTCGAAGGGCTGGACTTGGTGTTGATAGATGTTTGGGAAAGCGATTGCTCGGTTGTTTTGGGTTTTGATACCACCGATTTCTTGAACGGTGGTGCCGGAACTACCCATGTTATGAATAGTCGTCCAATTAGAGTCTTGAGGAAGCTGCCATCCCATATCTTCCATAGATTCGATGGTACGACGGAATGCTAGTTCAGATTCTGTGATGTTTTCTTGATCATAGTAGTAGATACCAGTTGAAACGATTCGTTCATTCTACCACATGACTAGTTAGTCTTACCCGCATTCTTGTTGAAGATTTGAGATTATTAAATACTTACCATCATTGCCTCTACATGCCAAGAACCACCTTCATATATCGGTTGCTCCGGTGTTAAGATAATGTTAGCAAGCTTAACAATTACTTTTGCAGTCTTGCCTTCTAACTTGAAGCTATCTGTGATTTCGGGGGGCGTCCAAGTATGATTTTGGTTTAGCCGCCCTAGATCCCGAACTTGGTAAGGTGCAGTATCCCGCTGCTGTCTTTTTTCGTCATCATAGATATTTTCATCATCTTCAGGTTCTTCCCAGTAGTCTTCCCCAAGATTATCCCTTAGCTTATCTCCTTCTGGGGTGTCGGGGAAAACATGGATAAAATCCTCCAACTGTACTGTCAGTTCTTCGCCGCGCTCGAATTGTCCTAAGAGCTCGTTGAATTTTTCTTTATGGGTTTGGAAAAACAACCACTCGATTTCGTCACTGTCGTGGGTATAGGAACCAGTACTGTAAGCCCTGTTCCAATGCTGGAATCCACGCTTTAGATCTCCGAGGACATGGTTAAATAACGGTACAAACCGTTGGAATATGCGTTCTAGAATTGGGTAGAATAACTTCCGCTGGTCACCAGTTGCCAGGTTATTAATGTAACTGGCGATTTTGACTTTACCGTCAGCGCCAACTTCGAATTCAGATGGTAACCAGCAGAACTTTTCGGAAAAGCTGGTGTCGATGGCGTCATCGGGTGATTCTATCGGCTTCCCATCAATCAGGCTGATAGAGCGGCCATAGATTACTGGCCATAAAGACGGATGAACAAGGTCGAGTACTTGTTTGTTAGATCCAGGATGCCAGTCCTTTTGGTCCTCCGGAACATTCTCCAAAGTCGCAACGGCTAGGGTTAATCAGTTTTAAAGCTCCTATTTGATAATACGAATAGCTGTGAGAGCCCCACCTTCAATAAGCTCTTTTCTAAGCTCTTCGTCCACCAAAGAATCAGATCTCCAAACACAGTCCATATCCGGCTCCAAGCCATAAAGCTCTGGTTTCTTCTTCGCCTCATCCACAAACGGTTTATACCCTTCGACTAATTCCTTGTACGCAAACTCAATATCCTCCTGATTCCACGTCATGATCTTCTTCCACTGCCAAACTCTTGTTTGGTCTTGCGCCTCACGAATCCATTTGACGACTAAAGCGCGGTCGAGGATTTTTTCAGTCCAATTTGGTTTATTACGGATCGCGCAGGAGAAATTGCGAAGATACTGCTCACGCCAGGTTATGACCTCTGTGGTGTGATCGTCGAGTGGGTGTGGGAATAGTGGTAGGACATCCTCAGGGAGTTCATCTTCGGATTTGTCTGAGGTTTCCTTCTTTGGGGCAGGTGAAGCAAGATCCAGTCCTGCTATTGCGGTAGAAATAGACATGGTTTGTGTTGTTTTTGTTGTGATTTTGTATGGAGCTTTTTAGGGCTACAGCTTTCGGATTCGACCAAGCCGGATTTAATCGATTGTTGCAATGAAGACGAAAAAACTGAAAACAGCGAGTTACAATAACATGGGAAACCGATTGCTCTATGGACGCCGCTGTAGGAAAGCAATTGGCTTTGTCGAAGCTGAAATACAGAGGGCTTTATACATTGGCCGACTCGTCAGCAGCTAGTGGTTAACATGGTTGCTCCCATGAATCGAATCTGCCGAGATTTCGAAAGCCAAAAGCCAAGAGCTCAAATACGGTCTAAATCTATAAAGAAATGGCTGGAACCGAATATGATTTCCGACAGGTTTGACTCCTGTTGAGGTTCTGTTGGAGTCAGGCAGGAACCCTGAGCGGCGTGGTTTACCCCTGTCATTCTGCAAATCCGGCGTGCTTTGTGACTCAATCGGCTGGCAGCCGTGCACAACTTTACAACTTAATTGACTTCACCACCACCTCATCCACTCCGTCTCACGAAGTCATGTGCATAGGCGTACGATATATGTTCAAAGTTCAATGTAAAATCATGAAGGCTGGTAAATCCATGGAAATAGTAATCGTTTTACGATTTTGAGTCATGATCTTGTCATCTACTATGTCAGGTTACCTTAACTTACACCATAAGCTTACAGCTATGTGCAGCGGAGACAATATCGATATATCGATGATACCTGTCGCTCGTATCAGTTTAGTTGAAATCTATAAAACTTGACAACTAACTCGAAAATCAAAATCTTGTATTTGAATTATAGTAGTCTAATCTTAGGTAAATCTTCCCCGGGCACTGAACCTTTCGAAAATGAGCTGCAAAACCCGGCCCAATAAATAGATAAGAAAATAGATGTCTGTTTACTCAGACGCTGGGGGCTTCCCCTCTACCAATCCGTACTTCGCAATCCATTGGTCATATATTGTCGTATAGTCCTCCCATGTGTACGCTGTGAATATTTCACTTATCCAATTCTTCTTCATGTACGGGTTAATACCTGCTTCTTGTAACATAACTGCGGCAATCTATCGAAAATAATAATAATCCTGTCAGCGTCTGCCTGGTTTCAAATATGTCTATAATTAACCGAATGCAAGTGCGAAAACTACTTACCGACATCCAATCGAACGAAATCAACGGAAATTCATTCGAGAACCCAACATGTCGAATCTGTGTGAACCGCAATTCAAATGCTGTAACCTTCTCCATTTCTTCTTTGGTTGGGAGTTCCAGTTTCCCACTCATATACGCCGCAGTCCACAATCCCATGATAAGGGCGTAATGAGATGTTCCAGGACTTGGAGAAACCCCCAGGAATGCAATACTCCTGTCTGCAAATTCTGTTGGGACGGTATAGTGGTATAACCTAAACGGCCCTGACTCCTGTGGTGGTACCCGTGGGGCAGTGGGGGCGTCTTTGAGAATTGGGTTTTCGGCGTATACACGCTTGTCTGCCTCATTTTCTAAGGTTTTCCATTTCGAGGAGTATTCTTCGGAATATTGTTTTGACGGCAGGCCGAGTTGCATTTCCAAGGTTTGATTCTCGGAAAAAAGAGAGACACCGGCTTTCCAGCCTGTGGCGAAGACAACGGCGTCTGTTGTGAAACTATCACCCGATGCGAGGCCGATAGTGTCCCCTTGAAGTGATACGATATTGTCCCTAATAACTTCGACGGTTCCATCTCTGAAATAATCCCAGATTTTCACATCGTAGTTATCCACTCCAATGACATGATACATCCAAAATGGAGGTAATTCCGGTATCGCCTTCTCAATGTTAGGCGTGATCGGTTGCATCAGCATTAAAGCAACTCTCTTAGATGAGTTCATTATGAACTTGGAGATATTCCTGCCGATGATGTTACGTTTGAAAAAGTAGTGGAGGCCAGGGAAACCGCTATCTTGGTATAGCGAGGGCATCAAAAGAGCCAAGATTCGACTGAAGCCCAGGTACTCGGCATGTCTACCACCAGGTAGATTGCCATCGAGAATCCAGCAAGGTCCACGGCCTTCTTTGCGAATCACCCACTGCACCGTACGCTCTCAATCAGCATCTATCAAAGCCTTGTAAGGGAGGCGGCCGGTAGGTCATACCTTAATCTTCTTCCCAGCCTTCGCCAGCTGTACAATATTATCCATACTCCCCTTGCCTGCACCATAGATAGTCACATTTTTGACTTCCTCATTATCCCACTCCTTCGACCTCTCCCCAAAATACCGATGATGCATCACGGGTTTCGTGAAAGTTGTCCAGTCTAAGTCAGGATAGTTTGGTAAACTCGTAATTCCATTCGCAACAATCAATTTCTCAGCCGATAGAGCTTTAGGGCTATCAGCAATATGACATCGCCACCATTTTTTCCCAGTACCGTCCTCATGCCGGGTGATCTGTCGGATCATAGTATTGAGCCTTATGTACTTTGTAAGTCCAACCTTCTCGCTCCAAGCTTGGAAATATCGAGACCATGATGGACCTGTCATAAAACCTTTGCCATTGTATTCAACGGGCGGATCGAGGTCTTTGTATTGCAATTCCGGGAGCTCGAAGTATTCTGGGGCAGTTTGGACGTGTAAACCCGGATATATACGCTCCTTCGACCAGACACCGCCGACAGTCGATAGCTATACACGAGACAGCGTGTTAGAATATATCCGATAGATGAGTTTTTCGAACGGGTAGTATATCCTGCACTTACGGAATCTATTACTATTAAATTTATAGATGGTTGGATTGCAAGATATGACCTCGCAGCATAAAGTCCATTAATTCCTGCTCCTACAATAATGAGGTCAAAAACCTCATCGTTCACTGTGGTTTCGGTCCCTAAAGAGCCCATTCTGTGCTCTGATACAACCACCCGTGTTAGTATAAACACAACAAAAACCGTCAGATGTCTCTAGTGCTTGTAGATGTGTATGTATCAATATACTACAATAGCACGAATTGAAAAGTAATTGGCAGCAGGAAAGAAGTATGAATAGTATGTACGACCTTCGAAGAGATATATCGCCAATTCCGCATGAGGGCTCCCGCATCCTCTTTATACCAGCCTCATATGTACCCCTGCGGAATGCGGGGACAGATGCCTCAGGGTACAGCAAACTGTACCGACTTGTTATTCGATTACAGCTCCTCCAAACCGCTGATCTAACGTGGATGTGGTGGATGCGGAATGCTGACAACATCCTGAGATGGCAGCTAATAACACTTCGAACAAGGAACCGATTCTAGGAATATCCCGCCCATGTGTCAGGGGGGTTTTCGATACGACCAGATACGCGCGTGCTTAAATTTCTGGCACAGTTGGCAGGGCTGACAAGCCTCAAAAAAAACCCTTAGGATTTGAACGTCACACAAAGAAATACGTGTGGGAAATGCAGCTATTCCTGCGAAATCGATCAGATTTTCGGCCCATGGAAATGCTTGACTGGCCTTATTTGCTCGCCTGGAGTTTGGCTTGCTCGCATGCAGATTGGGGGTGCCAGGGGTGGACACGAACCGCGAAACAAGAAACATCTAAAGGTCTACGTAAGCCGAATCTTATTTCAACGGCGTACTGAGGGCTGATAACATCATATGGCTTTTTAAGGCTGGAAATATTCGGAGGTTTGATAATGATACGACCCGTTAGAGTCGTATGAAAACCCCTCCGCTCGCAGTTTTTGTTCTGTTGGTGTTTGAATTGAACACTCGCTTTCGAACCAACCCTCTTTTTTTTCTTTTCAATTTCTCATGTTGACGCTCAAAGCTAGGTAATTAATTAAGGTAAGCTTACATAAGTAAGCTAAGGTGTCTCAACGATACTTCATGATACATTTGAGCTCGATTACTCTAGAGTTATCAAAACCTGTATATATATATATATATACGCACAGCAATACGCAAGTAAATGTCGCCCGCGTGCGAATCCAGATCACCAGGTATAAGCACGTACAACATACTATACGTTATACAAAGGGGTGTCGTAAGTGGAGTCAGCTGCCAACATAATCAAACGTGTTAACGTTAGCGACGGGCCTTGGATTTTGATACGAGCATTTGCGGCCGAACAAGAATTTCGAATTACTATACAGACAATCCTTCGGGGCAACATTGCGGCGAGGGATAATTATAAGCCGACCGGATTAGGTCAGATCGGTTTGATCACAGCGCTTTGTTAGCAACGAATTTTAAGAGCGCACGCGCATACGGAATACATCCCGAAATCGCAGGTGGCGGGAGAGAGAAAGGTAGGTTTATGTGAGAATAGCAAAAGAATATGCGTTCATAAAGGTGTCAAGGTATCCCGTCCATTATTTACATTCATGAGAAGCCATATAGACTAAAAGGACATAATGGTAAGCGAATCTCTAAGTATACAAGATTGGCTAATAGAAATTATAGCATGTAAAAGGTAATTAATATTAAAATCGAAAATCCCAGAAACGCCGTTGTCGATGGTTGTTCATTGCGGAAACCATTTGGCGATCACAAAACAAGGGCAGCACCGGCAAGGATAGCAGCCAATGCAGTTCCAAGAATGGTGACCTTGAAGCCAGCGGCGCTGTTTGGACCGTTGCCTCCGTTGTTGCTGTTGCTGCCGGTGGTCTGGGCAGGGCCAGTGGTAGAAGGAGCATCATCATCTTCGTCGTCAGTTGGGTTAGGCGAATTGCTTCCGCCAGTAGTGGTTGGCTGGTTATTGTCGCTTCCGGTAGGACCAGAGCCGCCGAAGGCACCAGCGGAGAAGCTGGAGCAGAATCCAGCAAAGGCGGAGACAGTAGCAGCTTCCTTGGGATCGGTATCGAGAATATCGCTATAGCATCCCTCGATAGCGGCGTCAAAGCTAGTACCAGCACAGAGACATCTGGCGACCGGGGCGGCTGTTGGGAGTGGGCTGTTATCGGTCCAGCAGGAGCTGAGACCTGAAGCAATGTAGCGGCAGTTTTCTGGGACGTTATCATCATCACCACTACCAGTCGGGGTGGGAGTGGGAGTGATAGATGCACTGGTTTCAGTAGGCCGAGTCACGGTTGCACTGGTTTGGACGCCGCCGCCGCCGCCGCCACCAGCGAGGAGGTTACAATAACCCTGGAAGCTTGCTAGGAACTGACGGCTCTCTTCGGGGAGGACCGATCCTGTTGCATCAAGACACTCGGCGACTTTTGAATCGAAGCCGGTGTTATCGCAGAGACAAGCAGCAATTGCGGTGCTTGTCTGGAGATCATCGACAGAGGCATCATCAGGAATACATTGTTGGGATAGTGTGACGACCTCTATGCAAACTTCAGGAGCCTGAGCAGAAACTGCAACGGCGAGGATGCTCGCGACGATAAGAGGACTGGTACGCATGTTTGGCGAAATATATTAAGGAAGCCTCAAAGCTGAAAGAATTATGGAGGGAAAGGAATTTGCAAAATCGAACAATGCAAGAATTCTGACACTAGAAATGAAGGGGAAGAGAATGAAGATAAATATCAGAAATGTCGCAATGAGAGTTCAGCCCCCTAGTGTTTATATACTATTCATCCGCTGGAAACTGGAGATATCTCGCCCATCCGACTTCTAATCACCCAACTAGCGCCGCCCCAGAAGGACCGCCAAGAGCACGCTGCATTTTTGGCTTTTCAGGGCCTGTCGCCCCTTCAATTCAGGTGGGTAACGTTAGTGCGCCTTTTACGGAATTGGGATTAGAGGTTCTGCAGAGTTGGTTGGAAATCACGGTGGAGGTCTTGGTATCGATTGAGTCCCACTGGACGTTATTACCGGAAAGGGTAATTTCTTTACAACGGCACGCTGGGTTCTCCAGTAGCCGGCACACCCATGATGGATCATGGATCTGACAAAGCGACAACGAAAGGCCCAATGAAGAAAACCCCGCCCACCCTCGATCGCAGCAAAAAGCCATTTCCCTTGGCCAATCAAAGAGTTTTTTTAGCACGCTCTAGACCCCACCTAGCCATCCAAAAAGACATTCCAAATCAGTGCCGAGGGTCCGTTGTCTGCAAACAAAATCTCTAGAGTCAAATAGATGGCTCGAAATTTGCAGTGGCTCGCCATAACTCTTGGTAAAGAACCAGGGGCTACAATCGGAACAGCACCGTGCGGCTGAACTCTGGGGTTGGCCCACGAGGTAGGCCTATAGGCGTGGTCTGATAAGCGATAGATATTTTCCCTAGACGGTAAAGAAATCAAGGACTCTTGAACTCTTGAGTCAAGAATTAATTAGACAGTTTCCAGGATATCTTCTTAATTGGGGGCTAAGTCGGAGAGTACTTTGGCTTTACTTCGAGCATTGTTGAGTGTCGGAGTCTGTCGCCGTCTGCAGGCTCCCATGAAAGATGCCTAACAGGCCTAAATATCCTGTGATCCCGTAGATTTCGGGAGGATTTTGTCAAACCCCATTCGACGGGATCGCTTTCATTACACATGGAGATACAACCAAATTTCGATCCGAAACCGTGATTCACGCCGATTGTCGTAACTACCAAGGACAAGCGACCGGACCGGAAAGATTTCCTTCTAAATATATGTATTTTCTCCGCATTTACTCTCGATCAGAACGTCGCGATATGCATCATTTACGCTTGGGAGCGTGGCTGCATTTCGAAGGTCGTACAAGCAAGGCATCTCGCAGGTTTGCCTTTTCGTCGGCTAGTTTTACCGAAAAAGGCACACTGGTGGGCTTGGGCCTGGGGTCTTTTTCGACAAACATCGAAAGTTTCCACAGGTCACAAATGTGCAATATGTGCAATTCAGGCTCATATTGACTTCTAAAAATGCACTGAACAGGGGAGAATGACATCTCATTGTTGCGCAAGGCGGCGGTATGTGTCTATGGTTAGAAAAATATCCGTTTCCAACGTTGCAACAAAATCCTTCGTCGAGATATCGACAATGTTGGAAACACCCCTGCAGAGATTTGTCCGGCTGGCCACCCCACCGAGCTGTCAGAGTTGGCAAGTCCTTTCGATAACGGAGGTGAAACATCATTTCGAGTTCTATTTCGACATTTTTATGCATAATACACGCGTCCCCAGGTCAATAAAAGGTTACTCGGTCGGGCCATTCGTTAATTAGCGGGTATGTCGGTTGGCAGCAGATCTAGAGTGACATCGGACCTTCTTTCTTTGAGCTCGTACATGTACAATAAAAGCGGTTAGGTATTAACATGCACAGTTAATCAGATTAAACTAGTGCAGATCAAATATATTGTGATCAGATAACGATACAAGTTGCTCGTGACAGGATAATACCATGCAAATCACAATATTGTAATCTAACGGCAAAGATGAACCGAATTCAGAAAAGTTTTCCCTCAATGGCCCATATATACCCAAAGCTCCTCAAGAGCACAAACCAGCCCCAATCCCTCTCAAAACAGCCGATTTAAAGCAAGGTATCAATCTTCTCGCAAACATAAGAGCTGTTGGTGTACCAGTTCTTTGGAGTCGTTCGCATAACAAAGGCGTCGTCGGTGAACAGTGCCTCGTGGTAGCTGTTTCCTGGGCTCAATTCTGGAACGAGTTCGAATCTAACCTCCTTGCTTGGCGCGGTCTCGAGGAAAGTCTCGACCATCAAGTCATCCTGCTTGAACTTGTAGTTGATCTGGTATCGGAAACCGTCGAAGTAGGAGAAAACGGCAGAACCCATGTTACGACGGATGGATTCCAGATCGATTTGATCCTTGTCCTGTTGGAAAAGTTAGCAACGCGTTCGAACACTTCTCGAATAACCACAGAACCAGGACCAGAACCAGAACCAACTTACCCTCTTCTTGAGCTTGTCAAACTCCTCAACGGCGGTTCTCCAAATGGCGACTGGGTCAGCGACCAAGGTAACTTTGGTGCCTACACCGACGATCATCAGCGTTAGTCTCAAAACACCAAAACCTTGAACTGTACCCATGCAAAGGCAACACTAGCTAAACACTCAGGTACTTACCAAGCAATTCTTCAGCAATATCAGCTTCGAGTTTGTCCTTCTTGGCTACGAAGTCATCCTGCCATCCCTTTCTAGCTTCGAGTGGGAGTTCACCCTTGTTTGTTTCGGCATAGGCTTCGTCGAGGTTATTGATGAGCTTTTCGGTAAGGTACCAGCTGTTGGTACCGTAGTTATCAGTCTTGAAGACAAGTTCCAGGACACCATCCCGGACACGGCAGGCAGTATATCCGGATTCCATGGGCTCGATAAGGATATCGATCTTTCGGGATGAGACGACCTCATTGAAGAAGTCCTTGACGAGTTGGTCCTCGCCCTCGTCGGTTACGGTCTTAAGTCTGTCAGCCAATCCTTCATAGGCGCTGAAGGCAATGCTTCCAGGAGATTCGACCTGGTAGCTCTGGGCGGTGTCGATGTTTGGGTAGATCTTTTCCTGGAAGTTGACGATGAACTCGTAGTCTTCGCCGGTGTACTCCTTGATTCGCTCAAGAAGGCCACCCTTCTTAGCTTCGTACTCGTCGCGGATGTTCTTGCGAGCAATGAGTGGGAGTTTGGCAGCCATTGTGAATGGTATATATATGAGAAAAGGGGTTGGGCTTAGAGGAAGATACGGTATATGGCAGGAGAAGAAAGATTTTTAGCTATCAAAGCTGATTGACTTGAGGGACTGGATGTGGACTGGAAACTATAACTCAATTGAGGAGGGAGAGATCGAAGCTTTTATATTCATCCCTCGTCTACCCGACGATATTCCTCTACCCCTCTTCTATCCGAAAGCTTCTAGTTTATTTCTGGAGCTGAAAATGTACATCACGGTTTCTTCCACAATTAGCCCTCGCGCGTTCAGGGTTCAAAAGTCTCAACAGCGTCGGTATCCGAGCGTGCCGGAGTCATTCTAGTTCCGGTCGACGAAGCTCAACAAAACAGCAAGAAGCTTACACGTAACTCATCAGTGCCCTGCATGTTACGAAAGAACGTGCGCACATGTAGCAACTTGATGCGCCTGCAGAGTCAATGGAGTGTGGTGATGCAAGCACCTGCCGTGCCATTTTGGCCTCTCTTTTCTTCTTTTACACGGAGCTAGGCATACCCAAAACCCACTTTGTTCGATTGTGGTCGCCGCGTCGCTAAGCTCTGCACGCCCATGTCCTGCAAGTGAGGCTGTTTAGGTAAATCGGGCCAATAGGAGCGATTTCTCTCCAAAGTTCCGAACCAGCGGCGTGATATGGGGATCTAAACTTGATCAGTTTCTTCTGTTGCATTTTTGGAAGCAGGTATTTTTCGAATTTTCCCGCTTGAGGTTGATTGCTATCCCATTTGCAGCGACCACCTCAAACATTTTGGCTTGGGGTTTTGGTATCGTACATATGCGACTGTTCCCTTTCCATACTCGGGAAAACGCCATACAGCACATTCCTTCTTTTGAAATCTTGTTTTTCAAAGTTTGCTCGAGTGGACGACCCTTTTGTGGCCAGAAAGTTTTATACACAGGAGTTTTTGGACCCGTTCCTGATGTCGATAGACAATCAATACTCCTCGCCCAGAAGCAAGGCGGCATCGGCGGCGTACCCACTTTGATAATAATAGCGGGGTTAATTCGAATCGGTCAACTTCGATCTAGCACGGGTGTTCTCGGCTAACAGCAACAGGAGTTTTTCCCAACTGCCAAAAGTTGGAAAACCCTTGAAACCTTTGAATCCAATTTAACTTAGACCAGGGTAGCTCCAGCCAAAAAGGCCGCTAACCCTTTCTAAGAATACCACGAACAAGGACCGGAAAGCTAGAAGGGTACATTGATATTCATACGGTCGCTTCGGTAGCTTCAGGAAAAGACGCCTTGGGAAAGCCTGTTCTTGATTGGACTCATAAACTAAACTTCATGCATGATCGATCACGAACTTCGAAGTAGCGGCTCCTAGGCACACGGATCGTCTGCATGCACATGGCTGCATACGAAACTGCCTTTATGGCCTCGGGCGCATGCATGTGCCCTCGCGCTCAAGCAACTTTCTCCAGCGGTTCGAAATGATCCCCGCACCCGACATATAGACGAACTTACTTTCATGAGGGTTTTGATATGAATGAACTTCTCCTTTAACTCCTCCCTTCTATTTCAAGAACCTCGTCTGCAACATTCAAACACTCATCATCATTGAATCATCTATCAACCTTGGTGGAGACTTACAACCTTCCCCTGGTTAAACCAATTGGCCATATTCAGCCGCACGAACTTCTAAGATTAAACTCTCCGGCTTCATCGATCTCTCTTTCTTTTTTTTCAAAGCTTCAGATTGATTATCGAGGGGTTACATACATATCTCGGAGTCACTCGAAACCTCGCATCTACCTAGAACATTGGGATATAGATACTTCCAGAAAAAAAAAACAATGGCCGCAGTAAAACTGTAAGTCTGCCGGAATTCCGTTCGCAAAATCAAGCCGAACCAAGGAAATACATGCATCAATTGTCCCGTTGGCAAAGACACCAACCGGTCATATTATGCAACGCTATAGCCATATTCGAGCATGAGCAATCAATCATGAGGCCAAACCATCTGGTCTTCTCGTGGTATTGCATATCGTATGTACATCACGCTGACAACAATGTGTCCTGATGACCAGCCCCGTAAAAGTTCGCATGGGCGTACGCGATCTCTGGGAACCGTCCAGCAGCCCAATGAACCAGGCCATAAGCGCAATATCGGCCAACATCGGCAAGCAGATCGACATTCTCGTTGATTGGGGTATGCTTTGGACCGTCTTCAGTCATCAACATCCGGATCCAGGGACCTTCGTTCCGTACTTCGAGGAAGCGGTGAAACATTGGGCGTCATGCCTTCAAGAACGCCTTGACAACGATGCTCTTGAGAGTTGGACGGACGAGCTCTTGGAGAAGGTCAAGGCGGCTGGTGGAAGCGGTATAAAATTAGAAATTGGAGTCAGCGATGATATATACGGATCTGGCAGGCCGGAAACACTCTGGGACGACAGCTTGGAGCGGCTCAAGATCTTGTTCCCAAAGAAAGGGGAAAAGGTGTATGAGAATGTCCTACAAGCAGGGTTCTCCGGCGATTTCGAACACTTGTTTAATGAGAAGGCTGCACCAGCAGCAAAGACTGGCGTCTCAACTCTGCCTATTGGAGGAGGAGCTGGGCCAGCGGCAACTGGTACTCCAGGAGATGACGAGGGCTGGTCCGTTGTGCCGCCTACCGCATTAGCTGCAGCTCCAATATCTGCCCCTCCCCCAACGACAGCGACCCAATCGCAACCTACTTTTGCTCCAGACAGGCTCCCCTCACTCCAATCCTTAGGACGTCCAGAAGCCCTGTTCGAAACATCGACCCCCTACTTGATCTACGTCCGGAAATACGGCGACAAGGAGCTCCACATCGAAGGCTCACACCAAGGTAGTCTTACCTTGCTCTGCGAGTACTTCCAGAAATGGGCTAGGAAGGATAGAAACTACAACGGCAACGTAAGTATAGAACTTTTCTCTTATGCGCTGGCGGGATCGCACCATAATTCCAACCCGAGGCTCCGTTTCTCCCCTCAAAATACACACATAAAATGGTACAACTAACACAAATGATATCCCCCTAGGTTGTCGAGTTTGAAAAACAAACCTCACTCTTCGGCGTGAACTCAGGTTTTGACTACGTAAAGATTACTTGTAACAGATGGGAGCTGCTTAACCCCACCCCTTTCTTAGCTTTCATTGAGATCGTGCTCAAGTATAGGCTTGTGGAAGCATCATCCGGTGTAACATGGTTTTATCGAAGGGATCACCAGATTCTCTAAAGGATCAAAGGATTTTGTATGTCTATTCTACTACAAAGAACATTGGTATAAGTAGGCAACATATATGGAGGAGGTAACACTCCCTCTTAAGATTACTTCAAGGCGTGCACGTGCTTCGAGTTTACTTGCAAAAATATGTATGATATATTCCCGAGATTGAATTCATAAGGCTAGGGCCTGGGCGTTAAATCAATGCGAGTCAGCAAAGTATGAACAATTTTGGTATATTACAGATCGATATAACCATATATTTACAATTTATACGAATAAAGAGAGAGGTGAAGACAAGACAGCAATGTGCCATTGAAGTTCTGGAATTCTTAAAATCATATTAATATATTGCCACATCTCGAGAATCCCCTCAATGAATTACCCCATATGAACCCCCAGAAAACGAGAATTCTGGGCACAAGAGCTCCAAGAACTGCATATATGCATATCAAATATATTAATTTTGACCCCGATATCTAGGATATCACCGTAATGGGAAATCTCCGCGATAATCTACCTGGTGCCACGCGCGAGGTTCGTCCCTAGCACGTGCGCTGCTGATTTAGTTGGCATATCTACAACTTCTAATAATAATAACGCTTTCCTTTTCCTTTTTGATATTCGGATATTTGTAGATCCGGTTCAATATATATTTTACTAAACGATTATAAAAGATTCGAGGGCTGAATCAAGGCAGCTTAAACACATCTTCATTCCGTATTACGTCGCCTAAAAATTCAACAGGCAGTAGCGTTGCAATCGATGCGGCTCAAAATAGTAGATTAACGTTATGGTCTTGGTATACGAGGCTAGGAAACTTTATCCTTCAGATGTCGTCACGTCCGTACAAAAGCGCATCCTGATTGTCGACGGGGAAAAAAAGTGAGAAAGCGAAAAACAGGTGGTCAATACACCCCCCCGCATCGAATGAAAACAAAAAAACGGAAATCCCAATAAGCCCCCGGACGCCCCGAGCTCAATATCAAAATCAGTATCCCATCCAATCCCTGGAAGCGTAGTACCCAAGGCTAAATAGCCTTCAACAATGCCTCAATTTTATCTGCATCTTCAACAACATCATACCGATGCTCACCAGCGTCCTCTACCATCTTCCCATCAACCCACTGAAGTTCCACTAACTGATCATTAACTTTTTTTACGACAGCCACCGTTCTTCCTACAGCAGCAACTCCATAGTCTACTCCAAGTGTCTTAATATACCCAATCAACTGTTCGTCCGCTTCATCGATAGACGAAGTTGATTTCCCAACTTTCTTTCCTTCGTAGACGAGCTTTGCGACGTTATTCTCGACATCCCAAACTACTAGATCAGCTTTAGATGAGGAGTCACCAGCTTTGATGCGGTAGCGGGGTATGACGAGGTAAGATGGAAACGGGAAGATGGTGGATAGTATGGAAGTCCAGGCACCGTTTGTATAAGGACCGGTTAGGGCCATAAGAGGCGCTACTTTGGAGGAGAATGTTGGGGATGCGTACAGCATTATTGCTCGAGATTTCGAAGTCGAACTTGGAGATAAAGAATTTAAAGGATTAATAGGTATGTAGGTAAGAGTTCTTCCAAAAGGTCAATTACTTGTAATTGTACCCTTCAGCCGACCAAGAAAGAACTTGAGCTGGAGGAGTATAAACCTCGAGAATGGGCTATTGTTGGAATTTTTGTGTTGCTAGTCTGAATTCATGACATTTGCATTTGGAATTGGGAAGCAGAGAAAGATCACGATGGACAATTCGCCATGGCCATGACCCCGCACTAGTATTAAATACTTCGAGGAGGGTTTCTTCGGATTTTTTGAGAAAAATCTTCTTAGTGTGTGGCGTTGAATGTCTTGCTTTGCATTCCAAGGTGAGGGACTAGCCTACCACGTCATCTCGCGTGCCTGATTGGTTTGTAGACGGTCATGGTTCTGAAGCTAGTGGGCTTGTGCATAATCAAGACCGAGAGCAAACAAAAAAATGCAAACAATTAATGGTAATTGAGTTGTGGTGCTTGAGAGATGATGTAGCTTGGATGTTGCGCTTTTGTAGTATATCGGTGAAGGACATTAGCAAGTAACCTGGAAAGCCCAGTGCTGTGAGCTCCGGAACTATGTACCTGTGTATATACATGGTATAAAACCAAGATGTCTACAAACCTTCAAAAGGAGAGAGGAAAACGGAGAGCCCTCGATTATATGTTTAAATGGGAGATCGAAGGACCGTTCAAAAAGCCCATATCTATCCCCAGCCAACACCACATGCCAGCGCGCGCCGAAAGGTCTCATTTCACACAAAAAAACAGGCTCATAGGCTCCTAGTACACCCAGGAAATTCCCATGAGCCATTGCCTTTATCGTTAAGTATCAGACTTGGGCGCAAATGGAGGCCTCTTCTTAGACACAAAGGGAGGCTTCCCCTCCTTCGGATGCGCGAGGTAGGGTTCAAAACGCTGGTCAAAGGGATTGTAACGGCTAGGTCCACCTCCTTCATCTATGCTCAAGGCTGGAATAACGGATCTGACGAGGGGTTTCCGGTCTCCAGGCCCTCCCAGAAGCTTTTTTGTCATCCAGTCCTTCCGATTACCCCGACCTCGGTTGTGTGGTAAGACGAGAGGGCTCGCCGTTCGGCGAATGAGGCCGCCTGTTATCGGGGGCGCAGCTTCAACGTCTTCGAAGAAGTCCAGAGTAAGTGAATCCAAGTCTTCTTGGTCAAATCCTGAATTTGCTATCCGAATATTCGGGTCCATCAATAACGAAGCGGGGCCATCAATGTCGTCGTAGTCATGGGCGCACCGACGGAAAGTGATGTTTTGGAATGGTGTGAACGATTGATACATGGTAATAAGCGATTTTGCAAATATATCCCCTAACCGCAGCCAATTACGCTTATGTGGCCATGGCGGTTCACGTAATTGTTTTGTTTTCGTTAAAGAATCAGAAACTTTCCGGACTTCTTGAACTGCGGATTCATAGAAACGGGGTGTTGGGTTAACAAAATCAGCTCGCAGTTGTCGCGAGCCTACGATTTCAAGCTTGCCAGATCTGGGAGTCTTCAAAACTACGACCCCTTCGCCGTCATCGCGCACCATTGGTAATAGGGCATTGATAGTAGCGCTCATATGAGTAACAAAAAATTTTGTGGTGACGTAAGCGATTTGGTGATCATAGATGTTATTCTTGTCGGGCCTCGCAATCGTGGTCAAAGCGCCTTGATAGGGAGCCCAGTACTTTTGGAGCCGGAGCATTCGGGCCATATTATTCTCTTCAGAGTTTTGTTGCATTCCGTAGTGTTCATGTCCGTTGATGAAAATATAGCTGATAGGACGTTCGCCGTGGGCCGATGAACACCGTATAATCGGCTTTCTAGCCCTGGTTACCCAATCATCATCACTACCCAGGTCTGTATATTTCCATGGTGATTGATAAAACAACATCGAGGACTTGGTTTCAGCAAGACGCTTTTGAAACTCTTCACTTCTCAACAAAACATTGAAGGGAACTTGACCGTCGGTTGGGCGACGAGTTGCATAGATAATATACAACGGGTGCTGGGTCTTCTGCAGCATCCGATATAGATAAGCGTGGCCTCCGACCTCATTAGCGCCTAGAAAAAACAGTATACGTTGAAAAGGCTGTGCTTTCGCGGCCCGGTATCCCGGTAATAGGACCATTTCTAGAAGTAATGTATGCTTCGTCGTAATACTGGCGCGATGTGATTTGAACCGCTGATGTCTAGCTCTATAGTCTATCGATATGATATCGATTGGAGCGCAAATAAACGGACAGACTCTGCGGCGCCCCCAAAATCCTTCTCGTTTCGATTATCATAGTGGGACCCGGTACCGAGCACTAGATATCCATGAGGCAAGCAGTAGTTTATAGTTGTAGATGTCGGTATTGTCAGTGGTTTGTGAGCAGGGTTTGGTGTTCAACCTGTACTGTGCATCCGCAGCTGTGCACCTGGAAAGATCGAGATTGACGTTTCGACTTTTCAGTCCGTTTGATTTTGGCAAAATTGCCTAAAATGGTCTCTCTATCTGATCTTACTAGTATCTAAAAGATCTACAACAATAGACAACACAATCAAACTGACAAGCTGGGCTAGACCAGTCATGGCCGCGCGATGCTCAAGCGCCCGATCGCGACCATGGCGATAGATACCCCACAATAGCTTAAACGGCCGGTTTATAGAAAAGGAATTCGGGCATGTTGCTCAAGTCCCGGATTCAGAAGAAATAAGCTTTTTTGAGACTTACTCGTCCCTAGTGGAACGGCAATTGGTGCTCTGGAATTCTCAGAACAGGCCCGATCAAAGCAAGGGGTCGAAAACACGCAATATATAGAGAACACCCCTCATATGCAATTCCCGGAACTGCAAGCCGTAGAGGGGATAATTCAATCCGGCGCAGAGTCTGAGCACGATGTTTCCAAAAAGAATTGAGTTACCCGCCCAATTTTATGTGGTTTGGTACAAAAAACTTAGCATATCTAGTGGACTCTCGAACGAACGGTACGAGATCGAGAGATCTGACCGACTTGATCGTGCGATCATAAATGATGGGAATGATGATTCGAGAATTTTTATGTGTAGACACATGGCTCCCAACAAAATGAATGCATAATTTTAAACATCTGTGTGCTGGCTCAGATGGTAAGAGTGCACATACCTTGCGACATGTTCCATTTCTTTCACGGGTTCTGCCCCGTGATCCTACAGTAATAGTCTTTGCCACATCTTAATTAATTGCGTAAAGTTTTTAGAAAAATAGATCAAGCTAGCTAATGGTTTTTGAAAGCTCAGTATTTACGTGTTTCGAATCCAGTGCTTTAATCTCGACGTTCAGCATGTCGTGCTTAGCACATATGCATAATATAAGTACTCCTACAACAATAAGGCCTCTTTAAATACACTTATAAATAGATTGATGTGAGATTTTGGCGTATTTTCTGTATACAGTCAGAATATACAAGTCTTGGCCGTATATATCAGAAGATATCAGCAAAGGAATTGATAAAATGGCATTCGAGCAAAGGGGAAGATATTGTCGTAGCCAATGAATGCCCTGTTTCGATCCTAATTCTTAAACCTGCATAATTACACATTTCTCGCTAGTACGGAACCCTTCCTCGCCAATTGATCTAGCTGAAACCCAACAGTTATTCACAGTGAGGAAAATTAGAGTTCTCATTCCTCTCACCTAGGGCAGCTGAACAATCGTTTAGCACGGCAGCTAACGTTCTAGATTCATCATGTAATCATGCTTCCGAATGATTACTGTGGGGCCATAGGTATTTATATATATTAGCACGGGGTTATAGAAGAATGAAGCTCGACGACGAAGTAAGTCTCAAGACAGGTATAAAGAGACCCGACGATCTTCACCACCAGGGGAGCTTCTTCCCTTCTCACCAGCAACATACGATATTGACTCTATTCACTCGTTTATTCACAGTTCTTTTAACTTGTCATTCTTTTTTTTCCCTATAACCCCACATTCATTCATACTCGCGCATTATCTTTATCGTGCGCTCCTCCTTGTTATCCAGTCGAATATATATACATTTAAGTACTGGGGCCTAACCTCTTCAGGAAGTTGAGGTAGTAGGCGACTCCAGTATATTATTGCATGATGCGCAACATAAAATTTGCAGCTCTAGCTGCGCTGTTCATTTCCGGGTCGGCATCTGCTGCTCCCCGCCAGCCCCTCAACGACAGACGGTATGTCACTGCTGCACCCGCTAGAAATAGCGAGGAATGCGAGACGACTACCTATACTATCATCACCCCAAAACCGGGTGCAAACCCGACTCCAGTCACCAAACAATTCCAACCAGTTTACTCTTGTACCCCGGAATACGTCGTCTGCGGCTCCAAGAACAAGGAGAAATGCGAGACCATATACAAGACCTCCTCTTACCGCTGGGTTTCCACTGAAGTTCCATGCTACAGTGGTGTCGTCACGATCACTCGAGTGAACCAACCAGTTACTATTGCCGCATACCCAACCCACAAGACTGAGACCTGTTACTGTGAAAAAGCAGGTACCTGTTACTATGGCGTTACTTCTACCGTTGTTGCCCAACCAACCCAATTTCCATATGTTAACACCGGCTGGGAATACAAAGTCTGCAACTACAATGACTACTACAAATGGTATAATGGAGAGTACAGCCCTGAATTTTCCGGTATGAAGACACTTGGTGGAAATGATGGCTATGCGCCTTCTCCTCAAAAACCAGGTCCCCAAGGACCCCGCCCTTATCTCAGCAGTGGCAAGACCGACTATACTCCTGTCTATACCCCGCAACAATATGGAAACCAAGGGCCCAAATACAATAGTGGCCAAGGCGGTTACTCGCACCCCGAAACCAATGATCGTCCGCATTACTATGGCTCCAAACATCCTCAGAAGAATGGTCATCATGGTATTTATAACACTGAGCACGGTTATGTTTCCGGGCACCCTGCTAGCAATAGCAAGTCCGAGAACCACGGGGAATACAAGCTAGGGTATAAGGGCAATGGAAAGCCCGAGTATCATGGTGAAAGCAAACCTAGTTATCACGGTAGCTACAAGCCTATGTATAACGGCGAGTACAAGCCTGGATATCATGGCAAAGACAAGCCCGCGTACCATAACGAGAAACCTGGCTATCAAGGCGAGTACAAACCTGGTCACAACAGCGAATACAATTCTGGCTATCATGGAGAGTATAAACCCAGTTACCACGGCGAGACTCGACATGGGTACCAAGGCCAGTACAAGCCCGGATACCATGGAGGAAACAAACCAACCTACTATGGTGAACACAAGCCCGGATACCACGGTGAAAATAAGCCTGTGTACCATGGTGAATACAAGCCTGAATACCACGGGGAACGCAAACCTGCATATCATGGAGAATACAAGTCCGATTATCGGGGGAATGGTAGCCACAAGATGGGACATTATGGAGGCAAAGGCTATGAAAGTTCTCGAGGCGGCCCCGAATATCACGGCAAACCCGATACCTATAAGGAACATTCTGGAAACAAGGACTACTATTCCAAGGACCGAGGGTATAAGGGAAACCATAGCAAAGGAAAGGGTCACAAAGGTTACTACGGCCATGGTGGGAAAGATATTCCAGATGGTAGCGTCGTCGGCGCTGGTTCAGGCGGATCGTCAACTACAACGACATCTAGCTCTGGGGGTGGAAATGCCTCCACTGGACCTTCTTCCACAGGATCATCTAGCACTAAGAGTGGAAATGCATCCATTGAACCTACCTTTACCGGAACTACATCCGCTGGAACATCAAGCACTGTGGGTGGAAACGCCTCCACAGGGCCTTCTTCCACAGAACCATCTGCCTCCAACACCAGTGGTGAGCCAAGCGGCAGGGGTGGAACCAGCATTGGAGGTGGACCGACATCAGCCGGACCAGATTTTACGGTAACATGTTCTGTCGGGCCAGATGCTGTAGAAACATGTTCTACTCGACCAGATTCTACGCAAACATCCGGTCCGAATCCTACAGAAAAATGTGTTATTGGGCCAGATTCTGTAGAAACCTGCTCTATTGAACCAAACTCTACAGAAACTTGTTCTATTGGGCCAGATGCTACAGAAACATGTTCTAGTAGACCAAACCCCACGGAGACTTGCTCTATCGGACCAGATTCCATAGAAACATGCTCTACTGAACCAGAATCCTGGGAAACATATACTACTCAGTTTTCTTCAACAGTGCCATCAGCAGCTGCCCCAACAATCTACGAGCCCTCGGAAACCGCCACAGAGCTTCCCAGTAACAACCAAGAGCCACCCCAATTATACGAAATCGTTGAAGGGCTCAGCGCCGAAGGAACTTACATGGACATCGGAGACTTCGGTCCATGTGCAATCAAATCCCTCACTACAGCGAAAGCACTCCAAGAATGTAAACGATCTGGTGGAAAGATTCCAACAAACCTTATTGGTTGTATTACTGATACTGGTATTGCTGATATCGATTGTATTCTCTCGTGCAACAAGGACCTGGACTCTCTTACTCTCGCTCAGCGATGTCTTAAGAAGAGCGGTACTATAGAAGACCCTATTATTAGATGTGCTCAGATGGGCATGTCCGGTGGAAGCCAGTTGCTATACAAGGCATGTGTCGCATCTCAAGGAGGAGTAAGTTAACATTCGACCCTAAGCCGATGATATGTACCAAATGCTGATATGGGAAATCCAATAGAAACCATGTAGCCGGCAATTCCTCAAACGACAAGCCATTGAGGATGCTACCGCGTATGCCACTGAGTGTGCTGCCGCCGGTCTTCTCTCCGGAACCGTAAAGAAGTGTGTTGAGACCGCTAGACTCGGACTCGATACTGGATCGGGTGTTAGAGCTATACGTGGTGTTAAAAACATCGTTGGATATAGCGGAACTGAGAGGCACGATAGCCTCGACGACGTCGGTAGCAATATACATCGCTGCTTCTCTTACCTGTTGGCTGGTTCATTCTAGACCGTACGAAAGACTGAATCCGTACAGAATATAGAATGAGAGCCCGAAAGATGATCTGATATCAATTAGTATACTCCCCATGTTTCTTTCTTTTGTTTCTTATTAGTTGCATGTCTTTGAGGGCTTTTGATTCAGTAGTTGTTTGGAAGTTGCATTGCCTTATAGATGCAATGCAAAGCAGGTGCAAAATACATTATACCTATATCCCCTTAGTTAAACCGTTTTATATAATTCAATACATACCCTTTCATCTGCAAATCGTATCGTGAAACTCATATGATGCTCCAGTCGCTGAAATACTAGGGAAGGTCCCGGCAATATGATATATTTGTGAAATGTTTGGGAAGAGGCTATTGGATGGGAATGATAGAAGGTACGAGACTGGATAGAAGGCTGGAAAGGTCTGAGGGAACGGAAAATGTGTTGAGCATGTTGGTGGAGTGGTAGCGATGGGATGTTTTGAGGGTGTCCTCGGGAACTCGCAGACAACCTGCTTCCTTCCGTGTTGGATGCGCCTCCCGTCAACCAAACTGTTGGTAACCAGGGACATGTACTCTTTAGTTATAGTCTCGAGTGCTGCCCCTTCCAGACCTAGCAGCTACAAGCTATAGCTACAGCTCTCACCAGCTCGACGGTATGCAAGCAGCATATTCGAAGTTCAAACCGTCTACCTATATCATATATCAAAATCGGCTGATTGAAGCACCCAAAAATGAGCGCTATTGGGTGTGCAAAAACCCAACCCTCCCTCCTTTCGCAAAGTCGGAGAGCGTTCAAATAACGGCAGAGATGCGAGGGAAGAGTTTAACCCCCAAAAATCGCTATTTGAAACTGAACATTCGATGAGCTTCGCTAGGGGTCCCACAGCCGACCCTTGCTGTTATTCGAATAGCTGACGGTGGGCCAGCAAATCAAAATTACCGCGCCTTCCCACAAACCGCTTAAGAGGAAGGTAAAACTTTTTCCGGGGCACCGGGAGAACTGGAACCCTTCGATAGCCAGGATACTGGGCTCAAAAGACAGAATAGGGGCTTATGCAGGCCGTAAACGAAAAACGCCACCAGAGAGCAAGGGGTTTACGTGAAATTCGGCCTTGGCCTGACCCACCCGCACTGAGAAAGGAAATGGTGAACCCCAGTTTCAACACATAAAAAAGTTTTCCCAAGACTTTTTTTTCTTTCGTTGCTGCAGCGGAAAGGCAATGTCACTCCGCTGGAGGAGTTACGGCATGTTTCTTTTCTTCACGACTACCAGATTCTCTCAAGCCTTCAAGCCCTTCTGCATGTCTTGAAAAAATAGTGGGTGTTGATCAATTGAGGGACCTGGAAAGGTTTCCCCGAGGCTCAAAGAGTTTTGGCACCAGTTTTGCGTAATGGCTAGGCTTTTTGTGTAGCTCCTTGCTTGACGCCACTTCCTAACTACGTCGATAGGCGGGTGATAGCGAGATCTTCGAGCTCTACATAGTAGGTAGCTGCTCAGCTCAGCTCGGCTCCTGTGTTAGGTCTGGTTCGCGTCAGTAGAGTTTTCCGCCCAGTTTCTTGTAAGCTTGCATGTGGTTGGGAATCTTTCGCCAACGAAGGCCAAGCACCTCCGTATGTGTGGTTTTTTTCTTATGGCCGCCAAAAATGGCGGAAGGCTGGACTTTCGCCTCTTAGAAACCCAAAGGCTTTTTGCCTATCGTAAAGGCCAGTTAAGCTTAATCCCACTATCGTTAATCAAGCTAAATATTTGGGCAACACGGACGCACAGAATTAGTGCGAAGTTCTAAACGCAAGTTTCTCTTGGATGGTGGGAAAGACCCAGTTTTATACACACAGAAGAATACATGGTAATAAGTATTGATGAACCTCGGAGACGAGTCTCTATCCTGGCTCGCATAACATAAGATTTAAAACGGGCAGATAACACCAATGCTGCTTGACTGGAAATCCTTTACGAACGACGATCTCTCAAAAGTGATGAGCTTTATCAAGGCGTCAACCACGTGGTGGGCGTGGGCCTCTTGATCAACAATTGAGTTTTTAATTTTTCGTCTCGAACATTCGTTTTGGGATACGTATATCTCAGCTACTTTTGGAAGTATGTGAGATGAGCTTTGACGTTTGGTCTCCTCGTATCACAGTCCGAAGCAGAAGTGATCGTCACGTATAATTCGAAGTGTCTTTGGTATATCACCTAATTGCAATTAAGTGGAGAACTCTTGTCCCAGGATCAGGTAAAGCTATATTTGAGAGTCCAGACCAAGCTCGTTGCCTTTGCCATTCGGTGGATCATCCTACAATGACCTGGATAACTCGGCATAACCGCACTTTTTTTGAACATGCATGGCCTGCAGTGTAGCTAATAGATGCATAGAGAGTGCATCAGTCACAAACGTGGTAGACGAGAAACACGTGGAACCCTTGGAGCAACCAACAAGGCGTAATCATTGTGTTATAGTTTCGCTGATTGTATTGATGTTGTAAAGCATGGGCTCGTATCTATGTGTCAATCGGCTCTTACACCCGACGAACGACCTTTTTGTAACTTTCGACGTCGGTCCGAATTCCCTCCATTAACTTGTCGTTTACCCCATAGACGTTACTTGGCTTCCGAAGCGATTACGCTACGGATACTCGTATAACCCATTTTTGATATCCCCTTCAAGATGCAAGATTAATCACATTTGTCGGTCCTACCCAAAAGCCTCAAAGGTTCGTGACATCACTCGTCTGTGCGCTATTCGCACATGGCTTCTAGGTTTCCCCAGCTTCAGCGCAGCTAGCGAGGAGACTCTGCTCCAACGGAAGCTCAGGATTACCACGGGTTCCTAATTCCGGAGTACCAAGATCTGGTCGTTTATCCCTTTCAATATCCCAGAAACCTTCATTTTGGATCGAAGACATTTTCAAGCTCGGACTAGCGCGGAGAAATATTCAAATGAAAGACTGGTGTCTAAACTAGGTCAGCCTGGCTTATCTTGGAGCTGCATTGACACACGTTTCTCTTGGTAATAACTAACTGATAGGGTTCATGGCAGTTGAAAACCCTTTTTATAGAAGCCTATGAAATTGCATTAAGATTTGACTATCTATAATATCGCGGCCAGAAATTTGATGCAACAAGGTCAGCGCTACCAAACCTTCAAGGTTTTTCATCTGCTTCAATATTATCAGAAAATAATTGTCGCCATTGCGTTTTATCATTAGAGATATTTACTCGCGTGGCAGGAGATGCCTGAAGCTCTCAAGGGTTACAAAGTACAAAATCGTAAGCTCCATAAAATTTGAATTTCTGGTGGGTGGGGACCTTGTTAAGTTGACAGGGTTGGAAGACCCCACAGGCCCAGCAACGCCACCAGCGATTTCGTTGTTCCAACTCGAAAGAAACAGAATGCATGTCGCCTAGCGCTTGAAGTTAAATCAGTCGTCACGAACACCATAAGACCAGCAAGAAATTTAATTATTTTGCCTTCTAACCTTAATCCGTCTCGAAGCACAGTTCAATTAGCTATAGATTAGCTATGTTAAGCCCTAAAAGTTATACTGTCTATTCATTGCCAGGGGTTAGACTTTTCTCGCAGATGGATTTAGGGGTATTATGGAACATGCGGGTTCCATTTTCCGAGTCCTAAGGAACTCTGGACCTCTTCGGAATCGGATAGCGAAGGAAGTACTCGTGCTAAAGAGGAGGGTTTTCGCTGGTGATGCAGCAGCGTTGGCGCGGCGTTCAAACAATGCATTACAATGTAGTTCGTATACAGGCGCTTTTAGGCATACATTATCCAGGCCTTCTAAATATTACACTTTTTGCCGAGCTGCTTTGCCGTCAAACCTGCAATTGTGATAGGAGACATGAAAGCTACCGCAGTCACAATTATGGAGACATTCGAGCTAGGGGCTTGGGAATATTTACCGAAACACAGGCAAGCTTATCAATAATTGTATGTAAATGAAAATTGAACTTGCATATTGGCTTGCGCATGCAGTCACTTTTTGGATTTGCCAATGCGCGATATTCCAGCCCATACATACATGGCGAGTGTATCATACGTTAATTGCAGCGAGAGGCGGATAAAACTCCAGCTTTTGGTATCCGACTTAGCCGGGTGGGCATGCGCCTGTTTGTTGAATCCGAAGACTAACATGGCCACCGGTGCGACATAATGCATACGGCCAGCTAGGTTCCATCGACAGCGGAGCTGCGCTGCTACATGCTTGCATGCATGCGACATAAAAAGCTACAAGCGGTGACCAAACGCCCGTTGTTTTGTGAAAGGACTCAAGACTTTGAGACTGACGCCTCACCCACTCATGGTGAGAAAGGGACCATTTTTGTGCCGTCAAACGGCCGGTTGGCGGCGTCTTCGCAGTCGATTGCGACGAATCATCTGACCTGTCAAGTAGCATGTTAATTTAAATTTCCAGTGCCTGGCAAGAACCTCATGCAAATTGGCACTATTCTTCCAACAATTGAATTAAATGGGGGTAAACGAACAAGGGGATACGTTGTGCGACCGGACCATGTCCCTCCCAAGTATATCTGTTGGAGTCGTTTGTAGTGGTTGCGGTCGCATCTTCTGGGCTTGGTAAGGGCTGACACGCTATGCACGGACTTAGCTGCCCGTGGTGCCAACCACTTTGGGTAAACGGATGGACCAAGGAACCACTCGACAATCTTAGAGCCAGCAGCTTATACTTCCCCTATGATTGGTAAAATTGGTAGATTTCTGCCTCGAGGTCGAAGGTTTGGGATCCACACCAGAGACATTCCAAGAAGCTTAGTAGAAAAACGTGGTGGCCCATGTGGGTCGAATCTTGTCGTTTTATGCAGGTTCAGAACCTCATTCTATACCTTAACAAGTACCGGACCCGTTATATACTATACTGCGGAGTACTTTTTTGTGGATTTCTTTCCTCCTTTGTATCTTTCTTTCAATCTTTCACTTGATCCACTCGTTTTTTCTTAGAAAATCTCATTTTAGTTTCGTAAATGTTTTCGAGCTGAACGGAACCGTGCTATCCGTTCTTGCATCTTGCATTTGCAATTGCCAGCCATCTTTCCAGTCCAACTACAGTCGCTCCTTTCCGAGTAACCCTAAACTTTTAGCCTTGTCTCTTCTTTCGTTTTTTTAATTTTTACTTTTCCTGGATAGTACTATCCATAGTCGCTCATTCCTTCTTTTTTTTTTACTTTTTCTGACCATCTTGTCGCCTCCTCGCTCAAGTATAAATCTAGTCCTCCCCCTCGTCACCGTTGGAAAAAACGTGGCAACCTGGCACAGTTTTACCATCGAGCATATCACTTCCTCTTTGCCAATACCCCTCAGCTCGATAATAATATCTCTGCCTACAGATATCGACCTCTCCATCAACCATCCTCCAACTTCCTCAAGATGGCCGTCATGTCTGTCGCCGGCCGGCGCATCATGTACTTAGTAACATTGCTTCTTGTTCTATGTAGTACCGGTGTGTTCTCAGTTCCGACACCTAGTGGCTCGGGTGGCAGCACATCAACCAAACCATTTGGTACTTGCAAGTCTATTCAAAAGAGAAAAGAATGGTATGTACTTGATATCCACGGAATGGAACTGTATAGATATGTACAGCTAACACATATGCAGGCGATCTTTGTCGAACACTGAAAAGTTCCAATTTCTTTATGCTATGAACTGTATCTTGTCTAAGCCAGGAAGGACTCCAGCAAGCATCTATGCTGGTGCCAAAACTAGATATGATGATTTAGTCGCCACCCATATCAACCAAACCTTCGAAGTTCACTATGTCGTATGTACAACAGTCCAACTTCTATATATATTGTACTACAACAGAAAGGGTCTAACAAATGGGTATAGGGTCACTTCTTGCCATTCCACCGCTATTACACCTGGACTATGGAGAAAATGCTCCGTCAAGAAGCCGGTTATACAGGTACATTCCCGTACTGGGACTGGCATAGAGACGTTGGACAGGGTAACACCAAGTTCTTTTCCTCTCCTATCTGGGACGCAAATCTCGGGTTCGGTGGAAACGGTGCCTATCTCCCAGTCCCAGCCGCACAGGCAGCTTTCGCAGTTCCTGGACGTACCGGCGGCGGTTGCGTTACTACTGGTGCTTTCAAGAACATGGTTGTCAATCTCGGTCCCGGAAATGATTTCAGTGGTAACGGCGCTCGCTGCTTGTCTCGTGATATGAGCCCTTACTTCTCCGGTCGTTATCTCTCAAAGAACCAAACCAAGGTTACCCTTGCGGCCAAGAATTTCTATGAATTCGATGTTATTGTCGAAGGTGGTCCATCCTTCGAGGCTTCTGGTATTCATGGTGGTGGTCATTACGGCATTGGTGGTACTTTGGGAATAATGGGTGATCTTTATGTCAGCCCTGGAGGTTAGTTTCAATACCGCTCGTGATAAATTATTTGATGAAGTGCTAAGAATATATATCAAAAATAGATCCGGCTTTCTGGATTCATCATTCCAACCTCGACCGCGTCTGGTGGTCCTGGCAAAAGCTTAAGACCGCTAACATGCAAGACTTCGGAGGTCCATCTTGTCTCATGGACTATTACAAGCCAGGCGAAACTCAAAAGTGTGCCAATGCCACTACCGACATGCCGCTCAACTTGGGATACGCCGACATGATCAAGGCCAACGTTGGTGTTAAGGTCAAGGATGTCATGAACATCCGTGAAATGTGCTACGACTACGACTTCCTCCTTGATATAAACGGCAACGACTATCCCAATCCTCTCTAAACCAAAATCGCGACAAGAGCTAGAAATAGCAATCCGACTTTCCCGTTTTGTTCCGCAATACCACCAGTGTCTCCGACGGTGGATCTAAACATACCACGATACGTCGTCATCCAAATAGATTTTCTTTTACATTTTATCAACTAGAGGGCATGTGGGACAGGATGGTTACAGTGGTCTAGACTCCAAAAAACTGTAGATATCTAAGGAGGATTTTCGTTGGAGTTGCAGAAGACAGAAGGCAAGGCAAGTCAACATGAGTTGAACATTTCGGAGTTAGAACCAATTTTCTGTACAACATCTTATATTTTTATTTTTTGATTGTTTTATGGTAGCGATGAATCCTTTTTTGTAATTAAACATAAACTCCTCGTTCTGACTCCGGCGCATTTTGCATCTGCTTTTGTGGATTTTGTGCGAAGTTCTTTTCGGGTAGCCAAATACAATTCTTTTTCGAGTCTAATCCAACATGATGTCTGCATTCAAAAATTCTTTACCTACAAATATGCGTCACTGAAGGGCTTCTGGAAGATACCGTTAGTGCCAATATCCTTTTGGCCGCCGATCAAACATCTTGACATTTAGCCGACAGGTTTAGCAAACGTCGCTGCAGACGCAATGTGGCGGACGACGGCTAGCGCCATTTCCGTCGGTTTCAGTTAGACACATTTCCGAATTGGCGTCCATACCTCCGTCTTAAGAATTGTCTCGCACAACTAGTCGTAAAAGTTAAGTCCCAAGTGATATATATATCGAAATTCCACAATAATTCAGCTAACATAGACCTAGAAATTAAAGGGTTTTATGTCTCCCAAAAAATGCTAGCATGTGACTTGACTCTATCGATTCTAATGAACTTTTCGGTCACAAAATGTTGTATTGTAACGTGAGCCAGGGCTAACGGTTCCATTAGCCAATGCACACCCACAAGATGACATTTACGACCAGGAGGCCCCCAGTTCAAGTTTCGTATGCGTTCGACATAGAGCCTTGTCCTGTCAGAGATATCTCGCCGTTACGGGGTGGCAAAGCAAGGCAACCAACGACAAGGAACTTCGGAGGGAAGGAATAACCTGGTTGTGATATGGATTGTGGATAGAAAAATCGTTTCGTCCAAACTCTGGAAATCCGGGGTAAAGGTAGAATGCGGCATTGACTGACTCTTGGTCAGATCTTGGATGTGATTCCGTAGATACGAACTACCGATAAGGTACCCGTGGCGTGATAATCAACATCCTTCAGCCGTTGACATGTCGACATTCTAAACGCAAATTAGGAGGACGACAAAGAGCGGCCCGGGACGAAGGTCTTTGCAATTGCGCGAATACACGAAGAGTTTTGGAACAAAAAATGGGGGAGCTCATGACTATGTCTTGCTCTGAAGAAAATAGGGTTGTATGGGTATGAATTATGATAGAGGACGGATGCTGAAATGAAAGGTATGTGCGAAAAGTTCCCAAGAAAAGAGGGACCCGCCTTCTATCTCATCATGAAAGAACTTTAGCTAATAGGGGACTTTGTTGTTTAGATATCACAATCTTGGTGGCTCCAAGAACTTCCAAGTGAAACTATATATCTTTTCCCTAGCGAGCCGGATGGTACCATAGGTCGCTTCCTTCGGCGCCAACGACGGCCTCAGGCTTTTAACACACTCGGAACATAAAAATGTTACGAACGGGAAAACAGAATAAAGCCTAAAGACGGATATGCATTGGGGATGCGCGCTGCAGGTTGATCTACAGAGTAGATGTTTGTATTTTCCAAGTCACCAGACTTAATCCAAGCGGGTGTATCAGGATGAAGACCAGGCGAACTCCAAGTCTTGATCACGCCGGATGCTTTCCGAAGTTGGAAATGGCCAATGAGGGCCCCTGGAGCCTGCCGGCGGCATGTATCAGCGAACTGGAGTGGGGGATCATACTTCAGCTTTCCAGAAGCAGGAGGTCGAGATTAGCATCGCGGGATAAAGCTTCAAGTTCTCCCATCCCATAATCTCGGAATCTCGTCACGAAGTGATAAAGGTACATACGTATGCATCAATCTCGCTCGCTCTTCGAAACAAGCGAAAGTTTACGGAATAGGACAATGCATTGTAGATATGTTCCCGTGTCTTCAAAAATCTCGATCTCAAAGTTCGCTTGGCGCAAGTTAGCATTCTTGCTGTCTCTTCCCCTTTCCCCGGACGTTTTAGTGGGAGAGTTTGAAGTCTCACGATACTCTAGACGGCAAAAGCCAAGGTTGTTTTTTATGCAATGCATTCTTTTTTTCCAACCAACAAGACCCGCAGATTGGCATGGATGGGGAGCTCAGAAATCAGGTTCCTGCAGCATACTATCGAACCTACCTAGTCGAGGAAACTGTAGCTGAAGTTGAGCTTGCATTTCGCATTGCATATTTCGGCAGGAACATATACCCATTATCAAAGTTTCGAATTATATCTTTATTTCGAGGATGCTGCACAATACAAGGAAGATTCCTGAAAGACACTGACAGGGACTAAGACGCCGGGCCAGGAACCGCCTAGTCTGTCAGGATAACTTGTAGGGGCCACAACCGAACTGGCGGACTTTACGTACGCCCCGATGACACCACAGGATAGTCCTTGACAAATTGAAGTCAAAAAACCGTTGGAAATTTGATAAAAAATTTGCCCCTGATACATACCAAAAGTCCCCACTGATACAGATAGGAGTTAATAATCAATATAACGTTAAAACTTCCATATCAGCAATTCGACGCCACATCTACCAGGAGGTTTATCTTCCATAATAGAAAGGTATTTGGATTTCCTGTTTGGATAACTCAATACTGCTTAGGAAAAATGCTCCGCGTGATATACCAATAGTTGTGACTTTATAATTTATCAACATGATACTTATTTTGCCTCGGCGCATACCGAAATGGTGTCTGAGCGTCGATATTGTTGTATTTTTTCGTATTTCCAAAGTTAGAACATAATAATAATTGTCCAATCCCAACCGAGGAGGCCGCGGAATCAATTTCCCGTACGAAGCATTCTTCTGGGCTGTCTGGGCTGTCAGATCAGCACTTCTACTCCCGCGATAAGTTTAGTCGACATAGGAGGCTGGAGTATTCCCGCACGAGCCGCTTGTTCCACCTGTTGCTTGGATCGCGTCCTTT
Organism: Orbilia oligospora ATCC 24927; assembly: GCF_000225545.1. NCBI lineage: Eukaryota > Fungi > Ascomycota > Orbiliomycetes > Orbiliales > Orbiliaceae > Orbilia > Orbilia oligospora. Next base: position 156,447 of record NW_011645697.1, read on the forward strand.
GATCGTCTGTAGTTATAGGTTATAGGATGCAGGCGACGATGCATACATAGCAGTAGAATAACAAAATAACAAAATTAGTGGTTGTACAGATCTTACTCTTGTTCATTTGGAGAATTCTTGGGTCCTTCTCAGAGCGGGCGAAACACTGAGTGCTTGAGACCAACTTCGCGCAATTCGATAGGCTAACTGCGCGCCGCCGACCCTTTTATCACGATTGAAACACCCCAGCTATCGACAAGAAATGCTAATTTGAAGTCTTTTCCTTCTTTCGCTTGGTGTGGCATCGAGCCTAAGCAGAAAGAAGTACCAGAAAAGTTGAAGCGGAGCTTCCATGCAGGCGAGACCGCAGTCAAGACTTTTGTCAGGACTCCACCAGACAGCTCTATATTACAGTAGTATTATATCATCGGCCCAGTACTACATAAAAATGCAGCTTAGCGCACACCGCCAAGACAGCAGTTCGCTGAGTTTTCCTTCGGGGGTGTGTCACATAAAATCCCGCCTCGCTCCAGGGACTTGGTCGAGGGGGGCGATCTAAGACTCTTTTAGACTAAACTGTCCTGATTTTGAGACCCCCCCACCACTAATCTGGATGGACCGGGGATCTGGTACACTTCGGTTCTCTGGTGTCATCCGATAGGTCAAAGGGGATCCGGATGCCTTGGGAAGCAGGGAAGGGTCCACAAGATCTTTTAGATTCAGAAACGCCACCAAATAGCCCGAATTTTGGCGTGTTGTCGGAAAGACATGAACGAAATTTGCATTTTGTCAGGACTAAGGAGGCTCAGGTCAGAGTTCCGTGTGTTAAACTGCGATATTATGAATTTAGGTTATTAGTAGTTACACTTCATCGAGCGTAGTGATTGTAAGTTAGTGGGGATACGTAGCTCGAATTCCAATTTAGAGAGCCCTGGCTAATTCGATTCGCAAATTGATTAGAATATGCAATGTTCAGACCTGTTAAGGGGACGACTCGGTACAATTACTTCCACACATCTTGTAGCCTGGCAAAATATCCATTTTGTTAATTCTCTTTTCGAGAACAAGAAATCCATGTCTTTTCTGGCATCAGCATTTACCCACATCATCATCCTCTTACCATGATCCTGGGACCCGAAACGATTCACAAAATCAGGGGGGGAACTGAAGCCAAGGCTTGCCCGCGAAGGGGAGAATAATACGGCACTCGAAATGCAAGCGGGTCTTTTCTTGCAAGAAAATTAGACGAGGGTGCTGGCTGTCCGCCGCAGGACTAACCTGAAAAATTCTCAGACCACCGGCTAGCTGTTCCTTGTCTAGTTCGAAAAATGTGCCCAGGCCGCTTCTCCATATTGGGACAACTGGCGAACTTGCTTTTTAATTAATCGTCACCCCAGAAGATAAGCTATGCCCTGTTCAGACGACGCCCCAATTCCAAGGTGCGGAAATTCTGCAGTAGGAGCAGAAGCGATCAATTTTCCCAGGCTTGGAACCCAGCCGGATGTGCTTCAATCTATCTGAACTGTTTCTGGTGTTCAGACCTTCAGGCAATAGGAAAAAGCCATCCCGTTTAACCTCACCCGCCCGTCAGAAACTAGCCAGGAGGAAAGTACGGACCAAAGGTGGCTTTCCGCTACCAGAAATCCATAGATTGAAAAACCTCCCAGACCCTGCCTAGTCCCTCCTTCAAAAGAATATATATCCATCGTGGTCCCGAGGATTCAGAAAACCTTTTTTTGAAGTCCCTTTTCTCCACAGAGGACGACGAAAACATACCATAGCCGTGTCAATCATTTATATCACAGCTTTCCTATAACCTCTAGCTCTCACATTTCACTGGCGATCATTACTCGGAACTTGTCCTGAGAGACGTTCACGATGCCGGAAACTCTTACAAACCACATCTTGGGAACCTCGTTCTCGTTGGTTCCGTTGTCAACTATCGTTATTGGACTGAGGTTAGTGAAACCTCTCAACACTACTATGCACTTACACCTATAAGATCGCCAGAGAGCTAATGCCCACTGTCAAACGTCAGATTATATTGTCGTCAGTTCCTGTTAGGTCGTGTCAGACTCGATGACTGGCTCATTCTTTTCGCACTGGTAAGAAGTCCTGCTTTATATATATAAAGCTCCGTTGTTTCCTACATGTAGTGGAGATCTTGAAAGACCTCTGCGATTTTTTTACGCAAAACTACCGTAGCACGTCGGCTAACGCTTCAACGTTCCACAGATCATAACATGGGGAATTGCAACTATCAACTACTGGCAGGCGTTTTTCAATACGGGGGTGCATATGAAAGATATGGTGAGCATCAAATGCAATTTCTATAGTCAGCAAAATACAGAGCAGTGCTAATAAACCTTTAGCCTCCCCCGGACCCGACAAAGCCTCCATTGTACACTCTAGAAGGTACATTGAAGAGCTGGTATGTCTACCAGTTAGTCTACCTCTTCGACTTGGGCTTGATTAAGCTCAGTATTTTGGCTTTTTACCATCAAATCTCTGCCGCCAAGACATACCGAATTATCATCTATGCATCGATGGCTGTCGTTTCCATCTACACTATCATCATGATCTTCATCAATGCCTTTGAATGTCCGCATGTCCCCGATGCTTGGTCCGCTGAGATCTTGTTTCAAGGATCTGGATCTTGCAGAGATCTTAAGCCAATTTACTTCGCCCAAGCTTCCTTCAACATTTTCTCCGACGTTTGGATTCTTTTGCTCCCACTCCCGGTTCTCTTGAGACTTCAAATGAGACGAAACAAGCGAAGTAAGATTCCACAGTACGATTTATTATCAGTTAGAATAACCACTAATTTTTGATATCAGTTGCTTTGATTGGTATCTTCTCCGTTGGTAGCGTTGCCGTCATTGCCTCTTGCGCTCGTATCTACGCTCTCCACGTCTGGTCCACTTCGAAGGATATCCCATACGACGGTGCCAACATCCTCATCTGGTCTCAAATCGAAATTAATGCCGCTTTGATTTCTTGCTCGATTCCAGCTCTTAAGCCTCTCTTCAAGTCTACCTTTGCTGGATCTTCTGGCGGACAAGCCGGATACCAGGACGGATACTACGGAAACAACTCTCGTACCGGTGCTTCTGCCGCCTTCGGAAAGGACCGCGGATATGTCCTCGAATCCATGAACCGCGACCGCTACAACGGCAAGCAAGGAGGTACCGTCAACGTTTACTCCACCGGCCAACCCACCGAATCCGAAGAAAATATTGTTAGAGGGGTGGACGAGGAAGGCGATCGCATCGTCAAGACGATCGAGGTGAAGATTAATGTCGAGAACTCACCTCCCGGCTCTACTGTTGGTCCCCACTCCCGAAGAAGCTCTGATACTTTTAAGCATCATGCCAGTAACGTTTAAATTTTCTTACGAATATATGTGTGTGCTTTTAAAGGATCGGTTCTAATCATTCACGATTTATTTTTGTGTTTTACAGTTCGAACGTAAGGATTATCCTTAAATACGTCTATACCCATATGCAAAGCCCGGCGGTATATTTTTGTACAGTGCCGTCGGTATTCCTTTACGTCGAATCAATCCTGTTTTATTTTCTTTGCTTTAAATCTCAGCGAGAGTTTTTCCTTAAAAGTTTTATCAACGCGCTCGTTATTTTTTGGGTTTCTCGACGGGTTTTCAAGATTTACTCCTTCATAATATATTGAACCGATTTCTATTCTTTATTCGAAGGATTATTATATTTTTGTCTATATAACGGCGCGGCCGCGGACTCGTTTGGGATTGGTGTCTTTTTTTCCTTGTTCTAATTCGACTTCTGGGGAAGACACAAAATCCGAAAGGAAAGGTTTCAGCACATAGAGACTTTACACGACCTGCTTAGGTTTCTTTTTCTTTTCCAAAGAAAGTTCATTTCACAGCTGTACTATTATGTGTACATGAACATTATATTATACCCAATATACTATTTGTATGATTACTTTATTTACAATAATTATTGTGAAATATTGAAACAACACTGCATTCTTGTGATCAATTTTCTTCGATGCTCAAGACCCCCCATGAGCATCCAGCATCCCACCTCAGGCTTTCTAGAAGTCGACCCTGTACAGATCATATTCTTTCATTTGCCCCTGAGAAGCTGCGTCGTGTGTGCTCACCTTTGCATGACCACCTTGTAATAATTGCAACTTTAACAGTCTAGATTATATTGCTCAAGGGTTCCGGGGTCATGGTTACAATAGCACCGAGGACCGTACCCTCCCCCACGCCATGCAAAAAAACCACCCCCGCCCCGTTGCAATTGACACAGCACCTTAGCACATCTCAGTCATGTCCACACTCCTGGCGGTAGGATGATCAAGGCCCTCTGAGGGGCAAAAATGAACCTCGCAGCTTAACCAAATTAACTAAACTTCTCGTCTCTAGGCGAAAGGAAGACATTTTCCATGGGCGGTGACCTGCTCAATAAGGTCTAGGAGGCGAAGACACGGGATGGACGCTGTTCAACACAAGTCTAAAAGCTTAAAAAAAAAATTGCTGAGGGGGGAGCCGCGCCCGGCTTTGACGGGCCAAGCATGTCCTACTGCCGGGTTCGTATTTCCGCTCAGGCAGAAGCCCAGGGTTCTCGCCGTTCGTCAGCGCAGAACGTTTGGTCCTCTTCAACAGCTGTATGTACTTACTTGAATAACGATATGTCCGTGTATTCGTTCAGCACAGCTGGTACATTGCATGTCAAGAGTGCCCATAGTGGCTAGTGCTATCAATCGAATTTAGTAACAGATCCAAACGCCACAGGTGACCTTTGTTCCCTTATCCGCGACACAGCGGATCGTTTCTGATAGGCTTAACGCTGGGCGAATGCAAACCTGTGTATCATCACTGAACGCCATTTCAGTTTTTTGGCGGGTTCAAGGAAGATACCGATGGAGTACTCGTGGAGACCCGACCCTAGGCCTTTTGTCTTAAGATCGGTATGCACATGCAATATCGGTGTACTGACGCACAAAAAAGTGGATCCTTAACCCAGAACACAAATAGACTGAGTTATGTAGCAAGTCGCAAAGACTACGTATTTCGAAACTTATCATATGAGATATAATACTTGCCTAATTTCTCTTTTATTTTCGTTTTCTTTGCCCAGTTCGTATCTACTTTACCAAGATAAAATTCCAAGCTCACTAACACCTAAAGCTTATGCTGCAATCCGATTCCGCGCTGCATGGTCTATTTCTCAGCCGAGGAGTAGCTCGGGGTTTACCCTCTTTCGTGCTAGCCCTTTTATACATTTCTTGGACCCCACGAACAAGAACAACCTGATTAACATCGTCCATCCTAGCATGTATCGTTATAGCATGAATAGTTTCAATATTACTGAGATATGGGTAGGCCTTGCACAATCTGTAAGGTGCATGTATGTTACCATATGCCGTCAACTTTGATAACAGGGAAATTAAAAATCCCTTGCGTTCCAATTTTTCAAGGGTCATCATAGCAATTGGTAAGCTTGTGTGTGGTCTCCGTGATCGAACGTGACCTTTTCGAAGCTAGAAGGGCCTCAATGTTCCTGATCTGCAGTCCCAGGCTGTCATGAATTCTCCGTGGTCAACGTACCCAAAATGCTGGGAGCAGCACAAAAAACAAAGACCACACATGCACCCCAAACACAAAAACGAACGAAAAGGAAAGACAACTCTTTATGTTTCAACATTCTTTCGCTGTGACCATGATCAAGCTTGTCACGCGCATACGTATCGTTACGCACAAGATCCACCGTGCGGTTAGCAATTCAGCCGAGAGCCTCGGAGTTTTGATTTTGAATTTCTTCTAACCAAATCGAACAGTCCAATTGCAAAGTTTCAACGTTCACGGCAAAATTGCTTGGTGAGCGAGTGTTCCAGCTATGCCGCCACACAGACCCTTCATTTCATGAGGGTCAGTACTGCGCTTTGAGCCCCACCAACAACTTTGCATAATAATTAGAATTCGAAGCTTTTAACGCACAATATGCACTGACTCGTCTCATCTTTCCGATTCAACAAGCGAGAGTAACGCCGCCATATCCTAAATCTTGAAGTTAAGGGTCTTAGGAAGGGGCTTCCGGAAACGCCTCTGAGGTTTCCGCTGAGGACACAACGCTTAGACCTGATGACTTTCGATCAGGGCTTCGATGCAGAGCTTTGATGTTCATCTCGATTCGAAGTATGGAGCATGTACTAGCTTTGTTGCTACTATTAGAACCCCGCGAACCTTCCAGCGATATCTAATGGTGGTGAATTGGATAGATAGCGTCCTAATCACATCGCTCAGGCCTCTTCGCTAGGGTATATAGAGTAGGAGGAATGTCGATCACTTGTATCAACAATCGCAACTTTGTTCAATATCTGTAACGCTTTTCTTCTAGCAACTATTCGGAGATATTAGATCGAAAATCTTTCGGCTGCGTCAGGACTAAATCTTCGGCAATAGGAAATGTATAGTAATCAATCACTTGGAGAACTGGATGGAGCTCCCGATCCGAAAATTTAAGATTTGCAAATCGTTCAATCCAGTATTGCCAAAGTTAAGTTCACGAATTCACTCGAATCGAGGTTTTCTTTTGTTTGCGAAGGGAAAGCAGATGGCGCAAGATGTGGACGCGGGCTTCTGCGACCCAACTCAGACTTTGATCTTGAATTGCTCTCGCCCACCAGGACGGGAGAAATCGCCCCCAGATGTCCATTTTACCCGCTGATCTGAATCAGAATGGTACAAATACTGTTATTCTCAAAATATCTGCTCTCGAGATCTCTTACAAGATATTCCGAAGAAGATACTTCCTTCGTATGTACATTGTCCGTGGTTACTCCATTACGTTTTCCCTGTCATCTTTTGCAAATAATTCCAAGACATTCGGAACTTCTATCGGATGCCCACCACCCAATTCTATAGAGAAGGCGAAGGCGACCCGAGCGGGAATCAAGACACTAAATTCTTCTCGAATTTCTAACTGGGTCATCTCCGCCCTCCTTTTATCATAAAAGAAAATAATAACAAAAAAAAGAAGAAGGAGAATGAGAAGAGTTTTCCGTTAAATCCTAGCGAATCGCAGTCTATTCCTTTCGGCTGACAACCTTCAAGCCTTTTTTCCCGACAAATGCAATAACAGTTCTTTGGATATTGGATATCCCGCTGGCCGAGGGGCGGGTGTCCCGCTTCCCCCCTAAGTTTCAGTTGTCTTAATTCTCGTGTGCCTTATTGTTGTAATCGGATTGGTCCCGGGGAGGATGGATCAAGTAAGAAAAAAAGTGTTTCGCTTCAGCGCCCACGCCAGCCAGGGCCTGGGAGGAAATGATGATCGTCAACAGATGTTTCCTATCGAGGATGCTATCGTGTGCAACCCAACCGATATCATTTGATCTAATCCAACACAACGCGGTCTAGCTAGCTGAACTGCAAGCTGCAAGCTGCAGGTTAGAAGTGATGAAAGGATCTTTAGGCAACTGCGCATGTATCTTTATGCAAGGGGTTCGATTCAACTAGCAAATCCATAGAAGAAAAAGCGGGAAGGGCTTTTTGTTTCTATCGACGCATATCGTTAGAAGAGATTATTGTGTGCATGACGTAAAAATATTCAATGGAATATCCCCTCGCGCTCGTTGTTGATCACCAAAATACCATTCGGGGTAGCTCATGTTCCAAAAGAGATGATTAGTCCTCTCGCCAAATGCCGCATTCCGGAGACTGCACAATGCAAGGGACAGACTCTCATCTGGTCAGCGATCATGCCTCTTTCGTGTAACCCTGCCACGATTCAAACGCCCTGGATACATCAGTAAAGTGATATCATATCATGAGCTTGTTGCATTGGTGGCACCGTTGTTGCATATGCTTATGCGAAGCGAGCTGTTGTACCACTGATCATGCAAGGAGGCTTTTGTTCTCGCTCTTCTTCTTCTTCTTCCCTTTTTTTCTTGAAGGGCACTCTAGCGTATGTATCCGGTCGCCCCATTACCAGGCTAAGAATCACAATGAATAGATATGTACGGTCAACCTCTACTTGATAGGATACTGGGATGTTCCGTAGATATATGCCTACCCAATCGATTTGATATTACATAGAATGATCGGCGTTGGCGAGGCGGCTATAGACAACGAGTAATACATTCTAGATCCTGCAACGGAATGTACCCGCGATATTATGGATTCATGGACCGGAAAGAGAACGTCGCGAATTCCGTATGGGTGGATTAGTTACTGTGCATGTTAGCCTCGTCACGAGGGCTAGCGGATCGTAAATGTTTTACCTTCCTATGTAGAAATTACCTTTCGATCCCAAGTCGACCGGGGTGGATGAAAGATTACTCCACGGCAATGAGAGATATTATCATGTTCATGATGTAAACTAATACACCTAAAGGATTTTTGCAAGGGGGGAGAAACATTTGATTTCACTTCAGCCAGCTAATCCGACAAAAACCATGCTTCGTTAAGTAACATGTTCTTCAGTAGCTAGCTATCGAGTTCTATCAAGATATTTTAAAATTAATGTAACATTACGTTACATAATTCGTGATGGCCGTAACGTCATAAGGATTTTGGGTAACATTAAAAACAGATAGTAGACGTCGCCGGCCTACTATCCTTTTGCAAAAACAAAAACCGGAGCGAGAGAGAAGATAGAGGAGTTGAGGTCGAGGTCGAGGTCGAGTATTATATGTAATAATGTGATTTCCAACATACACCGATAATAGTTGATATTAGAAATCTCACTCAGAACCTATATACTCAACCTTCTTACTCGTCCTCAAAGTTCTTGCTAGCTGGCTCGGAGGTGATAGTAACGACCGTGAGGCCGTGTTCAATGTCTTGGGTACTATCATTTCCAGCCCCCGACTTATCCGTCACAAAGCTCGGCGTGTCCGACTGAATACCCTCGCTAGAGATGTTAGCAAGGGAATTCTCCGGCATCTCGGGCTTAGTGGAGCCAATGGTGGTATTGGAGATGCTGGAGGAAGAAGCAGCCATATACCCGGAAAGATCCTTCAAAGACTCCTCAGCAATTCTATGGAAGGGCTCTTGAAGCATCTCATGGAGGGACATAGACTCTGCTTGGGCCGGTAACATGGCCACGGTGTTTGTGGCCGCAGCAGCTTGTTCTTCAGCGTACTTGCCAAGGTCATGTTTCCCCTCGATGCGTTTAATCGAAGGAGAAACCTTCTTGAAGCCGGTGAGCATATTTGTGAGGGAGAAGCGTTTAGATAGACGCTTTGAGACGACCTTGTCTTCCATCGTGGCGATCGTTGTTGGGTGTTCTGTTTCCTTAGGAAGGGAAGCATTGGACATAGTGGAGTTGGAGATGGAGGTTTTGGTTGACTTGACGGATTTGTCGTCCAGAGAAGGGGTTTCTTCGGCGTTTCCTTTGTCGTTTTGAGGATTGGTGACGACCGTGACAGTAACTTTGACGTCAGGAACCGTTGGTGGCTCTTCCATTGGCTGCTTGTCGTTGGCGGTAGCGGCCATGTCTGATGGATTGCTCTCGCTGCTGGAGTCAATGGCAAGACCACTGTATTCGATATTATCATCGTCGCTCGTGATCATCTGATAGAGAACATCACCTTCCTCGTCGAAAAACTGTTCAAGTAACTTCTGTCCTTCAAGTTCCTCTGGCTTCCTTGGTTGCCCTTCCTGCTGTTGGTCTTGTTGAAAGACGATCTTCTTTGGCAGGGAGAGCGATGCGGACATTCGACTGGCCTTTTCCTTCTCCAGCCAGGTGAAGCTTTCCTTCTTCATACCTTCATTCATTTGAACGATCTCGGTCATACACTCTTTGGCGCGGCTGACGTCTCCCATGCGCATTAGCTCTCGCATTTGGTTGACCCATCGTTGGGCACCAGCGAACGTGAGACGTTTGGGACCACCAGTTTCGGGGTCGATGATGATGGTTTGAATGACCGGAGCTGTTAGCATCTCGTTTCCAGGTGCAGGGAAGACATGTCGATTGATACGACAAGCCCAAACAAGCTCGATTGTAATGGGAGTACCAGTTTCATCGTGGTCTTTCGTAAAATTGAAGATCTCGCCAAGATGTGAGTTTTCAACATTACGGCTCCCATTGTCCTTTAGGACCTTGGTGAGTACAATGTTCGAGTTGCATTTTTGACATTTCACGCCAGGTTTTTGAGAGGACATGAGCTTCGCCAGATCACTTGGCTGGGGAGCAAATGGTACATAGATCCTTGGCTGGTTGGAGATATCGCTTCTGGCACCTCGAATAAGGCTGCCTGGTCTGTCACGAACAGGGTCGCTCATATCAGCGGAATTCTTGGGTTCGACAGGTTTGGGAGGGCGGGAGGAGTTGATGATGGACATTGCTTGTTCTCGAGGAAGACTGAGGAGGAATGGACGGAGGCTGGGAGGTTTTGGGGCGTCTTTGGTGTCTGTTTTCTTCCTGAGGAAGGCGAAGTTGCGAAGGCTGGACATGGTGGGCGACAACTAAATACTCGGCCCTTTATGTGCGGCGCGTTATCAGCCCTTCTAACCCTTTCCTTTCGAAAACGCAGAGCATGAAACCACTTACTACGAGCCTTTTTTTACTAACGACAAAGAGTTTGAATAACGTAGGGAAGAAAGGGAATAATCGTTTCTAGATGTCGCAAGATGGAGATTTAGAAACATCAAAAGGAGTGAGAGGTGAAAGTGTCGTGTCGGATGGTGGGTGTATTGGTGAAGAGGGAGAGATTCAAAGCTGGCACTCCAGAAGGAGGAACTTAAATAGACAGAAGATGCATCTCGTAGATGGTTCAGAGCGTCTTTCAAGAATGCTCGTTTATATCCAGCTCTAGAGACTTCCGCTGGGTTTGAAGAGCGTGAGATGTAGGTCATCATGTGATTTGGAATTTGGGTAGCGCTCCCCAGCCTATTCAGCTACTTGATGCATTACTCTAACTAGAAAGATAAAAATACCAATTACATCCTCATTCTAAGGGACTGTAGGTCCGTGGGATAAAACATGGAGATATTGATATTGTCTTGTATTCAATATTCTGCCATGGTGTGAGTAGACGCACACGGTATGGATATGGTGTTGAAATTGTGGTATTTTAACCAGTCAAACCATAGGCTTGGCATGCTTCCTAGCCAGTTAATTCCACGTTGCTTCATGAATGGAGTCAATTGATTAGTTTTTCAAAAACGCCTATAACTCGCATTTTTTCAATAAGCTAAGGAAGGGGAGGATCTGTATAACTGTTTTGGAACTTTACTATTAGCCTTTGAATAATTTCATACATACATACATACATACATACATACATACATACATACATACATACATACATACATACATACATACATACATACATACATACATACATACATACATACATACGCAATTGCAGTTCGGGGCGACCCGAACCTCGAAGCGAGCGTCGTGGAGATCAATCAATTCGATGCGCACGTGGGTATTATATTTGGCATTTACGATACAAAAATTAGCAATGACCATGCATTAGGGTATGCGTTACAATTGGGAGACGCTATGCGAATGCAACGTGGTAGTTGGTTAATCGCCGCGAATTAATACTTTTGTAGATTAATTTTTATTTTTCTTGTTTTTCTTTAAGCTGTTATAATTGCGATTCAATGACTCTTTCGAATGGGGCAGTTATTTAAATCTTCTCCCGATCTATTAACCTGCAGCTTAACCATCCCAAAAAATCAAGACCTCCGGTACTAATATTTAACAAAGCTGGCATCAAGAATATATTCCGTTTTACTTATACCTTTTTTGTCTACTCGGATATCGATATCCACATTTAATTTACTTTATACATACAACTATATTTAAAGTGTCAATTTTAGACTACGGCATTATACTAGAAGAGCCACTTGCCACGAAATTTAGCAGCTCTCTTGCATACGGAATATACAGAAAATGACGACTCTACCCCCTGAAATCGAGCTCATGGTCCTGGACGCCGCCCTCACCGACTGGCTTGAACAACCTTCTCTCCGCGCCGTTTGTACCACATGGAGAAGTTACATAGATAACTCTCCTGCTGCATTCGCTGCTAGGTATGAGCCCTTAGTCGTGCTAGGAAGCTTAGATCACCCATACAAAGTCCGCCAATTCCACCATGTTCTCAGTTACCGCAAGCGCTTGTTTCAATCCAAGGCTGCCCCATACAAACTCCTGCCTTGCACTACCCAGGAGGACGGGAATGGGAAGGTAGTCAAGAAGCTTCCCGAAATCAATATTTCTATATATTTTGACGATCCATTGATAAAACCTGCTGATTGCCGGGCCTATCCTCGAGTCGTTACCCCTATCTGCGGCGCAGATTTTTCATTTACACATGTCTCTGGCCACAGTAAGGTCGAATCGAATTGGAACCCTGGAGATGGTACTGTTGGATCTTTTCTCGAACGCTTTAAGATACACGTGGACTCTATCTTGGATGTTGATGAGTTGGAAGGAAGGTATGAGGAGACAATATTCTATCAAGTGCTTTTTAGTCTTGATGAGACGTTGTATAATAAAGATGGATATGGGTTGGCGATGATTATTCGGCCTTTGACAATTCTACGGTCACCTGAAGAACCTGCAATTGCATCAAAGCCGGAAGAGTCAGGGGTCGGCGCTCAACCCTAAGCGCCTAGATCCGAGGCTGGAGCGGGGGGAGCTTCGAATCAGGGCGGGAGTGGGGGGGTCTAATAGCTACACAGTTCTGCCGATGTCTGCGAGCAGTGCTAGTGCTAGTGCTAGTATACATGTTCGGGCTTCTTGGAGTTGAGTTAACTTGCCATTGTATCGATTGTATAAGCGGTCCTAGATGGCTGGCCATGGGTGGTCATTTGGGAATCGAGCAATCAAAGTAGGCACAGGGCCTACGCGTATACGTCTACGGCGACCTGGTCTCGTTCCTAGCGGCAACCTACCTTTGCAATGTATCTGTATCATCACCCTACGTCAGTAACGTGCCAAAGCGTTCTAATACAAGACTAAGATGTATAAATCTGTTGTTTATCTATTTCTTATTTATTTTATTTTATATCTGTCAAAATGTCATAACTAGATCTACGTGTCGTGTGCATGGCTATCGCGCTATAGGAGCACAATACTTCAAAGCCATTCATTTGTTAACAAGGTGTTATGAATATTACAATGTAAATATTACATTCTCACACGTGCGATAATATACGTACACAAGATTGAGATCTGAACCACAAGATCTTAAGAGTCCATATAATGTAATTCTGCGGGAGAGTCTAGATAAGTAGGGGAAGGGATTCCACGAGCTGAGGTGTTGTACTGTTGTATTTTCATTTCGTGAAGGTGGCGTCGATTTAATCAATGAGAGAGTGCTAGCTAAGTGGCTTGTGAGTGTTTAATCTTAATTTAAGTAGTTCACGGACTATAGCTTAGGACATCAATTCGTGCTCATCCCCAAGTCAATAACTTTACAAAATCTGTATTCCAAATATTTTTATCCTGGAGCATACAAATCTGCATAGTCTGCCTGGGTAGGATTTCACCCAATTCTCGTCATTCCATTGCATTCTACTGGATATATTCATCATAGGTACCTTATACCATCAGCCCTCGCTTCGTTAACCAGAAGAAGGCCGCGGCGTAACCCCGGACCCGCGCGCCCAAGGTTGAGCCAGATGCGCAAGGCTGCCTGCATTGTATTCGCAACCACAATCGTGGGCACCTTTGTCGGCTGATTCAATACTCTCAAACGTTAACTTCATGATTGAAAATAACGTTGAAACTAGCGTGGGTGGCGATGACTCTTATATGGGGTTGAATACTAGCCTTTCTAAAGCTTTTATTTCTACTTAAGTCGTTCGAACGACGGCCTCACGGTCGGCTCGGCTTCGTCGCATAACTGATAGCTATCGATACATTACATATGCATAGGACTATTTGCATTTAACTACTCCACTATCGAGCATCGAGTGTTTTCAACCATGGACGATAAGAAAGTAAACCCTTACCTCCCCCTCGAGCTCCAACTCTTAATTCTCGAAGCCGCTCCGTTCGAATCTCACCAGACTCTTAGTCTGGTTTGCCGTACCTGGCGCACCTTCATCCTGACTTCGCCATCAGTCCTCCAAAACCGGTATACCTCCTACACCCTTCCGGAGGGCCATGCAAACGGCCCTCGCACGAAATTCCACGAACCACTATACCATGGGATCCTTTCCTACCTTACTCACTACGTCCGAATGGACGACGGAATTTACCACGCTTGCTATCTAAAACCACCGGGTTATCTAAACTGGACCGGAGAACCCGTGAAGTATATTTTAAATCCGGGTTTATTTGGGAAAGATTTATTATCGCTCGACCATTCACCCGATGGGAAAGGGAAAGGGAAAAGTAGGGATGATGATTTACAACTGAGTTTCAATAATATATATGCCCACGAACGAGTAACACCCTGGAAACAATCGGTCTGGAAACACCCATTTACTACACAAGCCTCCACTACACCTACTATCGCGGAGTTCCTGAAAAAGAACGGCCAGGCCGTAAATAACGGGTTAGCGGACTACTACACAAACTACAGCTACGCCGATGTCTTAAAAGTCGTCATGAAATATACCCGAAACTCATCTGGAGTATGTTTCCTCGAATTCGCGTTGGCTCCTATGCCGCGAAGTTCTGAAAATGTGAATAGTACTACTGCCCGAGAAAGGCTTGATTTGGAGGAAGGACGGGGGAGAACAAAAGGATTGATCAGGAAATGGGAGGTTGTAAGGAAATTGAAGGGCATGGTGAAGAGAAAGCCGAAGGATCCGGATGGGAGGGTGGAGTTTGAAGCGCCGGGGCTAGAGGGGCATTATGAAGGGAAGGAGGTTAAGAGCTTTTGGAGGGCTGATGGGGTGAATGCTGCTTCGTCGTGGTATTAATATTAATTTATATTTAATATTCCTGGGGGTAGGATAGCGCCCTGAGATAGCGTAATTGGGGTGTGATTAGTACAGAGGTAAAAACTTCGCCTTTTATTCAGATCTGCCTGATCATTTCTGACATAAAGTTCTAGTAATTATTATTTCACCGGGGCCAACCTAGCCTCAAATCCGGCTGCTCTCGGGACTCCATCCATCTTATCAAAATCTTCACCGGGTGGAATTCTCTGTTTTAGACATGGCGGGAATGGGAGAATTCATCATATACCCATGATAAGATCTTACAAAACAATTAGATCTTCCTTTCCCACCCGAGGCCCTTCACACGTGCACACCTTGTCACGGGCTACTGTAGTTCTGTGGACTCATAGACTGGACAGTGAGGGCCTAGCGATTGATCGCAGAATACCGGAATATTGGAATATACTAAAAATTGAGCATCTGGTGAATATGAGTTTACTTCAAGTAGGGTCTTTGGGGTCTACTAAGGGCGAGAGACAAGGAGGTACTCTATATAGATCTGGATTTAGAGTTTAGATAGGTATATGGGAGATCAATTGACGTGATGATCAGATAGACAGACTTAATAATCTTTCATTATAACCAATATGTATTTAAGTATTTGATATAAGTAAATCGCCGCATCTGTAAACAGGAATTCCGACTCGGAATCCATCTCAACTTCAATGTCTCCACAATCACCCTTCACTGACCGAAATGCCAGACGGCAAAGAAATCCCAATGAAATTATGGTTCATCTACCAATCGATATCCAACTGCTCTTAATTGATCACGCGGATTGGACCCAACTCCCTAATCTCATGTGCGTCTGTCATGTATGGCGTACCTACATCCTACGACACGTTAAAACCCGTTTCATTGCAGACCGGTACACATACCAACGCCTCCCCCTCAACATCGGGGCTCGTCCACGAAATGCACCACAATGGCATTTCCATAAACTTCTAACTTACGTTACCCATATCATCTTCCTCAACGGAAAGTTCATTTTCGCTCATCTAGGACCCGAGCAATTGACAGGGCCGCCACGGTGGTCTGTCGGCCCGTTTTGGCGACGCAGTGGTATGCTAACGCCTCCGGAAAACGATGAATCGAATGCTATACCCCAAATGAGAACCCTCGATGTTCGAATATTCGCCGACGATCCGGTTATAATCCCCCACAATCTTCCATGCCCGGTTGTAACCCCAATCCCTCCCGGATCATTGAGGTCTTGTATTCCATCTCGACTCCCATATTATACACCATTCTATGACGGACCCGGTATGATAGAGGAGTATAATCTCGAATTCAATCGGATTTTTTATCCTCCGCCTATGATAAGCCCGTCTACGGGGATGCGGTTGGCAACATTCCTACTGTTGAGAAAGGTCGGCATGGCGGCCGGATGGCCGCCGCTAGTGGATCGGCTTGGGAGGAGAAGAGGGTTAGTCGAAATAGAAGCGATGTATAGAATGTGTGGTAATGGGACTATGGGGATTACGTTTAGGATGAAATTGGTGAGCTGGGAACACTTGAATCGGGCGAGCGAGGTTGTTCGGGTGAGGTTCTTGTAGTTATAAAACTGGATGAGTTGTTTATGTGGTATTTTCTGTTTGGGTTTCTGCGGGAGTCGAGTGGTACAGGCACGTATACGGCTCCAGTCCGCCGTGTAATGCAATGCAATGGCCAACTGCTTACTTAGCTACATGCTGCATGCCAATTGCAACATGCAACAGTCGAGGTCATGAATATAAAAACCTGGACGACGTCAACCACATGTACTTCTAACTTTTTACCTCACCTCGCCTCAAATCACTTCACTTCACTTCACCTCCAAAGCAAAGTATCATTGTCATCGCATCGTGGAAGGTATCAGCTATCAGAAAGGTCAGACAGACTACAACACTACAAGGATGCCAATGGCGCCAAGTACAAGTCTTCCTCTAGAGCTCCAGTTTCAAATCCTCAAAGCAGCAGACTTCACCGACCTCCCTACCCTCTCTCGCGTCTGTACCACCTGGCGTGACTATCTACTCCAATCTCCAGCTATCATTTCTAATCGATACACCTACTACCCCTATCCTGATACTCCTAAACCAGTTTATTTCCACAAACTTCTCTATCATTTGAGCCACTTCGTACGGTTCGAAGATGGCGGGGAGTTATATCCTTGTCATGTCGAGTTTAATGACATAAAGGAAGAAGAAGGAGAAGAGGGAGTTATTTATATCGATGTTAATGAGGATTGGACTGAAATGACCATGGCTGATCTGTTGATAGATGTGCCGGTTACCAGGTTGGAATATGGGATTTTTGGTAATGATGTCTCATTTATTTCAGCTGCCTCAGCTCCAGCTGCAGTTATTTCCCATCTCGAGGAACAGGTTCCTTCGGAGCTGTTATATTTGGATATTGGTCATCCGTCCATTCTCTGGAATCTCATGCCCTTCGACAATCCTGACGCCGCTGTCTCCACGAGTTTAGCGGATACACTAGAAGGAGAAGATGGCGACGGCGACGAGAATGAGGATGAGGATGAGGACGAGGATGGGGATGAGGAGGGGGAGGAAAGTGAAGGGGAGGAAAGTGAAGGGGAGGAAAGTGAAGGGGAGGAACAAAGAGGCCCTATTCATGGAGCACTCAAGCTTCTCACTCAGAGGGCGAATATGAGGTATGCTGCTAGGCCATTGAATGGATCGGACGCGGTAACAGTGGTGAAGATTGTACCGGAGTTACATGAATATTCGGATATAGAATTTCCGGCAAATTTAGAAATGGGGTTTGCTACCATGCCTGAGGAGAGGAGGATATTCAAACCGGGGAGAGTTGAACGGATTGTTAGGTTGATGGTATAACGTTAACGCGTTATTGACAAAGTCTTGGCGGGGTTGGGGATGGATATAAAATGCATCCTCCTGTCTCGAAGGCTAGCCGTAACGCTAGCGCTAGCTGGATGGATTCTACAAAATTCCAAAGTCTTTACAAGTCACTATCACCATAGTTTTGTGTTCCAGACGCGGTCCACACTTTGCTACCACTACATGCATGTATGTATGTATGCTTAGACATGCGTCTCCCTATGGAATTACAGCTTCAGATTCTTGAAGCAGTGGACTTTACACAGATTCCCACATTAATTCAAGTCTGTACCGCCTGGCGAAGCTACATTCATGCTCACATACACTCCCACCGCTTTCTGGCACGGCGGTATGCGGTCCATCCACGTACCGTTGACGCTGGTACTTTACCGCCGCTTCCGGGGTATCACCTGGGGATACTGTATCTCACACATCTTCTGTTGGCTAAGGGGGAATACCACCCATGCCATATAGAGTTTTACGAGGAAGAAGAGAAAACGCTGGGGTACCAACCGAAGATATCATCGAGCAACTGGCGTATTTTTGAAGACGATCAGTGTGTCCGCCCCGCTGTGCCAGGGAACTCCGAATCATCTTTAGAAACGCGTATAATAGGGCCGTTCTCGGCACCATCGCCGGAGCCGTCCTTTTCTACAAACTTCTTAGTAATGCTTGAAAGTAAAATTGGTGTACCGGTTTATGGCTATAGGAGTATTGGAAAGTTATTCAGGTCTATAGCTTACTTTCATCGTACCGTGTTCAGTAGCAAAAGACAGGATGAAGGGCGGGAGCTGGATGAGCTGATAAGAGTTAAGCTTGATTGTCGGTTTTATCCTGGATCGGGGATGACGATGATTTATATATGGTTTGAGGAGGAAGAGAGGAAAGTTGAGGATGCGAGGGAGGTTGTTAGGTTAATTTTATAGAAATGAGGGGGTATATATAATACAATCTACTCATACATGTCCACCAAATAGCTGATAAGTAAGATGGCAGGTCTATTTCTTCCGCGGCAGCCTTCCCCTCTCCGCCTCCCTAAGTAACTCCATCACCGTCCTCTCTCTTTGACTCCTTGCCTTCTCCGCCTCCTTTTTCCCTTCCTCCCTCCGTTTCTCCCCTTTCTCATATTTAAATTTCTCAAAACTCCGTATCAGATCGCCTTTCATCCTTTCGTACCCGATGATACTATTTGAATTGTCCACAGAATCATCAATCCTCACATACCTGAGGTATGGCAAAACCTCCCATACCTCTCCAGGCGGCATAGAATTATCCACTACTCTATTTTCATATTCCTCTTCCAATTCATTTCTATAGATAAGCTCGCCTTCATCGTCCCGGTCCCTTAGTAAACCATCATCTATGTCTAGGTTACTTAATCCCTGCGAATTCGTAGCTTCCATATCGCGTTTTAATGCTTGTACGCCGGCAGGGTTACGAAGACGATTGATGGGCATCAGAGCGTCTTTACCGGGTACCCAGTCTGAGGGGATCAAGATGTCATAGTCGTCGGAAGTTTGAAGGGCGTGGAGGGTTCGGACTATGTCTAAGGTGTTTATTCCGAGAGAGGGAGGGAGGAGTTGTGTTAGACGGATTGTGTGGGTTGGGTCGATGATGTGTAGTAATGTGTGAGGTTTTTCTCTGTATTTTTGTCGCATATTAGTATATCAAAAAAAAAAAAAAGAAGAAGAAGAAGACATGATGATTTGAGGGAGATGTTAAAATACCCTTCAAGGAATCCCAGGCGTTTTAATAAAGTATAGTTCGGATCTGCGATGACAGGGAACCCCAATACTCTAGAGCTGACCTCTCCTTCAAGATCTATTGGTCTATCCTGGAACCCGCCGGTGGATTTTGCAATATCTTTCAACCATGATTTGGTGGCTTTATCTGTCCCTGGAACAATGACCAGGACAGCTGTGTCTCTCTCCAAGAGATCGGTATGTACTTCTGAGAAGGATTTTAAGTTTGTTGTAGCTATATTATGTAGTATAGTTGTTAGTGGCTATTCTAGAAGTTATAAGGGCGACAAGAAGATATAAGAGGCGTACAAACCGGATCTCTGGGTCCGATGCTTGTGAAGAGGACTTTCCAGATGTCATTGGAACGGACTGTAGTTGTGCTTGAAGGGGAGATGGTGTTCAGGAGGGGAATTAGATTAGGGTGAAGCTTTTGACCAGGGTATAAGTGGGTTGGATGGTATGATCGTAATGAAGTTGTTAGAGGAGATATCGAGATGGCGCGCAGGCGGCGGAGGGGTGTGCGGGGGAGAAACATGGTGGGCTGGTTGAGCTTGGGAGGAGGTTGAAGATTGCCAAGATGGGAACGGGTTTTGGAGGGGTGGAAAATGCAACGTTGGAGGTGTGTTGTCCGTGTCGTTGTTCATGTTCGGGGTCTACTCTGCAAGTATATTTTATTTTTATAATTATTTCATGACTATGTAGCTGTGCGAAATACAATTTATCATAAGAATAATCGTATTGATAAGCTGTCTCCACTAGAAATTTAGTATATTGTGGGCTAGGCCATTACGAGTTTACTCTCGAGATTGGAGCGGCGCGACGGGAATGAAGTTGAAAATGGCTGGCGACCTAGGCAAATACGCTCCCAAAGCTTGCTTTCTAGGTTATTTTCTGTGGCGTACACCTGTAAATTTCAGCTTATAGGTCGCTTCGATGTTGGGTTTCGGTTCGATTTGAGATCTGGACCGACTCTAAATGTATTCGATTCACCAAACTTAGGAATAGACGGGGGCCGTCTGCTAGCATGCCATGTCCTTAGTTTGGTCCTTACAAATCTCATCCATTGATTTGGCTGTTAATGTGACTGCCCAGCTATTATAGTTTTTATTTTATTTTCAATTTTTAAATCGCTGCTTGTTAGATCGTCGCTTGTAGTGATCGCAAGACTCCGTTTGATATAGCTATATATAGTCTCGTATTGCACACGCGGTTTTCTGTTTGATATATGTCGGCTGACCTGGTCCACATTGGAATAAATAATACTGTATCTGGTTGCATTGATTGACTTTAGCCCACCTCATTCGATCTCTCGGGCGTATCTAAAATATGCTTGATGTTCATTGCATTGCTTGTGTTTCGACGGAGTGGGCCGGAGCACGAGGTGATGTCAAGAAAAGATAGAAGCTTACGGTATGGACATGATATTTGACAATCGGGTGTAAATGTATCACCATCTATTGCCCATGACCAATATAAAGAGATGGGGGGGTCTTGCAGTTGTAGATGCACCCAGGCCCTAACCCATATATGCATATGATTTTGTATGTTGTTACCTGTAGTCTTGATGTTTTCAATGATTCTAATGATGGTTGCCTTCCTTGCTAAGGAAGGCTATTAAAACCACTTAAGTAATTAAATAGCGAAGAATGAGTAAATGGGGGGATGCAAGTACGTGGCGTTTGGCTGTAAACGTATGTGCTCCAAGTGGGGGGTGAATTATCTCGTGGGGGTTCTTCCCACGAGACTACCTCCAACTTACTTAGTCTCGAGCTCCCCCAACCTCACCCTGTAACATACAACCACTATCGTCACACGCCATCGTCAAGCTATATTCGCTAGGAATACTACATATGACTTCGCTGGGCACTACTATATTCTTCTTCTGTAAGCCAAGTAAGGATTTCTTATCGAGCACTTACTATACTAACTTATAACTGCTGGTACAAAGGGTATTACTTCGCCGTTGGACTTTAGCGAGTCGACATCGATGGACAATGGCTGCTGTAAGTCTTGAATCAGTTGTGCCTACTCGCCCATACGAGCTCTTTCGGCCTCCTTGAAAGCAAATATCATCGATACGGACTCGATGTCTGGTCTAGAATATGGTTATACGGGTTCCTGCACCAGCCACAGGTACCTGAGTGAATGTGGAGCTTCCCTGCTCGGTCTCCACCCGCCTGTGGGTCACGTCGGGCACTACGCTTTCCGAGCATGCGTAGGTATGGTTTATCCGATGTAGACTACGCGTACCCGAGTTCCTGGGAGAAAGATCCTGCGGTCCGCCGACGATGCGTGGTGTCATAGATGCATCCAACCGGCAACCGGGACAACTTCCTGGTTCAAAAAAGCCGGTCGGTCGACATCGCCGGATGCCCAAGGGATTTGAATCTGAGTCACAAATATTTCACACTCACCGCCCGCCTATTTTCCTCGACACTCTCCGTCCTTCATCACCGTCGATATCATATCGATCTTGGCTTCTTGAAACTCTTGAAACTCCATCATGTTGTACTATTTGCGTTGCGACGGCTGTCTCCGAGACGAGGAAAGCCCTAAGCCTGGTAGCCCTCCCCCATCATTAATCGCCGACCCCCAAACTGGCGCCAATTAGCTAATTCTTCAGCCAACCGACAGGAATAGCCAAAATTCAGTCTCTGCAAAAATGAAGCATGAAGGATGCCCTCAATCAGATTAGATTAGGAAATGAGTCACGGACTCGTGCACGAGGCCTTCCGCCTGAAAAGCAACCCTTCCCAGCGCCAATTGCCATTGACCAATTGTCGCCATAGTTGCATTATCCCATATCGATTAACACCATACCCGTTCGTATGCGAGCGAAAAAAACAAGCACAAGCTGCCTGCCCTTCCTGACGTTTCTGTGCGAAAAGATCCCGACAAAACGGCAATTTTGAGGTTGGAAAGGAAAGAGCTTAGTTTTTTTTAGGCTTGTCGGACAGTACCCCTCGCGCCAGCCGACTTTTGTGCCTGTCGACCGCCGACATCGCAATTTTTTGCCTGCTCCAACCTCCCCGACTCGGATCTTTAGAAATCATTCAGAGCTAGAAGGAATAAGATGAGGACCAAGCCGCCCTCCGCTGCTACCACTCCTCCTTCCTCTACTGCTTCAAATCGCCCAGTTAAGCGTCGAAAGACCCTTTCTGATACTGCCGCCGTTCCCAATGACCTCCTACCTTCCCCGACCGATAACAATGCCACCATTACGCCTGAGAATGCGGGGCAGCAGCACCTCCGCAGTGCCTCTCTTGACCACTCTGCAATCGCGAATGGTTATGCAAACTTTCAGAACTCCCCCACCGAATCATATGGCACCGAGGGTGCTAGAAGCCCCGCTACTTACACCGCCGGCGATCTAACAGCCATGGAGATGGATATCGACGGAGCTCACTTCTCTGGTGAGGCTAGTACTCTGACTAGTCCAACGACCAACCCAAAAGTCAACATTTCTGGTGCTGAGAAGCAGATAACCAAGAGGGCTTGTAATGAGTGTCGGCAGCAGAAGGTACTCCCGAAGACCAAACAAACTTGTTTTTAGCACTACACAGCAAGGCGTTGTTGTTTTTTGCAAAACTATAGATGTAGGGTCGGTGCTTGCCAGTTCGGCGTGCGGGTCATGCTAACGCACGTTGTATTCGCTATAGCTACGGTGTGATGTCGTTCAGAATCCCTATACGGACTGTTCCCGGTGCAAGCGGCTCAAGCTCGAATGCCGGATTGACAGTAACTTCAAGCGGACTGTCAAGAGGAGGTGAGAGAGCAACCGATCCGACTGATCCGGAACGTCCGTTACTGATGATATCTGTAGTAAAATCGCCGAGATGGAGAAGGAAGTAGCCTATCTACGCTCAATGCTGGGGATGACTTCTACCACCTCGAGTCCGGTAGTGGCTCAACCGCCAATCCAGTTTTCCCCTGGTGGTCAAATCTCACAGCCACTGCTGGAAGCGTCAGCTTCTGCCATATCATCATTTGCGGCCTCGCAATCAATTCCTGATGGTTTTGGTGCATTTGGCTCGCAGGCAAATAATAATGACCAGGACTTGCAGCTCACAAGTCTACTGGCTGATATGAAGAATGACAGGCGGCCAAAGCTTACAGTAGAAAGCGCGCCACCGAAGGATTCGCAGACACTGGAGGATGTCATGCTTACAAAGGGGCAAATTGATGAACTATTCAAAGTGTAGGTGATTCAAGACAGTCTCCTCCCCTCAGAAGATGCTAATTGCAATAGATATTTCGATCACTACCACCCTTTCCTCCCCATGCTGGATCCCGCTACTTCACCATCGATGTATTATTCATCATCCCAACTGCTCTTCTGGGTCATAATCTCAATTGGCTCGCGGCGTTACCCATCTGGCGAACCGAACCTTCTCATGCGGCTGTCTCGGGCGGTATCAAAGTTGGTCTGGTCGACGTTAGCTACAGTTCCTCATAACAAATTTGTCGTCAAGGCACTTATCCTGATATCCACCTGGCCATTCCCTACCTCGAGCACCCTGAACGACCCCACATATATGTTGAGCTGTCTAGCTGTGTCAGTGGCAATCCAAATGGGTCTCCACAGACCCGCCTATACCAAAGACTACACCAAGTTTGCCAACAAAGCTAAAGCTGATAGTATGGAGATCTGTGATCGAACTACTACTTGGGCTTGCTGCAATATAAGCTCGCAAAGGTGAGAATAAATAAATCTGGCATTTTCAAAGCCTGTATTGACAAATCTAGTGTGAGCACTGGTCTTGGTTTACCGCCAGACACGCAATACGACTGGACGATCTCAAATGCCGTACTCCACAACGCCAAATACCCGCTTCCTACGGATATTCGCAACCTCGTCCTCATTCAACGTTTTGTTGACACGGCGACACGTTCACTTAACTCGAACAATAATGACCCAATTGGTCTGCTTGAGAGGGATAGCCGCCCCGCCGTAATCACACTCCTCGAACGCCGGCTGGACGAACTGGAGGGTGAAATAAATGCCACGCTCACCCCTCTTCATCGCATCTACCTCCTCTGCGCTCGCCTCCACCTCCGTAGCTTCTACCTTTTCGAGAGCCCAACAACATCATCCGCGAGCACGAATAGGGTTATAAACCTCTACAGCGCTGCGGAATCGCTTGTGACCCACATCCTCAAGGTTGAAGACGCCGTGGTCGATTACTGCCCCGTATACGTCTATCAAATGTTTACTTGTGCAGCCTTTATGATGCTGAAGGTATTGCGGAGCAGCTACTTTAATAGGTATCTTGACGTGGAAAGTGGTATCAAGGGGTTTAATGCGGCATTGGGGTTGTTAAGGAACATGTCCATAGCCGATAACGATCTTCCTGCACGTATGGCAGATGTTCTCACACAACTCTGGGAATGCGGAAGTTTGGGACCTGGATCGGCAACTGGGGGAAGTGTAGATGGTAGTGTTATTAGCGGCGCTATGAGCACAGTATCTAAGGAAGAGGGGGGAGAAGGGGGAGAAGCGCTTCATTCAGGCTGGGACCTGCGGATTCGGAGCCGAATGAGCCAGAGCGTTGTATATGATAGCTTGTGGAAATGGAGGGAGCAGTTTAGGGAACGAAACGCGATATTACAAGCGAGAGAAGAAGTTGGTGGTGCCGTTGGTATGTTTATGAGAAAATATCCAACTTTTAGACGATTGAGCTAATAATATTTCAGCATCAGTAGTAGATAAATTAACACTTAACCCGACACCCTCACAACAAGCAGGGTCTACAATTACACCTCAGCAATCGCAAACACCAGCAGCACAGCAACAACAGATTACACCATTACAACATCGACAGACTTTCCCAGTTCTCTCTAACGCCTTCCAGCGACAATCTACTCCACTTATACCAAACGATCTCCTAGCTACACTCTCTACACCCGCACCTCCAACGACACCAGGCGGCACATCTGCCACACGTTTACAAAATCCCATGTTACCAATTCCAACGACAGCAAGCAATAGCGAGACTCCATCCGTTGTCTCTGCTGGTGGATTAGACACCACAGGCAGCGTGGTGGATATGAACCAAATGTTTGGAGTCGCTGGAATGGCTGGTGGGATGGGTGGTGTCGGCGGTGACGCCTTCGATCTGAACTGGGTGCTTGACGGGTTTGAATTCTTACCATTGCCTGGTGATGATGGTGACATCGGTGGTGTTGGGGGTGCTGAAGGAGCAGCTGGGATATTTGGGGTTGGTATTTGAAAGTGGCGAAACTTCGGTTTCTTTCAACAGCGGCGATAATAAACCTGTGATATATTTCTCTTGCGTCTGTGTTTCTTTTCCAAGCAATTTTGTCACGGTGTAATGGGCTAGATTGGCGGTTATGCTGTAGTGGGGATGTTGGGGCAGGAACTACGTTCAACACGATTCAAGCATATCTTTTTTTTCCATCTTTTTCCCGTCTTTTTTCCATTTATTTTGATATCTATTGACGTTTGCGATCTATATCGAAATTTGTTATTACAGATATAGGTTTAAGTTTCGTCTTGAGGACTTTTTGGATTCTCATTTGTACATAGACAGAGCGTCTTTCATCATTTTTCTTTTCTCTCATGGTTGCGGTTCACTTAACTTCTAATTTGGATTGAAATGGAAAAAAAAATACAAATCATTGAAATTAGGATGGTTGCCTTTATGGGACTTCTCAATATATTGCGACATTCGCGGTGAACGGTTTGGATCCATGGATTCAACTGAAACTGCACTGCATTGTCCTTGGGCCCTTGATTTACTGTGCATGCACTTTGAACGTTTCCTCGGTACCAGGGTCGAGTTTGAAGTCAACCTTTGGTAAGGGTATCGTCGTGGGCGAAGATCAATAGATTGGTTCAACTACCTAGTTGCTTGGTTAACTTGGGCTGGTTGTTTACCAAAGCTCGGACAGATATAACTCCTTAGCTTTCCTTTTAGGGTCGTGTCTATGTCTCTCAATTTTTGAGGGTTTATTAATACTATCGGCGCTATGCCGATAGGTTGTTTGGAATCCCATATATTAATTAATTATAAATCGATTGGTAAGGAAGACACCTAAGGGTATGATTTGATAGGAGATCATATTCTTGATCCTAGTGAGTGTCGTCGGATCCACGAATCGAATATTCCTTTATCGCGACGACATCACGGAATGTTTTGAACAAGATCCCCGTGACCAAGACTCGAATCGAAATCTTAGCTTAACAAATCAGTTTTATATGCCCGTTCACATGCGTCAGATACGAGGTCAAGCTGTCAAAGAAGGATTCCGGGAGTTCAGGTGTATTTAGCCAAACACCGGGTCAGGATGTTTATTATCTGGATAATGAATTCTCCGACCCCAGCTTTCTGATTTTGTTTCGCTATGGGGATTGTCACCAGTACTATCCTTCAATATCCAGATGCTACATGTAAATTGTTGTATTATAGCTATAGTACCACATGACCAGTCGTCAAACGAGTGATATGCTGCGTATATATACAAAAGTGAGACGGCTAGTACTAATGGAGAAGAAGAAGGAATCCGGATCTTTATGCCCAAGCTTTTCCCACATGTACAGGCTATTCTACAGGCTGAAAGAACAGCCTGCAGGCTTTTTTTTATATTATTATTATTCCTAGCTCGCCTGGTTAAAGCATCATTGGCATCTGATCCGCAACTAGATATCTCTCATCCTTTGGTCAGTAATATGGGTAGATTCTAGGCATACAGGGGGTCTGGAAGAA
Source organism: Orbilia oligospora ATCC 24927 (assembly GCF_000225545.1). NCBI lineage: Eukaryota > Fungi > Ascomycota > Orbiliomycetes > Orbiliales > Orbiliaceae > Orbilia > Orbilia oligospora. The sequence goes on from NW_011645697.1 coordinate 183,634, forward strand.
GGAAGGGATGGAAAACGTGTCTATTCTGCCGGATTCTACGGCTTAGTACGTGTATTTTTCGTTGTAGTAGTTTCATGGGCGCTGTGAATTCGAGCTCGAGCTAAGTTCTAGTTGCATGTTGATCATGAAGGTTGAAGGGGTCAGGGGTGTTTATGATGTGATATGATGGTTGATGGGAAGGGTTTGAACGGGTTTTCGGGAGCTTTGTGGGGTCATTGGTAAATCATTTTAAACCGCACTAGTAGGAGAGTTACTTACCTGTTTTGTAGATCGGGTTTCGCTATGATTGTAGCCTGAATTTATAGTATTTAATTTTTAATTGTTATTTTTAAAGTTTTTATTCGGAGGTAAAGATATCAATCATTTCATTTTATCGCGGTTCTAGAATTCTTTTGGACTCAGATAATATTATCTCTTGCGGCCAATTGTCTCATATCGAAGGGATCTAAGCAGTGTTCGATAAGACAGCTCACGGAATGTCCCGCATTGAATTTTCGACGTCAGCCCTTACAAAGAATAGTGTTGATACTGTTGGAAGCTATTTGAAACGTCATGTGGGACCACGCCGGGGCGCATCTGCGCTGATGACGGGCCGATGTGCCACCCCTGCGTTTGAATGCCGACATGGGGCCCCGAGCTAATTGACTCTTCTTCTTGCCTTTTTTTTGAACCGAAGTCCAAATTTTTTTCTTTGCCCGGAGTTTTTGCTCAAAATGCTTTAGAGAGAGAAAGTGAGCCTTACCGCCCAATATAGTAATGAAGGTAAGAGGCGGCTAAATCTCACGGCTAAAATCCACGGCCACGCAATAAACCCCAAGCGCAAACCCGTTGTGGTTACCTTGGGTAGGCCCACATAGGCTATAATGCCTTAGATACCTACTAGGTACCTTGAAACGTGCGAAAGTTCTAAAAAGATTCGGGCTATCCATCCGAACTTTACTAGTCCATTCTTCTATTTTGAGTGTGGGGCGTATGTGCGTCAAACTGAAAATGAGACCCTCAGGAAATTCTTCAGGGAAGCTTTTCAATATACTCCGGAACACTACTAAGATCATAAACGGATGGAAGACGAAAAAAGAGGGTCGGGGAAACGGCACCTGGGGGCCTTGATCTTTTTCAGTTACTGCCGCTGTGATATCCACAGATTAATCTTGCCTAGATGCCAGGGGGGCGAGGGGGATTGTCTTAATTTTGAAGATGAGATGAGATATATATAAAGACTCGATCATGGCCCTTTCTCTAGACCCGTTTCTCTCCAGATTGAAATTCATCTCGATTGTTCTTATAAAAGAGCGTCAGTCAACAACATCCGATCAGTGATCTGGAAGCCTTTATCAAGATTCTTGCTACATTTTAAGTTTCATATAAACGACCCTTATTTTTTCTGGATCTGGTAATCTGAACTTGAAGCTTTTCACGATGAAGACTTACGTCGCTCTTGCCCTTGCGGCACCAGCTTTGGTTTCTGCCCAGCAGGCTATGTGGGGACAGTGTAAGTTTTGAATTTTAATAGATATTGCGAACTCTAGTAGAACATGCAACTGACACCCTAGATAGGCGGTGGTATCGGCTGGACAGGTCCTACCAACTGTGCTGCTCCGGCTGCTTGCTCGACCCTTAACCCGTACTACGCTCAGTGCTTGTCTGCTGTTGGACAGCAAACTACTACCGCTAGCACTACCCGCTCGACAACCGCCCAAACCACCCCAGCTACTACTCCAGCTACCACCACTGTGGCTACCACCATGCGCACAACCACAACCACTTCTTCCGGCCCAGTTGGCACTGGTCTTGACAATTTGATCAAGGCCAAGGGCAAGAAGTACGTCGGTTTCTGCGCCGACCCTGGTACTCTCAGCAACTCTCAGAATGCTGCTATCCTCAGAACCGAGTCTGGTCAGCTCACTGGTGAGAACTCCATGAAGTGGGAGTCTCTCTCCCCCAACAGCCAGGGTTCTTACAACTGGGGTAATGCCGATCAGCTCGTTGCCTTCGCTGAGAACAACGGCAAGATGCTCCGTGGACACACCTTTGTCTGGCATCAACAGATTCCTAACTGGTATGATATAAACTCCGATACTGGAATTTATAACTCACGAATTCTAACATGAACACGAAACAACAGGCTTAAGAACATCAACAACAAGGCCACCCTCACCTCGGCCATCCAGACACACATTGCCGCCGTTATGGGCAGGTACAAGGGCAAGATCTATGCTTGGGATGTTGCCAACGAAGTCTTCGAAGATAACGGATCTATGCGTGACTCCGTTTTCTCCCGAGTCTTCGGTGACTGGACCTTCCTTGACGTTGCTTTCAATGCTGCCCGCGCCGCTGATCCAAATGCCAAGCTCTGCTTGAACGAGTATGTTACTCTACTTGATTTCTTAACAGTTAAAGTTCCACTCCACTAACGGTATTATTACAGTTACAATCTCGACTACTCCAGCGCTAAGCTCACCAACTTCGTTGCTTTGGTCAAGACCCTCAAGAACCGTGGTGTCCCAGTCGACTGCGTCGGCTCTCAATCCCACTTGGTTGTCGGAAACGGTGCCATCCCATCTTACAAGAGTACTCTTGACAGCTTGGCCAGCACCAATACCGAGGTTCAAATCACTGAGCTCGATATCCGTACCACCGCTTCCCCAAGCAGCTCCCAGATCTCCCAACAGGTTACTGACTACAGGACCGTCGTCTCTGCCTGCATGAAGACCGCCGCCTGCTCCGGTATCACCGTTTGTAAGTTTCCCTGAAATAATTTTATCAATCTTGAGGCGAGATTCTAACATTTATTATAGGGGGTGTCTCCGACAAGGACTCCTGGGTACCAAGCACCTTCAGCGGTCAAGGCTACGCTCTCATCTGGGACAACAACTTCAACAAGAAGTCCTGCTACCAGGGTTTCGTTGACGGTATCAACTCTTAAATGGTTGGTGCTATTGACTTCTCTTACTAGTACTAAGAGATAGTCTATAAAAATCAAGGGGACGGAAAGGTATATAGTCTTGACCGATCGTACATAAAAACCCACAGTATGATGCTCTTAAGAGGTTTCTTAGAGCTGTACATAGTTAGCTAGTCCTTTTTGGCGACTGAAATTTTTGTTTTCCCCTTTTGTTCTTTTGGGATGGATTCTGATGTAATATATTTCTAAACAAAAATTTATTATATATTTGGTCGAACGATTCATTCACTGTTAACACTAGTCAACCCGTCTGAGGACCGGGTGTGGTATTTTGTGCGTTGGCGCTGACATAATCGTGTAACCACACCTCGCTTTCGGGTATTGATGTGTTCGAAGTTCATCCCTGTGGAACCAAGCTTAGTTCTAGATATCGATGTTACACCACTGTGCGAAGCGGAACTATCATAAATTCATCCCCGAATCGAATTTGTTTCTTTGATTCGTTCCTGTTCTTTTTCAGGCTTCACACGGAACATAGAATTGGGTTAGGAGGTATGTACGACAGAATACAGTGCAATAATAATCCGTTTGTGACGTCGAGGGCCGTGGATGCAATTGAGTTGACATCAGTGCAGTGTTATAAATGGAATGGCTGGTCGATTAATTGTTCTTTTTAACATGCATGTTAACTAACACTCAAATTTGATTTAGTCTTATTCGGAAGCCCAACTGGCTGTTAAACCGATTTCTAGACTCTTGGGCCATTCTATTTCGAAATTTCCTAAACGAATTCGCAAATTAATTACCAAATACTCTTGATTGATCAAGCGATTCTCACAGCCAAAGCATGGGCAATCCTGAGGTTTTACTACCCAAAGATTCCAAAGATCTTGCGGGGCAAAAGACCTTCTCTCACGGCTGTTTCCAAGATGGCCGATATCGAAAATACATCCTAAACTTTTTGGGTTTACTCGCAGTTTCAATGTTAGGCGTCACTTTGTATAGAGGTTACATATCAAGTCTAGACCCAGGGCCATTCAAGATATGCCAAATGGGTGCACTAGAATATAGGGGCAAACCCCTCGGGACTCATGGTCCACGAAATAAGCCTCGTCGCCAAAACATTGAAAAGCTGTGCCCTCGCATCGAACCGATCTATCCAGAAATCAATACTCCGGGTCTCAGCCGCGCCATTGCTTCTCTCCAGTCTCCAGATTTCCTGTTCCGGTCCGCCAAAACCCTCGGAGATGCGATCAAAGTCCGAACGGCGGTTTACGACGACTTCGGCGATGTTGGTCGTGATGACCGTTGGGATAGAATGGGACGGTTTCATGACTATCTTCACAGTGCTTTCCCCGCGGTTTCTCGGCACCTAACTGTTAAATCGGTTAATGAATACGGTCTGGTATACGAATGGGGGGGCTCTGATGAGGATCTACCACCTATTCTGCTAGCAGCCCATCAGGACGTTGTACCGATAGATCAGGAGACACTGGAGCAATGGGAGCATCATCCGTACTCTGGACACTTTGATGGGAATGATGTTTGGGGTAGGGGGGCTTTGGACGATAAAAACCAGCTGGTCGCGATTATGGAGACCATAAATCTGTTAATCCGAGGCGGGTTTAAACCTGCACGAACGATTGTCTTAGCATTTGGCTTTGATGAAGAGACCGGCGGTGATCAGGGGGCGCACTATATTGGAGAATATCTCCTAGATACGTATGGAGAGGACGGCTTTTCTATAATTATAGATGAAGGCTCGAGTATGCAAAGCGAGTTTGGTTCGGATATCATGGTCATCAGTACCGCTGAAAAGGGATTTATGAATCAAGAGATCACGATCAAAATGCGTGGAGGGCATTCCTCGATCCCGCCACCACATTCGAGTATTGGGATAATATCAGAAATTGTTGTGGCGTTAGAATCTCACCGATTTGAAAGAGTCTTTTCAGACGATAACCCGCTCTTCGATTTTCTTGCCTGTTCGGCAGCTCATGCTAAGGATTTTCCAAAAGAACTCTACGACTATATCGTCCAAGATGAAAAACAAGCACTAGCGGACGCACTAGTTAAGTTGAATCCTCGCTTCGATGCAGACTTACGATCTACGACTGCGGTAACTACTATTTGTGGCGGAACCAAAATAAACGCCTTACCCGAGTATGTAACCCTCGGGATGAATCATCGCATCCGCCGAGGCTCGAGCATATCAGAGGTCACAAATGCCACCGCAGGTCTTGTGTCGTCAATTGCGAAGAAACATGGATTACAATTTATCGCCTACCCAGAACAAAAGAAAAACTATCCAGAATCCTCTATTACTATAGAGATCAAAAATCAACGGGAACCGTCGCCGCTTACAAGTTCTAGAGTAGATATCCCATCGGCTTTCAAGCTTGTTGCGGGAAATACTCGTGCAGTATTTGGAGAGAATCTTGTTGTGACGGCGGGGTTGAATATGGGTAACACGGACACATTCTGGTATACAAAGCTTTCTAAAAATATCTTTCGTTATGCTCCTATGCCAGTGGTCAAGAAGAATATGCATGGAGTGAATGAGCGTGTTCCTATCAAAGGGCACTTGGCGATGGTGGAATGGTTTTTTCATTTTATTTTACTCACAAGTGAAGTTGAGGAGTATTGGTTCTTGTAATGAGGACCGTACGAACAGGATCTTAGTCTTACCTTTTGCAATTTTGACGATCGATGTGCCAAATCTAATATATATTTTACGTTCCCCATTAAAGATGGCTGCCTCAAATTTGACCTTGCAGAAACTGCAATACACACTTCAATATCCTTTGCTTCACGGGTTATATACGGACAAATTAGGGTGCACAGTTGTCTCGTTCTAAGGTGCACAGCTCCCTAATATATAGTATTTATTGCATCTTGGGTGCCGCACTCACATGCCTTTTTAACTCTTTGATCTGTTTGATTTACTATAGCTATAAGAGAAGTGAGATTTATCTTAGAAGACGAGGGTGTATTATCTTAGAAGACGAGAGTGTATTATTATCATCCTTTCGATCCTCGGATCAGATAGCTTAAAAAGCACTAGAGGCTGGTTTCGACTGATGGAGTACTATAGTAGATTTCGAGACCGACTTCTATCTATGTATATGTATATACATTGGGGTCGCACGGACAAGGATGAGATCGGAGCGAACCCACGGCCGAAACCACATGCTATACCATGATAAAGCAGAATGATAATGCATTTGTATCGCGGTAAAGTTAACCATAACTATTGAATCGCCGCAAATGTCTTTGATAGTTCGGAAATATGTTCCGGTGTCGTCTTACAACATCCTCCAATAATAATGCTTCCCCAACATCCGTCGTTTACTGCTTCTTCAACGATCTTTTGTAAGAGCCTGCACCACTTTTCAACCTCAGCCATCCCATTTTCATCGCTCCATGTCTTCGTGTTAACGTCATAAGTTAGCCCGCCATCCGGATATAGCACAAGAAACACATCCTCTTTCCGAATCCCTATATCTATGATCGTTTTTGAATATACCCTCACGATTTCCCTTACATTCTCAAGTTTGGTGCAATTAATTCCAATCCCTCGCTGTGTACTCCCAAATGGTATATCTTCGAAGACTTTACGTGTTATCCTACCAATAACTTCTTCCTTCGGTACTTCTGTGTATACCATACTTATCCAAGCTTTCCTTCCCCTAAACTCTTCCGAATCGATAACTCTTCTTATTGCTATAATTTCGTCCACTCGCTTATACGGCACGGTTTCAAATGCCAAAATATCAATTTCTTCAAAAGCATCATTCGATGCCTTTTGAAATGCCTGTAACCGATCTCGATGCCATTTCTCTAATGCATCTACCGCATCTGCCGAATCAGTGTTGTACGGCGGAGGATAGGCCCCGGAATATTCCTGGCTAGGGTGTAAACACATCCCAAACGGTCCCAAGCTCAATGCAACCGATGCATTATTATTATTATTACCCGTGGGCTTTAAATCCTTGGTTGCATCAACTGCAAGCTGCATAGCAGCATGACATATTTTTCTCATCTGATCTTCATCCGAAACGCCGCTCCGAAGCAGCGTCTCGCGGCACAGTTGGTAGGTTGCTGTTTCGATGCATCCTGCACCAGCTTTAATATATTGGGCATGGACGTCAGCCAACCGACTGGGATTATGCAGCAGGTCGATTGATGACCATAGCGGCGAGGCTGAGGCTTCTGGAGATGTAGTGTCGCATAAGAGGGTGCCTAGGGCACCATCGAGGATGATGATGGGGGTTGACATGGCTTAGGAAGGTTTTGCCATCTGATGCACTTTAGCTGACTTGAATGGCTGGTTTAGTGATCGAGATGAAAATGAGGTTGAGCCACGGCCCTAGACTTACTACCTCTAGCTACTAGGCTAGGACACCGGATGTATGGTGTAAGACATCCCTATGTGTTATTTTGGTTGACAACGCAGTTTAGGAATATCGAAACTTGTATATAATGTATCGATATCGTATCTTCATGAAGTCGTTAGAGGTAAGGTCGTATTCTACATACAATGGTGTAACAAGAAGAGGCTGAAATAATACAGAAAATCAAACAAAACGCCCCAATTTAGGCTTGCCGTATAAAGTGTGTAATCTAGTGCTCAATATTCCTGTCGTCGTGATGTCGAATTGTAGCAGTTGATAAAACTTTGCCAAATTAAATTTATAAATAGCCATTGCTCCGTTTCCCAATGTAAACTCCACCCAATCCCATGAAAAAATAACGCCAAATGCAGGTTTCATAAAAATTACTCAAAAACATCAATTCCGCTATCGTCGTCAGTGTCCTCAGCCATTTCTTCGTCTTCACCTCGATCCTTTTTGGCATCATCCATTATTTCGTCTTCCTGCTCAGTGGGGCCTGCCACTAATTCATCTTCATTCCCTTCATCCTAATCCTCGTCCTCATTTTCCTTCTTGGGTAAAAAGGCTCGCCCGCTTTTTGTCGCGGCTCCGCCGTACTCCATCATATCCTGGCCTGCAACTGGACACTGGCACCAGGTACACCAAGCACCGTACCTACCATCTTTCGGGACAATCTTCCCACAAAGACACCTCTTGATTCTGCACCCACCCTTTAGTCGAGCATCCTTTGAAATTCTCGGTCGGATTATGATTCCATATTTGTTCTTTCTTCTCCTTGGCCTCCGTTTTATCAATACTCCATCGGGCCCTCCATATCTAGCATCACTCTCAAACCACGCCGTTTCCGCACAGCCCTTGCATTGAAACCACATATCTGTTGGAAGTCCTTGTCCATCTCTTAGAACGCAGGTACACATTTCGATCGGTCCCACCCCCCCAGGAGGCGGGGGTGCAGGTTGTGGGCAACCAGAGCAGAGGTATCGGATACGTGAACGAAGGCGATGTGATTCTGCACTGAATCCTGCGGGCGCTGACAACGCCCAAATGGATTTTGGACCGTAGGTTTCGTGGGAGATACAAACCTACAAATGATCGATTAGTATTTACCAGAATAAGGTTGTATTTCGAGAAAACTTACATCGCACTTCGGAACCTTGCATTGAGCGTTTTTATTTGTATAGTTGTTCCACCGACTGGAATTATAGGGTCGAACCCAATCGCAAGGAACTACATCAACCCCGGGTTCTTCTCCTGGGAGCCGGAGGTCGTGATTGTAACATTCTGGGATGATCTTCTTTTGCTTTTGCTTTTGAGTCCTCTTCTTTTGTTCTGATCGCTTCAGTCCAGTCTTTTTGGAGGTTCGTAAAGCGACCGCTAGTTCACCCAAGGCTGAATCGTCTGAAACTAAGACATCATCACAGGACAGAAGTGTAGGTGGCGATGATGGGATATCAACCCGACTACTTCGCACTGCAAATTCCCTATTACCGGCGCTCGCAGAGAACCTAATATCTGCGGGATTTGGCATATCCTGTAAGATATCAGATTCAGAATGTCGATAGCTTGTATTGATATTCTCGACCTGCCGTTTGTCATTGATCTTTTGTTGCGCCTGCGAATTCTGTTTGACCAAGGGACTTTGCTCCTCAACTAACGTAACTTTCGAAGTACGTTGTGGAGGTGTAGCAGCCGGCGTTAGGAGTCCATATACTGGCGACAGTCCCTGAATAAGCCTCTTAAGGAGTGGCGATTTGTGTTGACTCTTTCGAGAGGGAGTAATGCAGGCCTTCCTTCCCGAAGAACTCCAATGGGGTTTGTCTTTAGGACCAAAATTATATTTTGCTGAATCTGGTGTTTGAACACTATAATGATTGTGATTCGTGATGTGAATATTCACAGTCGATGCCAGCGGTTGCAGTGGAGGAAGTGAAAAAGGTGTAGAAGGCGGTGGAGTGGGAAGGTCGTGAAATGTCGACCGGAGGGGTTGTTGGAAGAGACCCATTGTGATACGGCGGCCGCGGGGCTCAATATTTGTTTCAAGATGCCGATGAGTTTTGTGAAAGAGCTATAGCTATCTATCTCTCTAATTCAGGTGAAACCACAAAATAAGAGAAAAGTTGCAAAGGTATTGGGGAAAACTATGATCCTGAGACGAATAAAAAGTAGAAAACCACAATAGAGACGAGAGAGTAGTAAAGAAGTGAGGTGAAAGGAACACGACTTTGAAGAATCATAATGGTATAGTTATAAACCTGGTTTTTGAAACTAGAGAAGGCGTTTCTTGAAATACTGGAGTTAAGAATTTTAATATCACTGGATACTTCGTTCCTGACAAGACCTACTAGTGAATCATCCCGCCAGGAAGTCCCGGCTATTATATGGACCAAGAGATGTGTTGGGAAAGCCGTTGCATTTGATCCAATGACAGCGCGACAACTCACATGTCCCAATGAAAAAGACTTCGTCCCGCATTGGTGGAGGGGACACGAAGGGCCGCAGCTTGGGGCAGTTAACCAAGTCATCAGGCAGTATCCGACAGCGAGTTACTTCCACGTCAAGCCTGAGTTGGTTTGGTGGCGATGAGACTATCTCGGAATTGGACAGATTGTGGGGCGCTTAGAGAGAAGAGTCAGTCCTGACAGTATACCTGTAGGTAATGAAATCGCACGACTGGCCTGAGTGGGAATAGTGCATCCTCATCAATTTGATCCTCGTCACCGATCCACGGTCTCTTGCATGTGTAAACACGTTCTGTACCTCTTTTTCCTCGATCAAACTCGGAAAACTTCCCAGAATTGATATGGTAGCCGGTTTGCAAATCGGCTCTTAGGTTATATGATAAATTCAAGGGTGGGGGAACAAAGTGACCAAGAAGCTCTTCAAAATCGATATCATCGCATTGGGCTATCGCAAACTCACCTAGTCCAGACGTCCCGTAATCGGAAACACGTTGTTCAAAATCATCGCCAATGTGCATGGCCGGTCGGCCCGGGTTCAAGCGAGGTGCATATGTAGATAGATGTAACTAGGACAAGACTAAATTTCCTCAATTTATGTAATTCAATATTTATAAGACAAGCAACCATGGGAATTGAAAATGTTTAACCTCATTTGCATTCTACGTACTAGAAAAGACTACTGTAGCTAGCTACCAAAGGACATACTCGCGACTCTGAATGTCATCGACCAAAAACTTTGCATTTGTTGCAGAATTTGCGTTGTGGTAACACAAAAAGAAAAGGGGTCCCGAAGCTCAAAGGACCCCTTCCATGAGTCCAACCTTCGAATCGACGTACATCTCCCAGCCGATTGCAAACCCATCGAAGTATATACAGTACAAAAGCAATCATCATTATCATTACAACGCGCCGACGAAAAAAAGAACAAAAGCAGTGGTATCATAATTCAAAGGACGAAAGCTATCAATCACTGGAACCGCGATGTTAATCTTCGAGTCCTCTTGGGTAGACCTAGCGTCAACGGTCTCGAGTCAAGTTCCACTGCGAACTCCTGACTAACTGCTTCGTGGACTACATGTTCTCCTCGATTTCGCTGCATATCTTCATTCCACATACCCGGGCTTGCTTCAAGTTCCATTATAAAATCCTGAGAGGCAGTAGGTGGTTGAGGACTATTTGAGCGCGTTTGCATCAGACGACTGTCAATACTTCCTGAACGGGGACGGCGCTGGAGTTCTCTGGCAATGGCGTCAAGGTCCTCTTGAAGTTCTGCGTCAGAGCGGGAAAGGTCTACGAATGAGAGGCTGCGGCCACGGTTGTGGAGGAGTTGACGCTGACTGGGCCCTGGCTCTGGGGTCAAGGCTCGTGTAGTATGTGGTGATTGGGAGCGTTTTGCAAAGATGGCTGGCGAGGGTGTCCGTGGCGGAGTTATTGTTACGCCGTCATCGTTGTTTGGTATCCCGCGTGGGGCAAGGAGGGGATCCCTAGGCGTAATGGGACTGATCAAGTTGGCGATAGCTGCCGGAACTAAGAATTCCATTGACGCCGATGGGGAGTGAGCGCGGAAGGATGATGGTGGTGGTTTATAGTTCTGTGGGTACTCAAAACCTTCGACATCATAGAACTGGCCGCTGTTTCTAGAACTAGAGGTTGACCATCGATTCCGGTCGCCGGGTTGGTGGTGAAGAGGTGGGCTTAACAGTTTCTGCCGTGGGGAAGTTGGTGGTGAGATATCTCTGCTCTTCACTCGGCTGTGTCTCCTACCATCACCACCCTCTTCTTCTTCTTCTTCGCCGAAACTAGCACTAGACGGAACTCTCTGGCGATATTTACAGGCAATACCCTTTTCATCGCAGCCACATGTACCGTCGCGGTGTTTCTGTCTGATACGCCAGAAGAAGTACGCACCAACCACTGCGAATACAAGGGCTAATCCACCACAAACGCCGACAATTATTGCGGCTTTGTTGATAGAGTTCGAAGCCCGAGTATAAAGACGATGGAGGTTTATTTTCGGGAGCTGAGTAGACCCAATATTTTCAACTGGTGATAATAGGTTCCTCGAAACCTTGATTCCGCCATGCACATATCCGTCTCTCGACGGTACAGTCGGGAAAGTATCAAGCACAGGAGTAGCCACGCTTACAGCGGTCAACGACCCTAGTAGCGCTACGCAATACCTTGTAAATGATTTGGAACATGTCGACGGGGCAGCTTTCACCATCCGTCTCCGCTGTCGGATACCTGTATGAGAACACGGCATTGTCGCTTCTTCATGCAGCATATTCAACAACAGAACCAATTGAATTTGAGACTAAGTTGAGAAATTGGCGTAACTGTATGATGATTTGTCGTCTGTTTTGGTGTTTTGGTGTTTTGGTGTCGCCAAAAAGGATATTAGATCGACGCTACAGAGTCTCCGACCGTCAAGACTTCCTTCAGTCGAAATAAAATCCGTGGTAACGATTCATAAGCAAAGGGGAAGATTTCGACCGCTGGGCTGGCTTTCAAGAACTTAGAGCTTGGAGATGCTATAAACGATCGAAACGTTTAGTTTCCTTTTGTCGGAGAAATAAAGAATAGTAGATATGATTGTTGGCAGGGAAGTGTAGCTTGAAAAAATAAAACAAAAAATTAACGTAACGTTAGACCCGTGCGGGCTTCCCGTTTGTGTTATATCTGCCTTCCAGCTTTGAGCAACTAGGGATACGCAGCTATCCGTCAGGCAGGCGGTGGGTCAGCGATCGATTGCGTTTTCCTTTTTCGTTAGGAAAGAAAAGAGGCTAATAACCGTACCGTGATTTCAAGCCTGTGACATTGTGGTATTATATGGTTACTCCCTGGAATAACACCGGTAGCGTGGGTAGTAATGTTCCTCCCCAGGCTGCTACTTTTTTCTGACAGGATATGAGTTTATATTTCAGAAAACGAGACAAGAATGCAGGCGCAGGAAGAAGAAACGAACAACCAAATTCAATTCGTAAAAGAAACGAGATCATCAGGCTGGGGTGATATACCGGGCAGATGTATCAATGACAGCGTGTATTAAGAATTCTGCTGCACAAAAAAAGTACCAATCATTTCACACACCCCAATTGACCAGGCCCTGGTATTCTTCCAAATCTTCAAGTTTGGCACCCTGTTAGATGTTGAACGGGGGGCAGGGTTGTGGGGGAACCGACTATATTTACTGGGAGGCGGAGCCGCAAGCACAAGGGAACCAGAAATGTTGTTTCGAAAAAAGATCTATAAAAATAAAATAAAATAAAAAAGGGCGAAAAAGAAGGCCCAGAGAACCAAGCTCCCTTTTAAGGCAGTGTAGAATGGTTACTCTAAACGGGGTCAGATTGACAGTTGCAGGTGCTTGGTGATAGTTGTACAGGTGGTAGAACCCCGGTCAAAAGTCCAGGTCCAGACCAGAAAAACTATGAACAACAGTTAGCTACTGGTCCGCTCACCGCCGCGGTGCAATTTTTACTCTGTTTAGCATACATCCGCTACTACTCGTCAGGATTGAGAAAAGAGGGTGAGAAATAAGATTGTGCTTGGCTGTTATGTACAGTAAGCACCCAAGTCGGTGAGATCGAGAGAGATCCAGGACACGAGGACCTCTCGACATGGGTGAAGAAAAAAAAGGGCAAGCTGAAACGGAGGCATCGGCACAAGGGAATATATTGATACGAGCTCCAAATTTCAGTATATCCTACTTGAATTTTTGCCAAATTAGTCGAAACGGAAAATGGAAAATATATTCTAATCCGTCTATTTTGGAAATTAATTAACTAGAAGGCTTTGTAGTTTGAATGCAATACAGACGAAATTCCTGTGTGTGACTCCTTCATCTCGCCGATGCAATTGATTGCATGCAACCGCGATGCGTGTAAAATCGTCATCAGCACTCGTACAGCTGTAAGTGGCCGGAGATAACTTCGACTGCGAGTTCATCATCAATAAAATAAAACCCTGGGGTATACAATGTTATTCCTGGTTTCCAAACAATTGTGCAATAATATGAGTATACACGTATGCGGGTTGAATGTCGTTGGATCCGACACTCTCGCACACCATCCACTCGCACTCCGCGAACAGCCGTCTGCAGCCAGTTCACTGAACATCAAAGCCCAATCCGTTAAGGGAATCGTAGACGAAGGTCAATGAATATATGCCTCGAAGAGGGGTCTCCCAGAAAGGCTTAAGCCTTCTAAACCGAAGATCCCATGTCGCGCCTCAATGTCTTTAATTTTCGAGTCGACACCGCCCAGCCTGGAGACTTCCAGGTCAACTTTTAGCCTCGGTTGTTTTTTCCACGGTATTCCTGAGCTTCATACACAATTAAATTTATATCAGCATGGGTTATATCAAAATACGCAATTGCCGACTGTATGCACCTTCCCGAACATTCGCCTTTGGAATCATACATATATAACGCGTAAAAAAACTTGTTAAACTTGTTCATGGCCCTTATAACTAGCTCAAACGTTCGGAATTAACTTGACTCCACAGGATGTGCTGGTATGCTGAATATAGACACAGAAAAAGCTTCCATTCCCCTGCAAGCCAAGCCGTGGCCTTGAAACCAAGAAAAACCGGTCAGTCGGGTACTTTGCGTCGGCACAAAGCGAGGACTATTACGGCGGGGCTAAGCCACCCGAGCATCGATATCATAGAATGGGGGAGTTTAAATATATGTGCATATTTCTTCGACATATCACGTTATATAAGACGAGATGAGGGAAAATGCTGGCGCGGCAGGCTCGACTTTGCATGGCAGGACAGAACAATGCATATGATCTACGACATCCTGCCCGAAACTACTGGCGATCGTACCTTCAGCCATCCACGGGGAGAGTAATACAGGTAGTTTCCTCACGGGTTCCGGTGTGAAAACGCAATTGCGCAAGGCTCGGTGAGTAGTAATTCGAAGGGACGTATTTTCTATATTCTTCCGGCCGAGCGAAGTCTGGTTTGAGACAACCGGCCGAGTAATTAATTTTTAGTTGCTGCAGGTTCAAGTTTCATGCGCATCTGCCGTCCCATCCATCTCATAAATTATAGCGATAGCTAGACATCCTGAATGATCGCGCTCATGATCATGCACTTCTCGATCCCCTAATACGAGCACGGGTAAATATTGGCTGGCCATAAACAATGACGTCGGGGTATCCGACAATACAGGAATTACATGGGATAAAACCATAGCCGTCTCGTTTTCCCAGGATTGAGATCACCATAAATTAGTAGCAGCACTATAGTATTAAAACCTAACAGCCCGCTATTCCTTCCAAGCCATAAAATTAATCTCAAACTATCGGCCGACGAAGCAGTGCATGTCCGACATTCCAACATGTTAACATAACTGATGGGCTTACGCAACGCGTCCGGGCGTTTTTTTACTATCGGACGCAGGAACGCCCCAAAATAACTGCAGATGCGACATTCTAAAACGTTACGTTAAGGACAAGTGACCGAGCAGAGCCTCGATTTTTGACTCAGATCGGGTTGCCACCGGCATTGGCACTATATCAAGCAAAGGTTGCAGTTGCTCCAGACGATTGCAGTGCTATAACGTTGCAGATATAGCTATACTAGCCTAACGAGCCACCCTATTCAGTCTGGAGATCGCTCAAAAATGTCTTTTTTATTACAAGTTTCTTCGAATGTTAGCTTAGCCGTGTATCGTATCACAGGATCCCATTAACGTACGGCTGGGAATTATGCAGGCACCCAAGATCGGGAAAGGAATTCGTGAATATGCTAAAGATCCTTCAGGGAAAAGTTTAAACAGCCCAGTTTCGATAAGCGGAATAGGGAAGGATAGGCTAGACTTGAACTTCTATAACTTTGTACGACTAATCACAGGGTGTCCTAACAGGTACTTTGGGGCTATAGTTGCAATCCTTACAGACAGTTGCATTGCAGAACTGTTACACATAGACTCTAAACTTCTATTTTGACATAATGCTCCTGCGGCTAAGGGAAATAAAGGAATCGTAGTGGGATATTGGTACCGGTGACGTGGAGCAATTTTTGGAGTGGGCTGGGTTAGTCCCGTACCGGGTTAACTTTAACGTTTTGTAGTACTTTAATCCGCAATACGAGTGGGGTAGAGTGATGTCCTCGAAAACAGCAAGGCCGTAGTCATGGTAGGCATGTCAATATCACATCAGGGGCATATAATAGTTGCGGGGTCGCACAGGTTATATTCGGAATTTACGACCCCCGCCCCGGAACGTAAGTGAACGGGGTTTCTTTCCCTGTTTGTATGGTTGTTCAGGCTCATGGATTACCATTCACCCGTGGCAATGGGATATACAAGGAATATTAATATCTGGTGAGGTGCAGCCTATTGATATCACTTGACTAGTGAGTATCTATATGTTCTTCAAAGTCACGCTTTTATGCCGGCCCGAGTTTCTGCATGTTGATACGAGGTTGCCGTTTAAACTATCCCCCTCTAGAGAACTTGAAGTATATATCATCGTTGATCGAATGCAGATTCGGTTGCTGCCGTGCCTTCGCCACGATCCCGACGGGACGGCTGCTAGCTATTATATCGGCCAGCATATATAATTCGTATATATGCATAGATAAGAATAGCTGTCGTCGATCTCTACGTGCGAAATACTTGCCGCGTCGATAAGTAGTGCTAAAGATACGGGAAACTTTAAACTTGACTCTATTCAACGGATGCCTATTTCGATGATACGAATGTACGAACCAAGGTTTCTGGCCTATCTGAGGCCATAAATTACCTAATTATCGACCCCATGGTATCGACGCTGACGACACCCAATTAGCATCCTCATACAACTGCAATATTTAGTTTTTAGATAATATATTATCACCGCCACGACCACGGTTACACAAATACAGTCTGTTACATAAGCCGCACCTATTCCTTTTTAAAAACAATTATAATATTTACGCGCCCCACTTCCAAGATTTTTATGAAGAACTCGCCGAATTTGTCTTTACTTCCAAAAGTTTTCGAAAGCTCCATGCGCTACTATTATTAGAAGCTCCACAGTGGTGGGGGTACCCCGGATAATTTTTTCGAGGTTTCTGGACCCACATACCACAAGGATGTATTTCTTTCCTGTAACAATTAATAGATACTACACACTGAGGAAACGCTTTTTCCTTCTAAAACATCATTTCGATCCTAGCTTTTCTTGTGGGATTTCGCTAATAGACGAATTTCTCGTTCCGAAAGTCTAGGGGATAGCTTGCGTATTCAGCCCAGCTAGCTAGCGGACACTTTCAACGAACGGGAATTGGGCGAGTTGGGATTGAAACACGCAACTGCCGGCCAAACCAGGTCTAGGTACGAGACAACGGCCTTGCGAAGGGAGGTGAAGGAGAAGGAAGAAAAAAAAACAAAAAAAACAGGATAATCGATAACCCGGGTTATGTCAGCCAAGTTGTCGGCCAGCTGGGGAAAATAATTACAAATAATACTAAAACCTAGTGGTGAGCTAAGGTAAGTAGGTAGCTAAGTTACATGTGGGTCTACTTGATCAGCTCGAATGTCTCGAAGATTTTAGATATCGATTTGAGAATACGAATGAGAGCTATAGAGAATGTAATTATATCGATGTCGATTCAAACAACCGTTTAGTATAGGCTAGGGAAATGATAGTGCGGACCAGGCAGCCGTCATTCTGGTCGTTATCCTGGGGAAGGCGAATTCATAAAATCTTAGACTTCCCCCATCGCAAAAGGCGATCAGGCCACGAGCCACCTTTCACTCTAAACCGAATTCCAATTCCCTCAACTGTTCTCGTAACCCAGGCTTCGACTACGATTCTCACCATCCGATGCCATGATTTGTGTTGTTAAACTTTCAGGCGTCGAGATCTTACCAAGATGTTCACAGGCACCCTCGATAGTAATCAATTTATTATCTTGAAAATTTCCAAATTTCTTCAACTCAAGTTAACTTGACTGTCCTTTGAATAAATAATTTTAGGTTGCTTCTATGACGTATACCATCGACCGAGATTGCAAGTCTAAAGCCTAGGTCGACCTCATAATGCGTAAGATTCTAGCCAAGACTCTTGTAGGAGATGTCGAGACAATATCGATATATCAATAACTACCGACAAATATAGACCTGACATCCTTAGCTTAATGATCAAGTCCAAGTCATAAACCCGATCAAATTCAAAATCGGACCGATTCCGCCCGGGTTTTACCATGCGCCGGCCGGCCCACCTTATGAATAATCTTTCTTTCGTGACTTTCACATACAACTAATTGTATACAAACCTTAGTCTCGTATTGTAAGTACAAACCTATCACCGGTCTGAATTCTCGGCTTCTGTTACTGAAGTGTCGTGCATCATAACCACTATAGTTACTAAATACTCCCCATCATGCGCCACTTCCACCAAATGACCGTCAACCACGCCTCCAACTTTTCAAAACCTGAAGCCTCTATTGTCCCATTACTCAAGATTCCACCCTTTTCAAAATTTCCCCACTAAAAATCATGTAATAGTTGAGAAGCATTAAGAATGCGAGAGCTAGCTGGGAGTTTCTAAGCGCGCGGTCCTGTTACTGGTTCTCGACCCTTGTTCAATTTGTATCACACCTGTTGCATTCACCACACGATCATTCACTCGCAATGGTCTGTTCTTAACAACTGTTTTTCTTTAAATTCTTTTAGTTATGCTTTGAATTCACAAGGAGGGTCAATTTTAGCTTGCATGCATAACATGGGTAGACATGCATCTTTGACAAGACATCTGTGACTTCCCGGGCGCTAGAAGAAATCTACTGAAATTCACACCAAGAAAACTACAAAAACGGCCAGTATTTTCTGCTGTATGTATGCAAACTTTGGCCGAATCAAGCTTAGATATTTTGCTTTTACAATATGCAAGTGTTGGTAGATAATGAAGTAGACTAGGGTATGCATATATGGAACAACGGTATTGTTCTTGTTCTTTAATATAATTAATTAACAATGAACCGGTAAGCGCTATCGTACATATTGGTGTTAAACATGGTAAGTGAATGGAAGTGAGTATATAGAATAGCTTGTATCCCGTAGTACATATCTTCTGATGAACCTTTTTCTTCGTCCAAGTATCTTGGAGCCGGTCTTCCGATATATCGATCTGACCTACGGCTCTAGTGCAAGAAAGGATATTAATCTTTTCTGTTTGTAGCTTCTTCAGGGTCCTATAGATTCTAGACCGACATCATGAGCTAGGTATCAAACTAGCTTAACTTTCTTGTCGTTTTGATAACATACTCTCGTTCAAAAAATGTCTCGATCCAGCGGGACGGGTTTCCTGCACCCACGTTCTTTCACTATATTCTTCTACATCTTTTTCATTTCCACTTTTTACAGCAGGACTGTTCCCGCAGCTCCAATACTCCAAGATATACATAACGATCGAAGGGATACAAATATCTCCGTAGAGTGTACTAAAAGTACTTCTTTGTCGACAGAAAGCATATCAATAATCACAAATATCAAAACGATAATCGAAACCACCTTCACCACCCAAACCGACGTTGTCACTAGAACCATTATCGATGGAGTAATCGATGGCAGTAGTAGCAGTATCAGTACTAGTACTGGGCTACCGGCAGAAACAACATCGACACTGACGACCGTACAAAGCGGTAGTCCCGTTGTGTCCGATATTGGAACAGAACCTGGTTATGTCTTTAGCACACCAGAGTATACTACTAGTAGCTCTTCTTCGAGCTTATATAGACCGACGATTACGATGATTGCATCCCCGCCAGTTGCAGTGGTACCCACGAATGAGCCTGAGAAAAAACCAGTACCGTCCTCCGAGGTTTTGATAATTACTACTTCTATTGAGCCGAGTATTTCTTCAGCTACCGCATTGCCAGTATCTACTACTTCAACTGAGTTGACTTCAACCGAGTCTACCTCAACTGAATCTACTACATCCATTGAATTAACGACAATACCTTCATTCACATCTACCTCAATCATAACCACGTTGTCCTCAACCACCGCTTTATCTCCTGAAGAACCAACGTCGATGGCATCAAACATCATTATCCCTATCGAAACCCCCCAACCATCACTAGATAGCGAAACAACTTCTTCCCTTCAAAACCCACCCCCCATAGCCACATATAAACCCTCCCCATCATTAACCACCACATTCCACACAGTTTCAACTTCATCCATCTCATCCTCTCAATCATCAATAGATCCTCCAAAGACGGGTTACATCTTGACCGGTATCATACTTCCACAACCATCTGATATCCCGGCAGCGCAGAGTACTCGTGTACAACTCGACGGTGGTGTTTCGATGCCCACTATTACTAGCGGGGTGGACTTGAATGGACCACCGGAGTTGGTGTTTAGAGGAGATGCTGGGAGGGGTGTTAGTATCAGTATTGGGGTTTGGGGCATTAGTGGGGTTGCAGCAGTGGTTTTAGGGATGATTGTTTAGATATATATTTCCATACTTTTTCTTGTTATATATTAACCTTTTTGGAGGACACTATCAGCCTTTCTTTTGTAGTATATTACACTTTGCATTCTTCCCGTTCCATAGGCGGAGTATATGAGCTTTTTAAGTATATAATCACATCAAGTTGTCATTGATATTTTTTTCGCAGTACTAGGAATAGAGCTAGCCTTAAATTGTTGAAAATATGAGTTGGATCCAAATACTACTCGGATTTAACACCCGCCCACGAGCAAGATGAAGTGTAAGAAGTTTTAGGAAGAAGAAACGTAGATATTAAATCATTATAATTCGTAGAATCGGTGTATCTACCCAATCCCATCTCTTACATGAATGACCTCCATGGTATCATCACAAAAGAACGTCATAAAAAGAAGGCTAACAAAGCGCGAATAGCCGTTCGCCGCCCCTGTCAAGTGACCAACAAAGCTATAGACATTCCATCTATAAAGATCCACCTCTTTTTCTACCCCTTTTCCATTCCTTCCTTCAGTTTCCTAAAAAAAAAATGATACAAAGTATGTGACGAGGAAGAGAGGACAAGAATGTCGGGCTGCTCCTAAGGAGCAGCCTAGGACCACTCGCGAATAAACCGACTATCCACAAGTTAACATGCAAAGTTCGTAACTAATAATAATAATAATAATAGTAAAAGCTAGCAGGAAAGCAAAGTCAAAGAATGATCAAGAAAACAAATTGACAGACTTTAGAATCTTATCAACCCCTTCTTTTCGCCATAAAACAATTCATCTACTGCTGCTGCTGATACGGCTGCTGATACCCCTGTGTCCCAGCTGGAACAGGCATCTCCGGATACTGTTGAGGCGGCGGGCTCTGTGTATACCCTTGAGGTGGAGGGCTCTGTGTATACCCTTGAGGTGGTGGACTTTGTGGTGGATACTGATATTGTCCTTCCTGTGGGAAAGGAACAGGTGTAGGTGCATTATCAACAGGTCCTTGATTAAACACGGGGGGCTGCTGCTGTTGCATCGGGTAAGTACCGTGCGTAGCTGCGACAGGAGGAGCACCAGCGATTGCGCCGGCGGAGGCGTGACCGCCTTCGGGGTTCGCACCTGCAGCACCTCCCTTGCCGGTACGCTCGCGGTAGAACAACCAGCCTGAGTAACCGAGAGTTCCAAGGAACAAAAGGCTGTAGTAAAATTGTTAGTAATTGCTTCTCATTGGAAGATTTGGGGGTTATTTTAGGAATGATGAGACATACAATTCAAAAACTACCATGGCCATGTTACCCTTGATGGAACCGCAGATGTTGGAGTTGATAAGGTAATCACAGGAGCCGAGATTGAGAACTGGACTAGCCTGGTCTGCAAATCCGGCGAGGGAAATGAGCCAGAATAGCCAAAGGAAAGCATCGATTCCGAGGGTGATCAATGGAGCAGTGAAGGCAGGAGCAAGGAAGAAGGCAGCGATAAGGCCACCAGAACCAATGAGTGTGAAGATTGCAGTCACAAGACAGAACCACGGAGACCTACAAAACATCAAAATAAAAATTAGTAACCTGTACTCTTATGCTCTACTTCCAGATATCTACTGATCAAGGGCTATTTCTCATGCACGCATTCTGAAGCTGTGTGTTGTTATCACGCGAGCTCGAGGTCGCGAATTCGAAGCTAGTTCCTTGATCCATAGATTTCCCTGGCATTTACGAGGTACCGGCGTCAAGTAAGTGAGTACTTACCAGTAGCTTCCCAACTGGTCGCCAACATAACCGCTCAAACCGAGCACGATGATGGCAAAGAAAACTTGAGCGCCACGAAGGGCCATAAATGGGATGAACGGCCACACGCTACCAGCCATCTTTTTAGTTGTTGGCAACAATGCCTTTGTTGTTTTTAATGTTGGATTTGGTTGTCGGCGGGCTAACTGGCGACAGGAACGTTTTAAGGTCGGTCGCTAAGCTTGTTGGTTGTTCGCTGCTGCCGGGTAAACCAGGTTGTTAGCCTCCATAAAATACAATACGTACAAAGGTACATATTCAAATGTTTCTTGGTCTATTATTATTATTTCGTGGAAGCTATTAAAGTACTTACTTATGCTGGCGATATCTCTGCTGTCGTCAAAAAGCGAACAGTGTCTAGTTACAGTACAGTTATTGAGTGGGAAAAGAGGAGTCCAAAGGAAAAGCGCCGAGGCCTGGAATCCTTAAATACCACTGCTTCCAAGAGCCAGCGGAGAAGTACCGATGACGCCGCCCATTTTAATTCCTTTTCTCTATGCAAAAGCCACCAAAAGTCAAAAAAATAATAAAAAAACGAGACACCGCGAATGGCCTTTCTCTCCAATCAGGGTTTTTTTACTTTTTGCTTTCGTCACGAATAAACGCTATTGCTATTTCATGTGGGGCCAATTGCAAACCTACTATCAGCAAACCAGGCCATGGCCAGGGGAGAAAACGCCAGCCCCGTCGCCCTCGTCATGGCCTGTTACCATATTGTGACACATTCAGCACCTGGCCAGCGAGCTGCGGTACAAAAGAAGCAGCTCAGTTATCGTGGCACCATGGTCAACTGTAGTCAAGGCCCCTCTCCCAGCTGGAATTTGCTGAGTAATTGTGATAGTTATTTCGTGGGGACTCTGACCGTGAATATGAAGTCCGGCCGGAGACATGCGAATTCCTCCCTTCACGGGTCATAATGGGACATCCTGATCCAGGCAAAGCCTTGTGACCGAATGCATTCATATCACTTTTCTGGCGATCACAATATAGTATGGTCAAAGCCTGGGGGTTTCGTAGGCCGAGAGGGCTTCGGATGCCGAATACCCTCTTTTCTAATTCTTCGGGATTCTCGTGCAGGACAGACGTCTTGGATCCTGCGTATGTCGATATTAATTCGCATTCTTCGTAATTAAGGGCTAACGTTATCATTCTGTGTATTACCCCTCCATCCTCTCCCACTTCATTGCCCAGGGCCTTGGGGCCCATCTTTTGCTGCTGTCTATACGGAGTACACTCCCTTGAGCTCAAGAGCGACCAGGAAATCCGGTTTCATTCGAAACGTCGACAAAAATCCATTTTTGGCAGCAAAAGGTCGGAACTTTCGCCCCCCTGCAAGGCCAAGGCAACCGGCTGCAGGTTTGCCAGTTCTTGCTTGCTTTGCTTCAGCCTCTTATTCCGCACACTTGCAGCTCGCCTTTTTCTCCGCAATCACTTTTTTTGGTGCAGATTTTTTAAACTTGCTTTTGGGGGGAGCTCTTGGGTAGTTTCTTGGTATGGATCAGGATCATGAGATTGTTTGTAAGTTTGAGTAGCACGGCAGCGCAGGGAAAACTTTTTCTTCTTTGGCTGCGGAACCCCTCGCTCAATTTTCATGGATTAAATATTGATAGCAGTTTATTATCTCGATCCATGGCCTCCACGAGCTCCAGGAACCAGAACTTATCTCCTTGCTGCCCTGTGCGCGGGCTACTGCAATAGCTCGCTCGCTGGCTGGTTGCGAAAAGCTAGTCTTTCATGGATCCACCTTCATTACCACCAACAATTTGAAATCACACCCACAAACGCCTCTTTTTGAAGGATCAAATCCATTCCGTCGAGACCCGACAGATGCTATCCCCATCAATCAATCTGCCTGTCCGCATCTGTAGTGCGTTTCAAAAGTCAGAAGTCAAAAAAACTTACATTTAATCGGAATGACCGAAAACGGACCGCGAACCTTCATGGAAACAAAGATAAGCTTTCCCTCATTTTAATTTCTTCTAAGCAGTTAGGCAAGATTAGATTCATTATGATCGAGATACCCGAACGTGATAGTGTCATAATGTCATAAAACTAAGAGAAATGATCCAAAACATTTTTACGGGATGTTCATAAGTTCAATCGCACAATTTAGCATGTGCTTATACCCAACCTCGCATCAGATATGCATATGTCGTCCAAAGCGCACGAATGAGGCTCTTGAGCACTTTCCTGCTTTGTCGATACCATGTCTGCGGCTGTAAATATTCATGACTTGAGCTGTTAATTATAATATGATAACTGATCGATCAATTGCAATTAATTGAGCGTTTCGGGCCCTTCGATCGGGATGGTATATATCCGTAATTACATGCACTTCAACAGGCGCTTCGAAACGCCATCCGTTAGAAAAAGATAAACCATTAATTGAAGGATTTTAATGATCCCTCGTTTTCGAAGGTTTGATTTGGTTTTTGACGCTGATGGTTCCGTGATCCGATTCTTGTGTCACTTTGGGGAATGCAACATCTTCAACACATTTATGCTATGAAAATGTTTGATCGTTGGATGTTGCTTGATATCCAGTGCCCGGCGCTCTAGCTGTGAACGCCCGCGCATATGGCTGACGGATATGCACTGTCATTTTGCGTCAAGCCGTTTGTAAGTCTATAAATAGTTAGCGGACTCGGCGTAGTTTCGTGTGCTTCTAGAACATGCACGGGATATATTTGATGCTGCCTGCAGCGCAGGATGTCGACATGTCACAATCTCGAAACCGACGAGCCGGTCAAGTAGATTTCTGGAATGATGCACATGTATACTCGGGAGCCTGATACTGATGAATAAATGCTATATTCCTGAGTAGTTCTCATTCGCGAGGTATTTAGGCCCTGCAGCTGGAAACATATTTATCCTTCCAAATTAAGCCAATAGGAGAACCCGGCCCAGCCTTCCAGGGCTCTTTTGCGTCTTTGTCGTTTCTCCGTAAGATCGTAGTTATGGGTTCAATTAATCTCCGATTACGTAAAATTTAGATACAACTGTCAATTACACCAATAACTGAGCTGCAAACGTAGCATACCGTCTGTCAACTTACCCGCCGTTTTTAGTAAAGTCATAACATCGTAACTATTTCGAAACCAATCTACGCTAGAACCTGCGCTTTGAACACCACGACTCTACCTTCCTCCCAACCCCCTCCTCGTCCATCTCCATACTTGACTACTCCGGGGAATACAAAGCCCCTGACTACTCTCCCTTCAGCTGCACACCATTCCCTACCATGCGCATCTGTTCCAACTTCCCATTTCTGTTCCACATCGTCACAACTAGCATACTCAAACACTGCGCCTTCATCTTCGCCAGCATGCTCCCTCATGACGCTAAAGTAAGGACTCAATTCGTAATACGCATTCTGAGTCGCCATTTCGTAGTATAAATCTGCCATCCGCTTGACCAAATTATGCAAGAACGTCCTCCCTGCTGAACTAGACCCCGAGGCCGAGCGAGGCCTGAAAGGCGATAACACGTCATATATCTTATCCGCCACAGCTTGAACCCCAGAATTCCTTGCTTCTTCACCCATTCCAGCTAGAACTCTTAAAAAGGTCTGAACGCGCCATAAATGTGCATGTTCCCGATTGGTCCCTCTTACCACCTCTCTTTCCAGAACTGTAACCGCATGGCCTGTCTTTTTCCCTAGAAATTCGTGATCGACCCATGATCTTCGGAGTAGCTCTCCGACTATGATACGAACGAGCATTACCCGCCCCTTTTGGGTTTCCAACATTGATTCCCACCCACTAATACATTCTTCCAAAACCTCTTTCAATTCACCGGCTACGCTTGCAGCCGTGATTTTGACTTGTGCTGTAGAACCACCGACGTAGTAGTTTCCTGCTAAGTCTCTGACTTCTTGGAAAATACTTGAGAAAGAGCGTTTGACGGTTCTGTCGTCCTTTGGGTGGGAGGTTGACCATCCGCCTGGTTGGCCGGAAGATTGTGAAAGTAGTGCGGCTTGTAGATCGGTTACGCGGCGACGTTCGAGGGCGAGCTGGTGGCTTAGGGATGAAACTTCGTTATTGTTGGAGGCATCTTTGAGCTCAAGCGGTGGGATTGCTATGGAATTTACGACAGTTAGCTATCATACTCGTATACTCCCCACATTTGGAAGTTATGGATATAACTCACGAGTCCCGTTAATCTTCCTCCTCCTCCACCAAAACAAAAATAACAACCCTGCTGTAGCCGCAAACAACAGCGCAAACACTACTGCCGCAGCGATAGCTCCTGTATTCTGCTTCACCGAACTTGCGGAAATAAGTTTTTCGCATCTGAATGGATTACTGAAGAGTCCTGATGCGTCGCCATTGGTTGAATTTGTCAGACGACATGTCCCCGTTAGGGATTTATCCTGTGCGTATTGATACGGAGGGACGACGGATGTTGTAGGTTGTGAGGCTTCGGAATTAGAGTTGGGGACTGTGACGATGTTGGGTTGATCTGTTGGAGTCTGCGGTTGTGCTCCTTCTGTGGGTCTGGGGTCTAAAATCGTCTCGATTTGGCGAGGCCAGAGGGCCATGGTTGCGGTTGAGGTCTTGGACTGGACTCTTTCGACTCTCTTTTCGAATTCTTATGTCTTTAAAAGCTTAAATTAAGCCAGAAGGTGAATTTGTAAATGCGACCGAAATTCCTCGAGGTTTTTTAGACTGTCTGTCTGTCACACGGGCCGGATTGAAACGTTTCCTCAGAAAAGAAGCGAGAATGTTCAATCTTCGATCTTTCTGGGGGGTGGCTGCATCTTAACTGGCAGTATCAGCCCTGGGAGCCGCATAGCGCAGCGCAAAAAGCGCAAAGGTATCCCTTGCCTGGAAGGCGATATCTGAGACGACTGAAAACTGACCTGTAGTTAGTTCAGTTCAGTGTAAAAAGAAAGAAAAGAAGAAAAAAAAACTTGGTCGGGGACGCGTGGTCTAGAGCTGGAAAAACTGACCGGCTGTATCTATTCACTACAACTGCGCTGGCAAAATAAATAGGGAATTAACTAAATTATGGAGCCCTGCTTAAAGGCGCTCCTGTGGTTCATGAAACTTTGGCTTCGAGTTGGTATCGAATATCCTATCGATCCGATAAGCCCTTACAATGCCCCGAAGTTGGAGGGCGGAAAGCACAGGGCGTGTCTACCGTTTCGATAACATCACAATACAGGCTTTCCTCGTTTGAAATGGGACTCTGCTCAGATCATTCCTGCAAAAGAAACCAAAGAAAAATATATCTCCGGAAACTCGCATGAACACTAATAAAATTCTCCACATCCGGTTTGCCATCGAAAGATGCCATCCAATTTTCAAAACGGGAATGGTGCCGAACGGCTGAAGGTCTCCACCCAACCGACCAGTTGGATTCTGGACCAATGCTCAGTCCAAACGTTGCACACAGAATCCCGCGAAATCCCTTGAATCCAATTTTGGAGGGTGTGGCATGACCTCGAAGCAACCTCCCCCCAAGCGGAGCCTGCCAGCCTTTAATTTGTGATCAATTCCGAACAGCTGTCTTGAAAGCCGGCCGCCTTGTAGCGAGCGCTTGGGCGGGGCTGAACAATTTCATGAAGAGGTGGACTCTTTTAAGCCGCATGCATCTTATTCCCCCTCAATTGGCCTGTAAAGTACGGCGGCCGGGCTAGAGCTTGAGTATTCATGTAATGAACAGCGGCAGCGCGAGGGGCAAAATGTTGGTGCTATAGTTCTCATTTAAACGGTGGTTATGCTTCCAAATCTTGAAGCCTCGTGGGGTCTAGCTGACCTAATGGAATTCGAGTGGACCATCTAGTTGGACCCAGCCAGTGGGCTAAATAAGTCCATGTATTTGGTGTCTTAATTAACAAAGTCTAGATCAGGTACGGTAAAGTTCTTGGGGAAGCTTAAGATACTTACTCCTTCTTTCTCTCCTTTTGTATCTTCTATTCTTTATCGATATTTGTCATATTGCCATTCTTGACTCGATCGCGAACAAAGTATCAATCAATTGCTGTCTAATTCACGCCCAGAACGTTGGAATGTCGAGATAGACCGCGCCAACACAATAACGTTCACATGGAGGACTTTCTCATCTCCGCCGGCACAAAGCTGGGAATCTCGGCCATCAAAGCCTTTGGAGGAGGCGGTGGCAGCGCGGCCGGTGCAGCACTCGGCGCCATCGCAGGCGCCTTTGACGAAGATGGCGGCGATGATATTGGCGGGGACTCCGTAGATTTTGGAGGAGGGGAAGATACAGGCGGCTTCGAAAACGATGATGGTGGTGGAGGAGAAGAATACACCGAAGAATACACTGGCGAAGAATACTACGACGAATCCACGGATACTACCGCACTTGACGGTGGGTACTACGAAGAAGAACCTTCTACTTATGGCGCCTACGATGAGTCCGGATACGAAGAAGGTTACAACGATGACGGAACCTATACAGACGAGTATGGGGTCACGTACGACGAGAACGGTTATTTAATAGATGATGGCAGTGGATATGATTATTCCACTGAGGAAGGGGCATTCAACCAGACGACCTCGCCGTCTGGAGAAGCAGCGACTTATGGGGAGGGTTATACTTATGTGGAACAAGAGGGGGAACATGCACACGAACACAGCCATATCCATGATCATCATCCTAAACATCGCGGGCTAGGAACAGGTCTAGCACTTGGTGGAGCCGCAGTTGCGGGTGCCGCTGTGCTCGGAGGGGTCGCATTGGCCGCTAGGAAGGCTCGAGGGAGGGGGAGAGGCGGCGCGCTTGCAGGAAGAGGTCGAGGGGCTACCACCATTGGATGCCCTCCATGGGCTCGAGGAGGAGCTGCTCCTCCTCACAGAGGAAGAGGGCGACCTCAAAGCTTCTCCGGCCAAGGAGGAGTTCGACCGCCATTGCAGCATTCAGCGACTGCCCCTGCGGGTGTGATGCACGGTGGAGGATTCCGAGGTCGAGGAGGAGCACCTCGGGGTAGGGGTAGGGGCAGAGGCAGAGGTACCCCACTCGCCCATCAAAATTCATTCCCTGTGGCAGCTCGAGGTAGGGGTGCAGTACGAGCTCGAGGAGTCGCCCATGGTGCCCATCCGGGTGCAGGTAGAGGGGTCGTCAGTCCGACAAAGCTGGATGTATACGGTGGTCCTCCAGGCGCTCTCCCGACTGCCCTCGGCCAGCCGCCATGTCAGCCGCAAGTCCTAGGATTCAATGGTATCATTACACCGCAAAGCACAGGCTATGTTGCAAATGGTTTTCAAGAAACATTGGGCGCCCCTCCGCCATATACCCCAGCGGTATCGAACGCCTTCGTCCCCGCACCTGCGCCCGCGCCTGTTCCTGCACCTGCACCTGCACCGAAGCCAGTGGCCAATCCTGCCCAGCTTGACCAAATGTCAAAAAGGAAACTCGCAGCCCTTCAGCAGATCCAGCGAAGAGAGAAGGACAGGATCGAGGCGAAAAGGAGAGAAGAGGAAGAAGACCGCAAGAGGCTCGAGGCAGCACAGGGCGGAGAGAAAACCCCCTCTCAAGAGCAGGCCGAGCCAAAGGTTCAAATCAACTTGCCACCAGGCGTCAAGCCTGCTTCCACTCTCTTGGATACCAAAAAGCCGGAATTGATCAACCCACCGCAAGAATTGCCGCCAAATGTCAGCCAAAATGGAATCGGTCGCTCGAATTCTATACTGGCGCCGCAAGCTCTCGAGACTCCAGCGCCGGTGAGTTATCCAAATACTAATCCCGGGCCGCAAGCGCCTTTTCCTCCTCCTGCTCCTGCTCCTGTCCGAATTCATGTACCGGTACCTGGAAATCTTCTTGAGATGGACGGAGGTCAATACGTGCAGCCAACCGCTCCCTTAAGTTCACCGGCGCCAGTTTCGTATCCCCAGAGCCCACCCGTCAACACCCCTTCTGGGAATCCCCAAAACCAGGCCCAGCAACCTGGTTCGAACAGATGGAGTGCTGTAGAGCTTGGGAACACCCAATACAATCCTAACCAGCAGCAGCAGCAGCAGCAGCAGCAACCTACTAGCCAGGGGCCTCACAGAACGCTATCGATGTTACAGCGCTTCCCTTCTAGGAAGCCAATCCAACAGCAGCAGCGTCCGGTTTCAATGATGATCCCTCCGTCTCATGCTCAAAATATGTTGAACAATGGGTTCAACCAGAAGCCTAGCAAGAATCAACAAAGTTTTCACTATCCGCATGAACATGATCGTGACCGTCAACAGGCACAAAATCAGGCGACCCCACAAATCTACCCTCACAATGCTCCAAAGGAGCTAAAGAAGGAGCAACAAAAGGAGGAGGTAGAGGAAGAGGGCTGGAGGCCACCGCCTCTTAAAGTTGTTCAACGGCGAAAGTTCAACTCAGGAGAGCCAGATCCACTGCCACAAGTCGGGAAGTTGTCTGAGAATACTTCCGCGGGGACCGCGACTCCTCATGAGACTTCGGCATTTATACCCCCGCCTCCACCTCCACTGCCATTCGACCAAGTTCCGCCGCCACCGACTCTCCCCAGTGAGAATGCACAACAGGCACGACCTCCAATTAATCCCATCGAGAATGCACAGCAGGCACCATCACTATCCCTACCTATCAGGAACTCACTTCAGACAAAAGCGTCGAATGAGAATGTACAGCCGGCAAATACCCCATCTTTGCCTTCTGAAAATGTTCAACAGGCACATATTCCATCTGGGACTACTGAAACGACCCAGCAGGTGTATTTGCCGCAAGGGCCTACGGAAACGACACAGCTGTCGCAACAAACCACGGGCGCAATTGAGAACTTTAATGCTCAATCTTCACCGCCCAAATCCTCAGTTGAACATCATGAGCTCGTTGAAACTCCCAAGGCAGAAACCCCGAAAGGTTACTATGAAAACTTTGCTCCAGGGGTCGATATTCCAGGCCTTACAGTCCGCAAAGGCTCCCTTCCTGCATCTCTTCCCTCTCAATTGCATCAAGAGACTACATATGCCCCCCACCCTCAGTTCCAGAACCAGCAAACAGGCCACCACAGCACCACTATGAATCAAGCTGCCCACCACAGCACCCACGCAAACACTGTTATCGATGCCCCTCGATTTTCCCATGAAACTTCTACTCCGACAGCGCATAAGCAATTCCATAACTTTCCGAGCCCGCAACGCCAGCAGAATATGAATGGTAACCCACAGAACTACCCAATACCTCCCCAACAACCCCTCCTCCAGCATTCGAACACTTTCCCTGCTGTAGTAAATCCCAATCCCACACAACTAGCCTACAACAGCGATTTTAATAACTAC
The DNA here is from genome assembly GCF_000225545.1 of Orbilia oligospora ATCC 24927. Classification (NCBI taxonomy): domain Eukaryota; kingdom Fungi; phylum Ascomycota; class Orbiliomycetes; order Orbiliales; family Orbiliaceae; genus Orbilia; species Orbilia oligospora. The sequence continues at coordinate 214,859 of NW_011645697.1, forward strand.
CCTCGTCCACCGGTCGCACCTCAGCCTTTCAATAACAACTTTCAAAATATATCCCAGCCTCCATCACATATAATGGAAATGCCTGGGTCCACTGGTTTTGCACCAGTTGGCGGAGCACAGTCGCCTTATGATATGAACCCAATGATCGCAGAGCTGCCGGAGATCCCGAGGGCTATGCAAGGAGTCCAGAGAGTAGATGATGCAGAGTACTTAAATCGTAGTGAAGGAATTAATTATGAAACCAATGGTCAGAAAGAGGATGAGAGAAAGAAGCAAGAACAACCACAAGAAGATGAGATCAAAATGAGCGCCAATAGTTGGGGTTTCGGCTGGGACCGGTTTTAGTTTAGGCGAAGGATTACATGCCGTTATCGATGTTTTGGTATCATTGTTCTTTTGTTCGATTAGACGGAATCCGGCGTATCAGATATTAACGATTGGGTATATAGCGCAAGGCTGGTTTTTGTTTTAGCATGTGCATTATTAATTGTCTTGGATATCTCACTTAGTTTGGAATTGTGAGAATATGCGGTACAAACGTTTGAAGCGAGCTCGAGCCAGCCAAGAACCCCTGCAACTGCAATTGACGACATGCATGATTCATGGCATCGCCAATATGGCCAATTGTCCTATGTTCTCACATTGGCAGGATATTATTTCCGGGAACACGTTACATCGCCGGAGAATATGATATAAATTTAAGAATCATCTGTCAATATTAATATAGAATGGAACCACGAGAACTGCCTACTGCGAATGAGATATGCCAGATAAAAGTACTAGCATATCCTGGAAGATATAAGCATTCAATCCCCGCAATCAAACGAACCATTGGTAGATTCGCCAATTACTTCCAAACCTCCATGGATCCAGAAGCTTACTTACATGTACTTACATCGAACTCCACTCCTCAACCATGTTCGATATGCTCTTAGCTAACCACCCCTGTCAGGATCCGAATATCCAGAATGGGAGCAAGTGGATCCTTTCAAAAGAAAAAACGCTCGCAATCGGGTCACATGACAAGGCTGTACCAGCTTGTAATGCCGGTCAGGTCTGCATTGCATTGTTGTTGCAGTTTGATCCACTGTTTTTTTTCGGCCGGTTCAAAAAACAAAACGTTTAAACCCTGCCCTGGTCTAAAGGAACATACGTACTGGCCAACGTTTCCAAAAGCAGTTGAAACAGCGGGTCCAAGCTTGGGCGATGTGTGTGTGCTGCGCGGTGGGTGAGATGTGAGCTGGCGCCGTAGCTTGGCTTGCAAGGCCGTGCAGACTTGCAGTACTTGCAAGTTTGATGCATTTGAGAAAACAAAGCAAGCAGGTTAAAACGCACTCGAGCTCGTTCGAGCAGGCGCAAGAAGGGGGCAGGGCAAAAAACAAAAATTAGACGATTACGAAAGTCAGAACGATCGAAGGGGACTGAGAAGAGAACATGAGCATCGGCCAGACGATGTATACTAGTAATGAATTGTGGCACAGGATCTAGCCAGCTAGGTTCCATGCATGATGCACGCGCGAAAAATGCAGCAGCCTCGCAATTCAGAGGTGGGTTGCGGATGATAATGGTTTGTTTCTGTCTTGTCTTGTCTGTCATATGTCGGTAGAGTCAGTTAGTACCTAGTTCAAATTTCTAATAGTGCCTGCAAAACCGGTATGTAAGAAACGAAACGGCATCGGGAGTGTGAGCACAGAATTCTAGATTTCCAGTATTCCTAATACTTATAGTTTTCGCATTTTCAAAGGATTTGGATTGTTTCCTGCCTATAGCCTAGAGATACCCATATCTTCTGAGCCGAAAAGATGTCTGAATCATCGTATGATCCATCGCGGCGGCCACCGGCCATCTCAAAGCCTAAGCTGAAAGAAGGCCAGTCCGTGACGCACCAAATGCTCGAGGATACAGCTTTCAATCATCCATACTATCTGGAAAAGACGGGGAACTGGTTGAACGTTAAAATTGGGCCCATTTTGAGAACTATCAAGGTAGAACAAATTTTGAAAAAAGCTCTCTATTGCGATCTCGCCACAGGCGAAGAAGTTTTGATAGACAACTAACCATGCATATTGCATTTAGGAATGCTCACAATCAGCGCTTTTGGAAGTGGAGGCAGATATGGATCCATACATCAAACGGTTCTCAGACCAGGGGGAACCTCTCCAACAGCGCACATACGAAATATTTTTACAACGTTTAGACGCTTTAAGCGTTGACATGAGCGACGAGTTCTATTCTGTAATCACAGATATGCTTTATTCGACGCTAAATCTCACTAGTCGGCGAGATAAACGTTGGCTATGGCTCTGGGCGATGAATGAACGCCAAAAAGCACTTCAAAAATTAAGACAGAAGAAACTGCAACGGGTGGGCGACCAGGGTGAGCCGGTAGATGGGGATAGCCCATCAACTGATGCGCCAGGAGAAGATTCATTTGGGTCATCAGACCCGGAGGATTCTGTTCAGCGGAGGCGGAGGCATTTAAGTATTGCAGACTGTTAGTATTCATAATTCTTTCTCCGCGCCGATATCTTTTTAACTAACTTTAACTCTCGAAGTAATGAATAATAATCCCGAATGAATTGAATCGGGGATGCGGTTAGGATGCCCATAATATCATAGCTCTCCGATTCCAAGAAGCGTGGGGTAGGAGGCATGCGAGGAGGATTCTGGAGCTCGAGATGAATGATGACATTCATACCAAGATCACCGTAACAGGAGCGTCGCTGTTCTAAACGGTCCACTGAGGCATTGGCGATGTTATATTCTCCGTGCATAGTAGCCTCGAAACCGTATTCGAAATGCAGAGTATTATTTTCTTGCGCCACGGACCCAGGAATTGCGACCATACTCTGCATCATCGAGGCCACCTAAACATTTGATGTTGTGCACCGGTAGCGCTAGCTAGCTAGCTTTTACATCCCGCTTTAGTCTAGCTTTTTATATAGAGGGCAATGAGATATGAGGAATACACCTAACGGCTGATTTGAATTCAATCGCACAAAACACAGTTAATTAGATACTTTGCAATCATATCACACGCATGTTTATAATTATAATGTTATGATAGTTACTTCCTTAGCTTAATCAACATAACGTTCACAGACGACGATCGATCAACCAGGATAGATTCTCACAAGTTTAAGGCGCTTCGGTCATATCAAAGTTCAGAACATACTAGATAGTATAATAGTATTAATGCAATACTTGTAATTGGAGTACGCAGTCATCGCTCAAACTACGGAGGTCTCAAGAGTGCCCTTAATTTCTTGACTCAAACCTATTATTCTTCAAAAATTATACAATAGAATTCTAGACCATTGTGATCAACGCTTCACAGATACTTCAACAATTCTAGAATAGGGATCACTCCAGATACACAGCGCCTAGGCCAGCCCAGATCATAGGCCGTCACACCGGCCCCACCGAGCCTAGATTACCCAGTCAGTAATATGTTCCGTTATTAGACCCGAGGACACGGTCCGGCCCTCCAAGTCAACCCCTGGTGTTGTATTCTGTGCCACAACCCTGAACTCACTGCAGTTTATTTCCGAACTGTCACTAGCGGGCCCCACCGGAGTACTTTTAACTTTTTGGAGCAGGGGGGCGTGTTTAATCACACTTTCTTTTGGGTCCTCGAGCTCTAATTTGAACTGCGCTAGCTTTCTTGCGAGGGAAAACCTACAACGTTGCAACACATAGGCCTTAGAATTGTAAGCATTAATAGCCTCATGATATATCATTGATATGTATCATTTATCGTAGATACGTTCGAATCCTAGCGTGATGGCGGTCTAAGAAGATAAAAGTTAAATGTATACAAATAAGGCACGCATATGTGCAGGAACATGTTGTATATTTGCTGATTATCCTGATAGCTTTGCTTCAACAATATTACTCACTTGTTCTGTAACATTTTTGTGCAATTAAACAGCGTAGCAAATTCCAGGTAACCCTTCCCTCATGTTAAACTGTCTATAAAATATGCGAGCTTACGTTATCACTTTTGAGGGGCCCAGAAGGGTATTTTGATTACCAAGCGCGTTGCGAGATTTCTTTTCTAAATTTCGAATGTATTTATTAATTTATGAGGGGTCGTTGCTTCTATGTGTACACAGGTGCATATGCACTACGAACCCGTAGGCATCTAACCAAATATACGATATATCGATAAATTGACCGGGAAGCATTTGAAATCGAAATCTGGTAAAATCTGACCTGTATAAATTTATAACAGCTGCAATAGTGTGGAGCGTTTGTCTCGCCAATCACATGAGACCAGTCATGCAGGATTCTGTGTGGATTATGCAGGATCTCACCATAACTTATGCAGGCTTTTTCACTATATCCTGCGCAGGATATCCACTTTATCTCAGAAGCAGAACTTGGCGTCTTGGTACCAATCGGTATCTTTTTTTTTTCAATTTTGGGACGGTACTATGCTTGAGGCAAGAATAGTCGAAACCTTCTTGCCTAGTTGACTAAATAAACATGTTAACATTATTCGTACATCGACCCCTCTTCCTTCTTTTGTATTTTCTTTTCTCACTTTTACATGGCTTACGAATTTCGCTATTCCTTTCCAGAGGACCCAATTGTCTTATATCTATTCTCTTAGAATTAACAAGCTTAATATCTCATATTATCGCTATATTATTGGGTAGGGTAGCTGAAGCCCGATACTCAACCCCGCCAAACAAACCTATCAAGTTATCAGCCTTATCTTTCCAGCCTTTCCAGCCTTAACCCCCCCCCACTTAATTTAGGGAGATGTTAGAAAAGGAGGGAGAAACAAATGACAAAAGGGATACTGCCGGAGGAAAAGCCGGGGAAAATCCATCAAAATTTGTAGAGCTTAGACACAGCGACTACACAGTGGGATGGGTTTGCGCACTACCAAAAGAGCAGACCGCTGCTACCGCCATGTTGGACGAAATAAATTCAGATCTACCCAAGCCGCCAGAAGATGACAATATATACACTCTAGGAGTGGTGAATAAACACAAAGTTGTTATAGCATGTTTGCCGAAGGGAACATACGGTACCAATGCCGCTGCTCGTGTCGCTACAGCAATGGTTCGAACTTTTCCATCCATCAAGTTTGGCCTTATGGTCGGCATTGGAGGTGGTAATCCAGTTAACGACGTTAGACTCGGCGATGTTGTGGTAAGCACCCCGACTGGCGAGTATCCCGGAGTGATTCAATGGGATTTTGGGAAGGTGGAAGAAGGTGGAGGTTTCAAAAGAATTGGTTCCCTAAACAATCCCCCCTCTGCTCTACGAGCAGCATTGGGAAAACTAGAAAGTTCTCATGAGATGAATGGAACTAAAATTCCGGAATATTTGTATGATTTGACACAAAAGTGGCCGAGACTGGTTTCCAAATATATCAAGTCTGATTCCCATGTAGATCCATTGCTTCTACCGCTCAATGACAAGAAACCCGAGTCGAGCGGCAATAGTATATGGCTTGTTATATTCTTATTGTTACACAAGGTGGTAGTAAATTTGTTCTATTGGCTATCGGGGCGGGGCGTCGTTGGTGCTCTGGAGGAAGGTGCAACTGCGAAAGGTGTTCACGGGGACCACAGTCAATTGAAAGTCCGGGAAATGCGCGTCCATTACGGCCTCATCGCATCCGGAAACTCACTTATCAAGTCTGCAGAACACCGGGACATGCTCAATGAGCAATTTGGCGGTAAACTATTGTGTGTCGAGATGGAAGCTGCGGGATTGATGAATGATTTCCCATGCCTTGTTATTCGGGGTATCTGCGACTATGCGGACTCTTCGAAAAATGATGTCTGGCAAGAGCATGCGGCTGCTGTTGCCGCGGCATTTGCGAAAGAACTTTTATCTGTGGTACCGGTGTTGGAGGTTGAAGCCATGCCCACACTCGGAAGTAGGTGATTGGGAGTTCCCGCCTCTATAAATAATTTGAATCATTGTTTGTTAATATGTTGAATCTCTGTTATAGAAATTGGGCGTCAACTTGAAGAAATTTCAAAGTGTGTCAACGGCATTCGTTCCGCTCAACTCTGTCAAGAGGACCAGAAGATCCTCAATTGGCTAACCCCCAATGATTATTCACTTCAACAAAACGATATTTGTCGAAATAAGCGAGCAGGAACTGGTCAATGGCTTCTGAGTTCAGCCGAGTACCGATACTGGCTGGCAACTGAGAAGCAAACATTATTCTGCCCGGGGATTCCTGGAGCGGGAAAGACGGTTTTAACCTCAACTATAATCGGTGATCTTTACAGTCGCTTTCGCGAGAAATCTGATGTAGGGATCGCTTATATCTATTGCAGCTTTAGTCGGGCGGGTACAAAAGAGCAAAGGGTTGACCAGCTACTATCAAGTATCATAAAGCAACTTTCACAAAACTGGGGAGCTTTACCCGAAGTTATAAAGAAGCTCCGCAAAACTCATGAAAAGGAAAGGAGCGAACCATCGTTAGCAGAACTATCCGACACCCTTCAATCGGTGGTGGCTCTTTACGCGAGAGTATTTATTGCCATTGATGCGCTTGATGAATGCGGAGGCATGAGCTGGGCGAGGCTATTAGAAGAGATGTTTAGCCTCCAAACCAAATATGGTACAAACCTCGTCATGACATCAAGATTTATCCCTGAGATTATAAAAAAGTTTGAAACTTTCCCGTCTCTAGAAATCCGAGCCAGCAATGACGATATTGAGAACTATCTCGGCGGCTGCTTCGATGGCTCACAAATGGAGCTTGAGTTCTCATCGGTTATCCTGAGTAATCAAAACCTCAGAGAGGATATCAAGAGAGTCATAACTGACTTTGCGGATGGCATGTATGTGGCTCAATACCTACATATTTGAACTCTAGCTCTAGCATCGATAAGACATGATCATATAACTGACACTCGCCTAGGTTCTTATTAGCGCAGCTCTATGTTAGAACCTTTGAGGGGAAGGTGACCATCAAAGATGTCAGGATCGCTCTCGAAGAAATACGAGAGCGCCAACAAGTATCTGCCAAGGCCGGCAAGCTTAAATTACTCGAAGAAGCATACGACAAAACGATGGAGAGAATTGAAAAAAAGACTGAATTTTCCCGGCTTGCTAAAAACGCGCTGCAGTGGATCGTCTACTCTCGAAGGCCGTTGACAGTTTTGGAGCTTCGGCACGCATTAGGGATAGAAGTTGGTAAAGATGAGATGGACTATGAAAACATACCCAACATCGAAGACGTGGTATCTGTTTGCGCCGGGCTTGTTGTAGTCGACAAGGAGAGGGATATTGTTAGGCTAGTCCATTACACAACTCAGGAGTACTTTAAGCAGTCGAAAAGCCACGGGTTCCCGGACGCGGAGACCTACATCGCGAGGATCTGCATTGACTATCTCTCATACAGATCATTTGGGGGTGGCTGGTGTCGAGAAATAGGTACACTTCGCAAGCGCAATCCTCTTTACGACTATACCGCCCGAAACTGGGGGTATCATATGCAGAAGTCTTCAGGATTGGACTCAAGAGTGATCGAATTTCTCGAGGACGAAGCTAAAGTCCAGTTATCGGCTCCAGCAATGATGCCCGCAGCCACGGATTGGGCTAGGCATATGGAGTACACTGCATTCTACGAACCTGGGGCGTCCCTTAAAGCCTTGAAAGGACTACTTTTAGCAGTATTTTTTGGACTAGAAAATGTGACAAGTGAGATGATATTGAGAGCGCGTAACCTGAATTTGGCTGACGGACTTCAACGAACACTATTGTCATGGGCCGCAGGGAACGGGCAAACGGCGACAGGGGAGCTGCTTGTCAAAAGCGGCGCAGAGGTTGATTTTCCGGATATCGATGGTCGAACACCACTTTTCTGGGCTGCTGCTGGTGGGCACTTGTCGACGATAGAGCTGCTGATTAGAAACGGAGCTAATGTTAATGCTACGGATATATTTGGGGTTACGGCTCTCCATATCGCGGCCCGGAGAAGCTACCTGAGAGCCATATCATTTCTGATAGACAACGGAGCGGATGGTGATATGAGGGATATATGTGGTGGCACACCGTTGGCTTGGGCGATAGGTAATGAGAATAATGCAGCTGCTCGACTTCTACTTGAAACTTGCACTAACTTGGACTGCATTTACATACCCTTTGGACCTCGGCGAGCTCTAGCACGTTTGGGGGAAAAGTTTTGTGGGTCTGGCATTTGCCAAAAGCCGGAGTCCTTGAGCCCCTCCATAGCTAAAATGTTTTTAGCTGAATTTGATTCTACAACTCGACGTCAGAAGCTGTTTTATTACGACATGCCCTGTTCTGAATACGATGACTTTAGCCCTCTAGATCTTAAAATTTATGATCCAGATGGTGGTCCTGTCGAGTGCCTACTCAGACGAGCTGTGGTAAATGGTGATGAAACCCTCGTCAGAATTCTGATGGCAAAGGGCACGTGGGCCAAAATAGACTTCAAAGATAAGTTCGGCCGGTCACCTCTATCTATAGCAGCCGAGGTCGGAAGTCAGGTCATTGTTGAACTATTACTTAAAATGGGCAGCAACACTGAGTCAAAAGATAACAAAGGGCTCACACCGCTCTGTTGGGCAGCGAAAAGAGGTTGTTGCAAAATCGTAAGGGTTTTGCTTACACAGCCTGGCATTGAACCTGACGTAGTGGTTAGAGGGAATGGGGGTCGACGTCAGGGCCCTTTCAGAATTCCGCTTCGGGAGGTCGGGGAAGGCGACGACAGAGGTCGAACCCCATTGTCATACGCTGCGGAGGGTGGATACGCAGATGTGGTGAAGTTACTGCTAGAAACGGGAAGAGTCGAACCCGACCCCGTGCTCCCCCGCGCGGGTCGAACTCCACTGTCTTATGCGGCGGCGGGTGGGCATTTAGCTGTGGTTCAGTTGCTGCTAGACACAGGGAGAGTGGACCCGGATTCTATGTACATGGCTTCTGGTGCAAGTCGAGTACGAACCCCATTGCCATATGGCTCGGAAGACTTGTATAGCCCAATTCCTTCTATCACAGATCGAACTCCACTATCATATGCTGCAGAGAATGGGCACATTGACGTTGTCAAATTTCTGCTAGATAGAGAGGAAGTAGATTCAGATTCCGTGGCTTTCAGCACTGGTCAAACTCCGCTGTCATATGCCGCAAATAATGGACATCAGCGCGTGGTAGAGTTGCTGCTAGCGACAGGGAGAGTAAACCCTGACTCTAGAGCTACTTATTCTCACCTCGCAGGAAGGACGCCACTATCGTTTGCTTCGGAGAAAGGCTATGAAGCCGTAGTAAAGTGTTTGCTCTCTAGAAATGCTGACCCATACTCACGAAGTAAGCCCCATATACTACACATACTAGGCCAGAATCCTGAGGTGGTTCACGGTGGTCGGACACCGATCTCTTACGCTAGTACTCGTGAGAATAAAATCATCCTAAAGTTGTTGCTTGAAATGGACAAGGTAGAAACCAGTTTAGAGGTAGGTAGTGGACGGGGATCGCTGTATTATGTCGATGAGCAGAGGGCCACAACTATCGTTAGTAAAGAATTCTCTGATAATGAGGGGGGTCCTACGACTGGAAACTTTTGGGAAGATGAGGAATACTTTATACTTGAGCAGTATGTCAAACTCGACCGTGAGTTGAAGGTTTTCGACCTGGATTATGGGGGGCCAGAAGTGAGACAAATACTTGAGAGGTTGGTCGATACCAATTTAGGGGACGGCATAAAGCAAGTATTATTTTACTGTGCCTGTCGGCGGGGGCACGAGGGCATTGTGGAAAAACTCCTTAATGCTGGACTTGGAACAAATTTCGAAATAAGGTCGGATCAAGGCTGGCCATATACGGGCCTATTCTCAGAATCAAAATCCTCTATTTGGCGGACATCCCTGTCATATGCCGCTGAGAGAGGTTACGAACATATCGTAGGGCGTCTGCTCAAGGCGGGAGCCGAAGCAAACCTGGAAGATAACTATGGGTTGACACCACTGTCATACGCTGTTAAGGGAGGCTACGAGGCAGTTGTGAGGCTCCTACTCGACATCCATAAACCTTCTGGTAATTCATACGATCTAAAAAGCGGGACGCCCTTAACATACGCCGCGAAAAAAGGAAACGTTGCTATCATGAAACTTCTACTGGAGACAGGATTTGATCCAAACTCTGGTGACCCGGAATTCGATGATAAAACGCCGCTGGCTTCTGCCGTAAAGAATGGGCACGGCGAAATGGTTCAACTACTTCTTGGGGATAGTAGGGTCAACCGCAACAAAGTTAGCGGGCCTGAAAAACGGACTCCGCTATCGTATGCTGCAGAGAAAGGCTATACGAAGATCGTCGAAATGCTGCTGGATAGTGATACAATCGACCTGGAGTCTAGGAGCAAATTTCAAGGATGGACAGCGTTATTTTGGGCTGCGCATAACGGACACGAGAAGATAGTTGAGATGTTGCTAGGAAGTGGCGCTGACTATAGCGCCGTATCGGTCTGGAGTACCATATCTACTCGCGAAGCTACCGCACTGTCGATTGCCGCAGGTCAGGATTTCGAGAATCAACACAATATAGTTAAGTTGCTGCTAGACAGCAGCGCCGATCCAAATTCCGTTTCCAGCAGCGGAACAGTACTAGCGTTAGCGGCGTCGCAGGGAACCGAGCCAACGGTCAATCTGTTATTAGACAGAGGTGCCGACCCAAATTATGTCTGTGATTGCGGAGAAACGGCACTAGTGTCGGCAGTGTCGAGGTTAAAGGGCGCCGAGACATTCGTTAGGCTATTATTAGACCGGGGCGCCGACCCAGATTATGTCTTGAAGGATGGGAGAACAGCACTAGTATCGGCTGTGTCAATTTTACACGTAGCCGAGCCGGTGATTAAACTGTTGTTAGACAGAGGTGCTGACCCAAATTTTGTATCAAGAGATGGAACTACAGCACTCGAATTAGCGGTAACAACTAGAGCTGAATCAGTGGTTAAGCTCTTGCTAGACGGAGGCGCCAATCCAAATTCCGTCTCAAGTGATGGAAGTACAATACTGGCTTTGGCGGGATCAAGAGGATTCGATTCCATTGTTGGGCTACTACTAGATAGAAATGCGGACCCCAAAGCTAAATCGAGGGATGAAAGTACAGCACTGTCACAAGCTATACAACGTAGGCACAAGTCAACGGCCAACCTGCTCCGAACAGCGATGCAGTTGGACATAGAAAGTGAGGATAGCGACACGAAAAGTGACATGGAAAGTGACATGCATGGAGAATGTTCTGTAAACTGACGGTGGAGGCTTGGAAATCAGTGAAAGCAATATTGATGCTTCCAGGTCTGGGTACGACACAAATATTGATGTTGGAAGGTAGTCTTATATTAAAACTCTTCGGCAAGCTGAGTTGGATGGTTAGATATAGTCGATATAACTGTTAGCGGTCCTGAACTGTTCCTGATTACACACCACCTTTTATAGGTATATAGTATATAATCAACCAGTCTGTTCAATAATCAACTTAGATCTAGGTTTTAGTACTGAGTTTGGTCTCGTATTGCAGACGCGGTCCGCACAATGCCCTGAGTTATGCCACAGCTATTATGCCTACATTGCAGATTTTGCTTAACGAGCTGTACTTTTATCGGTCGCGGATTTAGATACTGTGTTTTCAACGTTGTAAAATACACGTCCAACTATCCAAAAGAGGTAATCTTTCAAAATAGGAAGTCTAGATATTTCTAGCCATTTCCTGATACAGTATTTTTCCTTTTCTATTATTTCCCTTTCTGGACGAGTTGTATTTTCTTGTTCCCTCGAGTTGCACAAACACCGTAAACCTCCCATCCTTGATGTCATCTTCTTCATGCATCACATAGATAATCCGCCTCCTCAATTACTCAAGCTCAGCTAATACATTCCGCAATTTCGCTATGACGCCCTGATCCGCAACTCTCAACTTCAAAATTCAACATCTCATCGGAAAGTTTCCACCACCTAGGTACTTTACACATGCCACACCACACCCATGCAAATCTCCAATTCCTTTGGGAAGGTGTATCAACATTCCCAATCTTCCACGATCTTCCCTAACGAAAAAAAAACCAGGATTCGTTGACAACCTAAAACCTAGTTAGTTAGCGACCGTAATGCCTCCTCCTATGACCCATGCGGCTCGGAGAAAAAAAACAAGAATAATCTCCTGCCTTACGGTTGTTTTTTGCAAGAACCGAGGGGAATCGTTAAACATTTGATATTACTTTTCGGTAAAAAAGCAATTGCGGGTTTTTGTATAGGGTGGAGCTATACCGTTAACAGCAGGAATGTAAAAGAAGCTTAAGAACTTCCCCAGCTTCTAATTAGTCTTACTTTAGGTAAACTAATACAGGATTTTTCTTGAGATTTTCTGGGGAAACTATTGTAGAGGAAGTTGGATGAATATCGAAAAATCTCTTTTGAGACATGTGATATCAGCGGTGTAACGATGACTTCCTTCTTCTTGGTTTTCTTCAAGGGTAGGGAAGGTAAGGACCCGTAGTAAGGCTTCAGGCGGCTAGGAAGAGTTGTTTTGTGAAGCTTTTATATTAAACCCTTGCGCCCGATTCATTTCTTTAACGGGCTCTAGTTGTCATTATTTTCTCTCTTTTCTTCAAATCTGTCGAGAATATTATCGACTCGACTGGTTCCCGATACTAATATATCTAATATCTGCAATATAATGATAATTTAAGATTCAATAATTGGTTTCCCAAACTAACAAAGACGTTTTCATAAATAAGCCTCAAAAATGGCTGGCGAACGCCGCTACCTCGGCCTCTACGGCCGCCCCCTCTCCCTCACCATCTCAACAATATGCACAATCGGTTTCCTCCTCTTCGGCTACGACCAAGGCGTAATGTCGGGTCTAATCACACACCCAAATTTCAACTCCACCTTCCCCTCAACCCGTGATAACAGTACAATGCAAGGCCTAGTTACAGCATTATACGAAATCGGATGTTTGATCGGTGCTATATTTATATTATTCTTTGGTGATATTATCGGCCGAAAGAAGGGGATTATGGGAGGTGCTTTGATTATGATTTTGGGGACTGTGATCCAGGTTACTAGTTTTGGGAGTTTGGTGCAGTTTGTGCTAGGGAGGATTGTGACGGGGGTGGGGAATGGGATGAATACTAGTAGTATTCCTACTTATCAGGCCGGTAAGATATTGCCCTCTAAATTTGAATATGAAAGCGGCGTAGGACAGCAACTAATAGAGATTGTGAAATATAGAGTGCGCAAATACGAAAAACCGCGGTCTATTAATTTGTATCCAAGGTGGAACGATAGCGTTCGGTACTTTGCTATCTTACTGGCTAAACTACGGTGTAACTCAATACGAAAGTAGTTTTAGCTGGAGGTTCCCAATTGCATTTCAAATCGTATTTGGTTTAATCATCTTCTTTGGAATGGCCGGACTACCCGATTCCCCTCGTTGGTAAGTCTATTCCCTTCAAAACAATCCGATGAATTTTATAGATATTGATTTCAAAAACAGGTTACTATCCTGCGGCCGCGATGAAGAAGGCACAGCCGTAATCGCCGCAATTTACGGTCACACAATCGACGCCCACGAAACCCAACTCCACAAGCGCATCATCCTCGAATCCATCGCCGCCTCCTCCACCACCTCAAAAGACGGAAAATCCCACGTAACCCCATTCTCCGAACTAATCACCAACGGAAAAACCCAACACTTCCGCCGTATGATCCTCGGCGCTTCATCCCAACTAATGCAACAAGTCGGCGGTTGTAACGCCGTAATCTACTATTTCCCCATTTTGTTTCAATCTTCAATTGGACAATCTCGCCACACTTCGTTGGTGATGGGTGGTGTAAATATGATCGTTTACTCCATCTTTGCTACATCATCATGGTTCATCATCGAACGTGTCGGTCGTAGGAAATTGTTCCTGTGGGGTACAGTTGGACAGATGGTTGGTATGATAATTACGTTTGCAGGATTAATCCCCGGTACGCCATATGCGGCTAAGGGAGCTGCGGCAGGGTTATTTGTTTATATAGCTGCATTCGGAGCTAGTTGGTTACCATTACCTTGGTTGTATCCGGCGGAGATTAACCCGCTGAGGACAAGAGCGAAGGCGAATGCGGTGTCGACTTGTACTAATTGGGCTTTTAACTTTTTGATTGTGCTGGTGACACCGATTATGGTTGATAGGATTGGATGGGGGGCTTATGCTTTCTTTGCGGGTGTTAATGCTTGTTTCCTGCCGGTTATGTGAGTATCTATATATCTTCTCCTTCTCCTCCTCTTCCTTGATTCTTTGAGGAGCACCGGTGGATGTTGGATTTTGGATAACCCTGTGTTGTGATTTACTAACATTTTTTTCTCTCGAATAGCTACTTCTGGTACCCAGAAACTCGCAAGCGATCACTCGAAGAAATAGATATTATCTTCGCAAAGGGTTACTGCGAGAATATTTCATACGTCAAAGCCGCCAAAGAACTTCCCTTACTTTCTACCGAAGAAGTCGAGGAAATGGCGTTGAGGTATGGTGCTGGAGTCGATGATGGCCATAGAGCTGTTGCCGCTGCTTCAAGGACAAATTCTGGTCTAAAGGGAGATGAGAGTCCTCCTCAGGCACCTAGTACGGAGGAGGTGGAGAAGGTTGGACAGTTTGATCCGAAGGCTTAGGAGGTTTATATTTTGATTTCCTCTATAAGTGATAGGATTGTGGTCATGTGATGGGTCGGATTGCTTATGGTCCTCTTGCTTATGGTCCTTTTGGATATGATGAAAGATGTATGATTGGGCATGAAAATGGTTTGATGCTTTCCTTGTATATAATTCCTTGTAAATGTCTTTAATTTGGCAGATATATTTATATAATTCAGAATCCTCCTATAGCCAACCAGTAGGCTTTGGAGGGTTAGCGTTTAAGATTGGCCCCTGGATAGCTACGTATAATATTTTGAACTAGTTAAGATTGCGAGAATCACAATATAACATTGAACTTCGAGTCCAAGGGCAAATTGGGTACAAGACAAAGCTAGATGGCTACGCACTTGTATCGATCTAGCTCATTCGAGCGGTACGCCCTAGTTAGAAAAAAGTCTGGTAGGGGATAGGGTAAATTTATGAAGGAACCCAAGTTCTTTAAAAATTGACCCGGCAAAATCATCTACCTATCATTAGTTCTAATGGGATGATTTATGCATTTGGTGTCTGGGAACGAAGACAGATTCAAGTCAGTCGATATTTGACCTAGTGAGGCATTTGGTATGAGATAGCTAAGTATACACCGAACTAGACTATCATAAAAGAGGAAACAAATTCCACTTGATTTTTAAAGGTCAAAAGCAAAAGGAAAAGAACCTAAACAAAAGAAAAATATAGTAAACAAAAGATACCAGCTCGCAATGACTTATATAAAACAAAAAGAGGTAATTAATATGCACAAAGTTGAAATCCCGTAACAAGAACTCCCAGAGCTATCAAAATGACTTCGGCCGTTAATTACATTACGACAAAGGGAAAAGCAGACAAATGAAAATATTCATACATAGACTTCAGGGGAAAGTCCTACATATACTGTTTGTCGAGCAGAAGGGATTATATTAATTTAACTCCTTACTGTCCAACAATGCCTCCCTCTCTCTCTCCAGCCGTTCATCATAGGCCGGCGGCGGAGGCACTGGCACCTCTCCTTCCTCTTCATCCTCCTCCCTCACGAGAGTCCTCCCGGTCCTCCCGCTAGGAGGTATAGGACTAACAACCACCCTCTCGCCTCCAACTTCTCCATCAACACCATCAAGTCCCCAGATCTCTTCTCCTTCGTCGTCATCATCTTCCACGCCCAACTTTCTGCCCACCACGACTCTTTCCCTGAATGCTCTCAGTCCTAACATTCTGACCTCTAACTCCATTTCTCGATTTTCACTACCGGGAGACCCGCGGCGAGCTTCTCGACGTTCGATTATTTGTCTTAACGAGTTTTTGGCAAAGGACTCAGTTTTCTTGAGGTCGGCGTAACGGCTTAGGAGTTGTGTTTTCTTGACTTCCTGGGGACGTGCAGAAGTAGCGGAGGTTGAACTACTGCTGGGGTTTGGAGCGTTTGAAAAAAAGCTGGCGAATGTATTGCCGCTATTACTGGTAAGTGTATGACCCGAATGACCCAATGCTTTTGTTCTTCGGCCCTCGGCAGCCATAATGATCGACATTCCCTGTGCTACCAAAGTTTTGAATTTAGGTAATTTGGTTGTATAGGCGTCTATTCCCCTGCCACCTGTTTGCTGTTGTTGTTGTAATAATTCGGTGTGGAAGGTGGTTAATGAGCTTAATTCGTTGATTTTTGCTAGATCGGCAGGTGTAAGTAAAGGTGGTGTATCGTCTTCTTCTGGTAATGATGATAAGTCAGAAACTTGTGTTAATATTGTGTTTGCTGAGTCTAGTGTGAGCCTTATATCTGTTATTGTGGTTTCGAGGGTTTCGAGACGGAAGGAGTCGATGTGGTGGATTATACTTGGTGGCGGGGAATGCCGGGGCGGTGAGGAGGTTGGTGTGAACCGTGGTTGTGAGGTATCCGCTACTGACGTCGAAGGGGTTGAAGTTCCCGGTCTGTAGGCATGCGTGGGGGGTGGGGCGGAATAGTGTGGTAGACTTGATTCTTCGTCGTCTGAGAAGTCTTGGGGTAATGCTGGTCGATGGGAAGGATCGTGAGAAATAGTGGAACTGTAGGATGTACTGCGGTTTTGGATATTACTGGGAATATGAGGATCGTAAGGGTCTTGGAAAGGGTCTGAAGGCGCCCGAGAATGGTTTGAACGCGCTGGCCGTAAGATTCCCAATTCTTCTTCGGAGATATTTGCATCCCAAGCGTCCGAGCCGCGGCGGGGAATGGGTGCCCGACCCTTTTTGTCCTTTCGACGGAAAAGGTCCATAAAGGGGCGACGTTCTCGGATTGTATATGCGGAACCCCATTGTGAGGTTTGGGGAATTATGGTGACCTTGCGGTGTAGGACGAAGTATAGGACGACGAGGGCAAGAACGAAGACGAGGGTGGAGAAGACGGAGATGAGGATTATGCTGGTGGTATCCATTTTGTGGTTTTTTTTATTTTATTTTAGGCCCTTCGATGCACAGGAAGGCTGGTATTCCTGGCTTCTAGTGGGCACGAAGACCCGCGCTGGACTTTGTCGTGTGAAGCTTTTCGGGGAAGCTGTCTGAAAAATATACGTTCAGGGCATTTGTAATATTATAAAATATTAAAGCTGGTGCGATGCTGTAATCGAAGCTGTCATCAATGATAGCTGATCTGGGTCCGAGTCAGGGCGGGACGACGAGGGTGGTGGCGCAGCCGTGTTGCGTGTAATATTTGGAGAAGCCGCAGAATAGATGACAAAACGGTCGGAATCGAAGAGGCCGCCGATATTTTCAATATTCCAATACTTGATTGTATCGTATAAAAGGGTGAAGCAGTTAGTTCCTCCGTTTTGTTCTCGAGAAAAAGGGTGTCGTTCGAGTTAATTTGGGTGGAGTTTGAGGCCCGTCTTATTAAAGTTGCAGGGGAATGCGGGTAAGCTGTATTGTAGAGGTAAGTGTCTCGATTGCTGTTGTCGCAAGCAGCAGCAGCAATTCGGTCCAATCAAGACCTTGGCTTCGTCTTTGGCTCCCGGGAGGGGAGATTTACCTCAGACCGCTATATGTAAGTAAGTGTCGAAGTCTTCGATATCCGCTTTTTTTTCTTGAATCGGCAGAGTAATTTTCAACGGCTGGTGGACTCGGAACTGCAAGTGGCGAAATGGGAAGGAGAAAGGACCCCAGTATGTTATAAACGAGTTTTGGACTTGAAAAGAACTTTGAGAGGGGATGTGAGGGCCGTCAGATGCAAAGGAGAGGATCAAAAAAAAAAAAAAAGATGGTCTGTCTTCACACACGCAAGGGAAGTTCACCAGAATAATATGCGGGAGAAATATCAGCCTGGGTAGGGCTGACGGAGCCATGTCTAGGACAAGCTAGCGCCCAGACCTGGGCCTTGTGGGCACATGTCGCTAGTGTTCTGCAGGAAGCTTTTGACGACGTATGCTCGTAATATATCCCATACTCATATCCCACATTGATATCCACATCCCATAAACCTCACATGTACCGTGTGTAATAGGAGGATTTGGTACCTAAGTGGCCTGTTTCGACCGTCGATGCAGTGGAACCAATGAGTGTTCCAGGTAGACGTAGATTATTTCGCATGCATGTACATGTATCACGGATCTTCGTCCGGTGAGAAATTGAAGAGTCTCGAGTTCGGACCAATCACAGCCGATGGAGCAGCTAGGCGAGCCCGAGGGTGGGGTCATGGCCGGCCATGGCCAAGGGCGGTCAGTAGGCAGGTCCGAAAGGTCGAGCAGGGCCTGCAAGGACACACTAGCAAGCTATCAATGTAGCACCGGAAAACATTACTCTTCTCGAAGACTTCTTCCTGAAGTTTTATAAATTAATATAAAACCAGTTAGTCATGGTATAGGGCCATGATCATGACCACGATCATTTGTTCTTTCGTAGGATCGATTCGAAGCACGAGCTACTGATATCGATCGAAGCTGAGCTTGCAGACAATGCCCGACTGCTTTAGCAGAAGGGACTGAGAGAGAACGCATGTAGATGTAGATGCCCAAGGTAGATGCCCAAGGCTGGGTTTCTGTGATGGGATTTCTGTGGATTGGCTGGGCCGCTGACTGCTGCCCTACTGTGTAGTAGGGACTTTTGGCCAAGTCTCCCAAATAGGCATTTTCGGAATTTTATTGTTACCTATTTAAGTATTGTCTTTCACAAACAAACTTACTCTTTTAAGATCCTCATGTATCATTCCTGCTAAAGCAGCTTGCGAGATGGTGTGAGTAGTGTGATGTAATGTATCCTATACTACAGAGCGCGAGTAAGTGTAGGAGGGGAAATCCGTGGCACAAGACACTGTATCTACTATAGTTTATGCCTAGAAATTTCCCCAGAGCTAGCACCTTACTTCTTGATTCTTATGGTCCAAGAGCTTTTCCTACATGCCAACAACGCCAATATCAACAACACAGGATTCAAGGCTACACAAGACTGTTGATCAACCCCATTTCGAGATTGCATTGGCGAGGAAGCCTGTTATATTCGGCAACTTGGAGTTCACATCCCACTAGGTGCTAGTTTGCTAAATATTATTCTAGTTGCATTGCATTTGGCTTTGGTCCTTGTCTCTTTTTTATCCAATCGTAGACTCCCATTAACGAATATGCGGCCTGAAGCGCACTCTGCAGATCTGAAAAGTTACGAGCGTAGCCTCGTGCATCTTATATGTAGCTTATGCAATTTCAACATTGCCATACAATATTCGGTCCACTAAGCCTCGAGATGGGCTTGCCGCCGGCCCCGCAGCGGGACCCGTTGGTTCACAAGGTTGGTCTGTAAGACTGATGGTGAGGAGGCCATCAGATCTTTCTGCATGCATATGCAGATCTAGCTTTGATACCTCTTAAGCTACCCCGCCACTCTCGAGCTGATGCCCCAGCCTCCTTGAAGAAGCATCAGAAGAGCTGGTTTCTAGCTAGTCTCGTTCCCAGATTCTAGTTGGATACAAGTGCCTTCTAGCTATATTTAAAAGGTCATGTAGAGTCTTAAATTTCGATTCTATATCTAAGACTCTCAACTTCTCGCACAATTAACCCTCTTAACACTTTCCTTCAAGTATCACTCTTCCTCATTAGATTAGCGGCCCTCAATTTCTCGACCATAATTACTTTCAGCTCTATTAATATTGCCTTGTCCTTTCTATACAAACTGCGATTTCTCCAGCGTTTCTGCTTCCTCCAGAGCTTCTTAAGCCATGAACATGAACGATTCGTTAGAATGCGCTCTATGCGAAGAAAGACCAGGCGTTGTTTATTGCTCTTGTAAAGAGCAATTCTGCGAAGGATGCTTCAGTCAAAAGCACCTCAAACGCAGGCCCGATCATCGCCGCGGCGGTACGTCTAAGACGGAGAATTTCTGGACTAGAGTCGTGGGGAGGTTTTCTGGGAAGACGGGGATAGCCGACATCGAGTATCAAGCGAGTGAGTTTCGGGAAGATCAGCGTGCAAAATGGTTCGGTCTTCGTATACTCGATCAGGGCAACCATCGAGTGTCTACTATTGTCGAAACTCCGAGATATAGAGATTTAATGGATTATTCGCTCCATCACAATAAAAATAGCCCCAAGACGCAATTCCCTAGCATTACCTCGTTTGTAGGCCTCACCGGGGCCGGGAAATCCTTACTTAGTAAGTTGTTCGCACATTTCATGCACTCCTCGAGAATATGAAAAGCCTGAACTGACAGTGTTGATATAGTAAGGACTCTTCTATACCACGCTCGAGAACCCCAAGAGTCCGATCTTTTCGAAGCTCCTATCCCTGGCCAAACTTCCGGAAGTTCAGCTATGATATCAACAACCGGAGAAGTAAACTTATATCCCGAACCATCCTCATTTGGAACGGAAACGCCAATATTCTTTGCCGATTGTGAAGGGCTTATGGGAACGGAGCCGGTTGCTGCAAAACATCAGAACGACTGGGTGACAGCTGCAGGGACACGAAAATATGAGATTAGGATAACTATGGACCGTCGAGATGCAGTGAAGGCACTGTATCCTCGCCTTCTCTACATTTTCAGTGACGTTATATGTTATGTGACCAGTGACCACAAATCTTGGGCGGATCTGGCAGTTAGGTTGATGGAATGGAGTAAAGTTGGTGCTCAAAATACTATCAACCAATGTTCCCTTCCGGCCTTAATTATCATTCTTAATGCGCCAAAAATAGAGAATGAAAACTGGATTTCCGGTAACTACAACGCCGCCACAGCAGATTTCTTCCAAGCAGTTGATGAAGAAATCAGGGAAAACAATATGCTTCGCGAACTTGCTCGCCAGGTATGTTATTATTCTTTAATATCTCTTCTGTTCAATTTGGCCTCAAAAAAAGAAAAAGTTCAAAATTTCCCAAAGAATAGTTACTAACAATTTATAAAATCTCACAGCACGGCGTCAAAACGATGAGTGATCTGTTTGCTCGAAGTTTCTCCAGTGTTTATTTACATTATGTTCCATTGATGGGATTGGGACGACTTGGCACAAGCGCAGAAATCTACAATTAGACGGAGCGTCTCTTACAGCGAATTAAAAGTGATACGGCACGAGTTCAAAAACAGCGCGCAGAATCGTGGACTCGTTTCGACACGAATCAAATGCCCCTCATCATTGATTACGCATTCGACCACCTTCGACAGGGAAGCAATGAACCGTTCGATTTTGGTTACTGCCGCCAGAAGGCAGCTATTCCGGACTCAGTAGAGCTTTATTTTGCCGAATATTTGGGCCTTTGCCTTAAGGGGTTGACCGAGGAGAAGTTTGATGCGGTTGCAGCCGTATTGGGGTCAGCGATCCTAAAAAGCGCCATATTCGCAAAAGGAAAGAGTGAGTAATAAGGCTGTTCCCGTGAGATGAATATTTTCAAGATACTCTATTTAACACTTAGCGCCTCCTGCAGATGTAATCTTGCAACCTACTGGTGTCTTCGATAAAGACATACAAAGTGTCTGTAAAATAGCTATTGACCGCTTTCTATCCGAAGGTGTCCAATGCTCTTATGTTGACCCGGTGACCGGAGACCGATGCGTAAACACAAAGGCCGGGCACATCAAAGGCCACCAGCGAAGCTCCGGTGCTTTCCTTAAAGAGGGCGTCTTTGTCAGTGGCGATTTAGGGAAGGCGGAGGACACCGTAGTATCTATTATGACAACCATCAAGGCCAAAGTTCATTCTAACCGACAAGAATGGCGAGTTCTTGTTGCAAAGCATCACAGAGCTAATATCGAGAATCTCAGAAAATTGGGAGGTTATCCAAGCCCAAACAACAAGCAGGGTGTAGATGACCAGGCGAAGAAAAGAAATGACAAATTTGCCTCTACGAGCGTATGTTACGGCTGCTTAGTCGGTAAGCCAGAGTACCGTTTGCCTTGTCAACATGTTATTTGCGAAAATTGTTTGAGAGACAATGACCCGACAGCCCCGGGAATCGGTAAAGGAACATATGTGCACAACGACTGCATCGTATGTGGTGAGTCTGGGCATCCAGAATGGCCATTCAGTGTTCAAATTCGCCCGGAATTGTCAGGAATTAGAGTTTTATCGCTGGATGGAGGCGGGGTTCGAGGAATTGTCGAACTAGTAATATTGGAAAGACTAGAAGATCTTATTGGACTTGGCCTACCTATCGGGACCTTCTTCGACCTTATTATTGGGACCAGCACGGGTAAGCCCTTTTCAAAGTAAAGAATAGTTAGCCAGGGGGAAAGGTGACTAAAATGACAGGTTTAGGAGGTCTCGTTGCAATGGGAATTGGCATTCAGAAACTTACTGCCAAAGAGTGTACATCTAAGTTTCGGTCTATTTGCCGCGACGGGTTCGATCATAAGTTCCTAACTAAAACATGGGTTGTAGGATGGGTTGCACGGTGGTGTAGAGATTCGATTTACGTGGAGGAAGCCTTAGAAAAGGCATTACAGGAAGCTTTCTCTGACCCACCAGCTACGCAAGTCTTTGGGATGAAGGATCCCTGCCGAGTCGCGGTTACAACCACAGTGGGCACCGATGGTGCACCAGGGGTCCGAATGTCGAGACGGAGGCCTCAAACAAAACAACCCCCTTCAGATGGCAGTCACCGAGTCTAAGGGGCTTTGGGGCGAGAAGGCTCGTCATGATTTAGTCCTCTCCTTGGCTCCGGGCAGGCGGACGCTCCTCAAGACGAGCCAGAATCAAGGTTCATTGTCCCAGGGTGGCTCTCTGGCTTTTTTTCAACAATGATGAGCACTATGAACGGGGAAGATGCGTGGCTCCAATATAACAAATATATTCCTGCGCGTATTCGACAGCGATCATGTCGCTTGAATATCCGACTTCCAAAGAACAGGCAAGAGCCAGCATTGGATGCCGTCAACGAGATTGACGCGATGGAATCCAGAGCCAGGGAATACGATGAATTTCATAGCTTAATTCCAGACAGGGAATTAGTATTCCCACCCTTCTCTGGGCTCACACTAGAAGCTAGCCTGCTCGAGCAACTAGCTGATAGGCTTAGAGCAAGTTTGTTTTACCTACAGGTAAAATCTATCTATCGGCGTGAAGAGACATATTTTATCAAGGGTTATATATGCTGTCGGATTGATCCTGGTGAGAAAGGGTTTACAGAACTCTTGGCACAAACTTCAGAATTCAGGGTCAAGGAGAGGCCCGTTAGCATCGAAAAAATCCTTTGTGAACCGGGGTCACCACCAATGAGCCTACCAGTCGAGTTCAGCCACCAGTCGCCCACTGACTTAATTCGTATTGATGTGGACTTCGGGAAGCCGTACAAGACCACAATAAGTGGGTTTCCTATAAGACTCAAGGTACGTCCGTCTCTATTGGCTAGTCTAAACTGCTGATTCAATCGTACTAATTTTTGGCATACTGAAAGAAACTATTGCAATATTGGGATTCAAGTTCGTCTAATACGGAACACACTTCTTTTGCCGCTGAATTTTTGGCTAAACAGGCTATCGGTGGGCCTATATGAGGAGGTAATATAAGTTCCACAAAGGGAATCGAAAGTTGCATTATATCGCATACTATGGGATGTATATAAGTTGGTGGAATCGATCCGGCACTGATATTCAAATGTTGATTCATATAATATAAGGACTTAGTCGGTCCGAAAACTAGACTAGGTCTTAGAAAAATTCATACTAGCCTCAAGTTATTGATATCGATATCATTGATGGTAACGTAATAAGTTTCAAGGTGTCTTTCGAGCATAAAGTGTAGAATTCGGACTTTATGGTTTTAAATCAATAGTCCATTATTGTAGAAGAGTCTTAATTAGTCTCGAGGCCGGTCTTAATTCAGTGCAGTGTGAAGCTTAATTTGCGTTGGCCGTTGGAGTTTTTGGAGTGTTTGTTTGTGACATCTTCCCCGTGTCCAGCTTCAGTTCCCGGTTCCCGGCACTAGTTACGCTGAACATGGGCCGACCGATATGCCGTGGGTTTTGAGCGAGAGCAGGTGCCACTAAAGGAGGGCAATGTTAGTCTCAAATCACGTTTGAATCGGCATGAAAATGAAGGTGACAGGGTTCCAGTCAGATATTCGTCAGCTACTTACAATCTCGACACCACAAGCTAGAAGTAAGGCTGAACCGGTGACTGCCTGAAAAAGAGAGAACAACCTTGTCGGTACACCCTTACGGTGCAACGTTGACCCAACCTAGCTTGAAACGTTATATTAGATTACAAGCGAGCTACATGCTTGTAGGGGAAGTATCGCCGAAATTCTCTTTGCCAGTTAGTATATTCACTGGGTGAGTGTCTCGAGATCTCGTATGTACATACATACGTGGAAGTATCGTTCGATGGGGAAGTTGTCGCAGAGCGGAAGCTGTAGGGCTGGCCAAGCCACGAAGATGCATCGTGGAAGATGCCGTGAATATAAAGCATACACATGTCTAGACTCGTATAAACTCCACATTACGACGATGCTAATTATTAGTGCTACAGGTATTCCCTTTATTCCGTCGGACAACTGATATTTCTTTACATAAAACCCCCTCCTATCTGTACACCGATCGAGTATGCGCGGAGAAGTACTGTGGAGACCACTTTGCGGAGGGGCCGCCATGCCAATGTAATATAATTGGATGCAGGGGAGGGAACTAACCGGTAAGGATATGCCGTGAACCAAGGAATATTAATATCCGGCAACTGGGCCGAATTGTACAATACTGATGTCGTCTTTTGTAGACATACTTGTCCCTTCATAGATTTTGGGCTCGTCGTATACCTGCTTACTTACTTATCTACTTAGGTAAGTACTTACCTACGTACTTAAGTAGTTACCATACTTGCACTTGTCTACCAGCTATTAGTATTATTGGTAGTATTAGCAGTGGTACGAGTAGTCGGCCGTCGGGGTGTGTCGGGGTGTGTCAGGGCTGCGTAAAAACGTGTTGCGTGTCTCATACACACAACGCATCCGTCAACACACTTCAGTTCTGCGGTCGCACTTAAGTCTAACGAGATCACTTAAATCCGACTAGACTGACAAGACTAATCTAGTTTAAAAAGTACAACGATATCAACACCATAAACTAAACTCTCGGTAAAACAAAAATGAATAAGAAAATTCAAATTGCAATCAAGATCGACATCCAGATTGTAATTTTAACAAAAGGATGTATTCATTAATAAGCTCTTATTAAAAAAATGCCAAGGAGGAAACAGAGGGTCGATGCTACAAGAAGGGGCCGTCGAAAGTATTTCCCTAAAAAAGGGTATGAATAGTAACTCTGGTAATAGGTGCCCAACATCTTTCCACCTCTTCAAATCACCCTGGAGGAACATTGGCTGTATCAACCGACATATCGGCGAAAATATTCTAGTGCGATAGGTGTACCATAAAGATGCATTTATGCTAACAGCTGAACTCGTACCCGTCTTGCCTCCAGATCACTAAGTAGCATCGTATAGAATGTACTAAGGTTCTTCAATAGGGCTATCGGAGCGGGGTTTTTCCTTTTTGACTGCTTGTCTGACCCTTATCCCTGAGCTCCTGCAATCTTTGCTCCTCCTCCTGCTCCTTCTTTAGTTTTCGCGCCTCTGGGGTCAAGCTCAGGAAGGATTTCTTTTGGTGGTGCCAGAAACCTATATGGGGTGAAAATCTTTGATTAGTCACTGGCTCCTCTCTGGTATCAGCACACATATCTTAACCTGAAGCACGCATATCTTAGAGCTTGTACTTGGTTTGATACTATGGTCTTGATAAAAAATTTTGGCCTGTTGCAACTCTTCATTAATTCCTCGCAATTCTTTAAGGTGTGAGTTACCTAATTTTGACAGTTCTTTCTTCTCTGCTTCCAGTCTAGCCTTTTCAGCCTTAAGAAAGTCCGTTTCTTTTATTAGATTGGCCCTCTCTAGTTCCCAATTATCCCTTTCTGTTATCAGATTGGTCTTCTCTGCCCTCCAGTAGTTCTTTTGTATGTGCAAATTGTTTGCTTCTATTTTCAAGTTGTTCGCTTCTATCTTCAAGTTGTTCGCTTCTGTTTTTAAATTGTTCGTTTCTGTTTTCAAATTGTTTTTCTCTGTTTCCAAATTGTTGTTTTTGATTGTCAAATGTTTCGTTTCCTCTACCAGAATAACCACTGCTTCTTTCAAGTTGTCTCTTTGTCTTATAAATTTCACTTTCTCTGTTATTAGATGTTCCACCGCTGTTTTCAAATGCACCTGTTGTGTAGCAAATTCGTCCTTTTCTTTTGTTAGGTCTTCCACCGCTGTTTTCAAATCGTTTCTTTCTGTTACCACAGTGTTCTTTTCAGTTATCAAATCGTCCCTTTCAGTTACCAAAACTATTGTCTCTGTTTTCAGATTTGTGACTTCCGTTTTTAAATCATCTTTTTCTGTTACCAAACCCGTTTTCTCCGTTGTCAGATTTTCGACTTCTGTTTTTAAATCGTTTTTTTCTGTTACCAAAACTGTTGTCTCCGTCAAAAGATTTTTGACCTCTGTTTCTAAATCGTTCTTCTCTGTTACCAAAACCGTCGTCTGTGTTATCAGATTTTTGACCTCCGTTTTTAAGTTGTCTCCCTCTGCTATCAATTCGTTCTTTTCTATCTTCAAATCATTCGTTTCTGTTTTTAAATCATTCGTTTCTGTTATTAGAGTATCCCTTTCCACCTTTAAATCGTTCTTTTCGACTGTCAATATATCCCTTTCAACCTTTAAATCATTCTTTTCCACAGTTAATGTGTCCCTTTCGCTTTTTAAATCATCCTTCTCCCTCATCAGTTTGATCATATCTGCTACCATACTATCCCCTTTCATTTCCAAATCATTCAATTGTCGTTTCAAGCTATCTCTTTCCCCCACCAGGTCGCTAATTTCGGCTTCGAGCCTCTGGACGTGTTTGGATACCGCCTTCTCGAGTTCCTTGCAGCCGCCCAGAAAATCTAGCTTCACAAAGTACAGAAGATCCGTACTATCTGAGGGAGTGGTCAGCATAGAAGATACCACTAATTAATATCTGCTCCTATCAAGTAAAGCTTTACCTGGCGAATGAGTGCCCATGCTGACTCTTTGATTGCGCCGCAAACAGTTTTAGAAGTTCGGGGGTAGTTACCGGATTTTTGTATGATCCGGTTCAGATAAAAGAGCTGATATAGCTGAGCAGCGTTGGAAAACAAAGCATTTAGACACTTTTTGTGCTTTCTCTTGTTATAAAAGTGTATCAGGGGTTGGAGGAGAAGAGCTTAAGAGAGCCAGGTATGTAGCGCTCCAGAAATACTAAGTGCAGCCAAAAATTCTTAGATTTTGGATTACATATATCAGCTTCGGGGTTTTTTTCGGCCTAACCAGCTTGAGACTAAAAGATTTAGGGTGATATTGGAACCCTGAATGAGCTGGAACTCTCCTTTGAACTTGTCAGGATACTCCGATTAGTTTCTTGCATGTAATTCGCCAAAATAGTAGCTGAAGACGACCCTTTAGGTGCTGGAAAAAAAAAAATGAAACAAACATGCAGGGGACTAGTTACTCCATTGGCTAGCTAGTATCCCCCCACTGACTGACCTAGCTCAGGATTATTTGTCCCCCATGTGCACTTGGATCGAAAACCTCATAGATGGGACACAAGATGCTAGCTGTAGGTAGCAAAGCTGGCGCAATGTCTTCCCGACTGTGTGGCCGCCCGAAACTGCGTCATTTCTGGAAATTGCACTTGTTGGATTCTATATCCGCGGACGAATTATGGATGGCTCCACGTTTATGTCTGAATTTGCTCGCAGCAGCAATTAATTCTGGTTTATGGGATAACATTGGACTGTCTAGGTTTCTGTTATAGATTTTTAATTTGCGCATTCATCTGTTAGCTTAGCTCATTTGGTCGGACGGTTACGAGACTGAGCGGAGTAGCAGTTCTTACAAAGCGGAGAGGCGAACAAGCAATTTTGTGTTGGCCATACGTGGTGGCTCAATTGATCAATCTAGCTCACAACGGCAAAGAATTACAAGTTTTGGGCTGCTAGTTAAAGCATTTGAGGTGCGGGGCAACATTGGACGAAGCTTATGTTTCGGTGAAAAAAACAATATGGTTCTTTGGCTTTCTCCCACCTGTGCATATAACTATGTGATTCCCCGCTTCTGTATGTGCATATACTGGAGGGGATATACTAGACTGTATGCATGGTGCAGTCAGAGTGAACAACAATCTATTTTAACTCAATCTAGAGAAAAGCAATAAGGGTAATAGTAAAAATTAGTAAAAGAAAACAAAAAAGCAAAAGGGAAACCTCGATAGCTCTGGGATCCGGAGGGTTAGATGGAAAGCAATCGATTTCTTTCGACATACATATAAACCTCACGCTCCGCACGTTTTTTCGTTCAAAAATATAACCTACTGTAGCCGACAATACTGCGCAGGTCAAGATATCCCCTTACCAACCAGGCTCCTATTTTTTCAACGAGAAAAAGATCTCGTACGCATACTCTATCTCCAACTCTAGCCTGCTGAATTGTCAGCTGTTGGCTAGCCTCTAACGAGCTCGAGGGAAATCCTTTGTATTTTCAACGTCTAAGATGTCAGGCCAGAATGAGGGTAATGGGGGGCCAACGCCGGGGCCGTCAGGCGCAGGTACGGACTTTGCTCAATGAGAATAAATATGATAAAGAATTCGGTTAAATTAAATTCTTTTTAGATTATGGGGGTTTGCAGGGTATAAGCCTTCCTCGATGACAATATCGGGGATAACTTCTGATTTGACTAACTCTTCATCTTTTCAGCTGGGTCCAATGATAGCCCACTTATATCGGGTATGAACTCTGTTTAATACCACGATGGTTAATAAGCTTTGAAACTAATTATTCTTTAGAATCTGTTTCGAAAATCCAGGGACTCAATCTGCTAGAGGATACC
Organism: Orbilia oligospora ATCC 24927; assembly: GCF_000225545.1. Lineage (NCBI taxonomy): Eukaryota > Fungi > Ascomycota > Orbiliomycetes > Orbiliales > Orbiliaceae > Orbilia > Orbilia oligospora. The sequence continues at coordinate 243,828 of NW_011645697.1, forward strand.
AAGGGTCTAGCGTCTGAAATGGCTTGGATTATAGAGCTTCAGGAAGATAATGAGCGACTCTATGGTGAAAACTACGACTTGGAGAAGAGACTACACGATGTGACGAAGGAACTCAATTCCGATACTACCAAAGTTACAACTGAAAACATGGCAAAACTTTACGTTGATTTGGAACAGGCCCATATAATCATCAAGGGAATGAGAACTAAATATACCGCATTGAAGGTATGTCAATCCCAGTCTAAGAGATGTCATGGCGATTCTAGCGAAGAAAGGGCGACTAACCAAGATTTACCATCCTATATAGACCACATCTACGGGCAAGAGCGATAAGTGGAAAGATGCTATTGCTAACCTTAAAAAGGCCTATGCGGAGGGGAACCCCGCTCCAGAGCTACCACCTGAACTCTCCCGAGCGGGGAAACAATCCCCAACAGAGCAACCACCTCCGACGGCGTAAGCCCACCGGAAAACTCTTCAATTACATGGAATGGTGCCTAGATTTCTTTGTTGCCCATTACTGTTATTACTACCTAGTTATTACAACTTATCTCGTAAACTAGATTTCATTATTGTCTCGTAAACTAAGAAAGCGAAGGCAGTAAACCCAAAGATTAAACAATATTATTGTAATAATAACAGACATAATAGTAGTATGGATGCATTTTTTAGAGGTATGCCTCATGGTAAAAGCTATTGGTGTTACCGTAGTGCCCTCTATTTACTCTATCGATCTGGAATACTATCACTTAGGTGGCTGGTTTTGCTGCCATGGTTTGTATTATTTGTACCCTTAATCTTGCTAGCCGATTCATGTCTTTTTATCCTTCACCGCCTTGCCCGCAATAGCTTTCACACCTTTTTTTACAAGACGAATAGTCTCAATAACACATTCTTTACCTGAAATCGGAGTAAACTTGCCCTCTGCAACTTTTCCGAACTCCGTCAATACTCCCACTTTATCAATCCCGATCAAGCTGTCTGTCGTCAAAATTTGCGTTTCAAACTTCATATCTTCGTCCGGAATAACCATGAAGTTTACGATAGTTTTTTCGAGTATCGGGGAGTTTAGAACATTGTCTGCGGCTCGAAATTAGCTATCGTCTATCTATATATTGTTTCGTCAAAGCGAAACATTAACTATTACCTTGCCATTCCCCAGTTTCAGGAACCTTGACCAGATAGTGTATATATTTATCCCGACCGATGTAAAAAAGGTATAGGTTTTCGTTGGCGGTGCGGATAACTAAGTGCCGGGTCCCCTCCACCGGTTTCGCAGGAGTAGGATGTAATAGTTCCCACGTTGAGTCTTGGATCTCGATTCCCTGGAGTAGTCCAGATTCATTTTGAAAGAACACGATTTGCCCTTCAGGGGTGAAACAGCCGCTAAGTTTGCTATTTTGGGGTATCGTAATGTCTCCTTCTCCATCAAGCTCAAGCACCCAGTCTTGTTCATCTGGGTCATATCTACCGCCCCTTAGAACATCTTCTGTATCGACGAAGAAAACGAGACGCTGGAGTTCGGGTAATAAAAGTTATGGCCCGTTAGTAGAGCGCTCGAGCATAGAGCGTTTGTTGACATGTTACTAACCGTTTCATCGTTCAGAAGATATAAAGCTGGAGTGTCCGTCCTTACGTCCGGGGTAATCAAGAATTGTTTTAAAAGTTTGGATCGGAACCAAAGTTTCTCGATCAGGAGATTGTCTTCTTCATAGAGTAAGTGTATACTGGGGCTTTCTTCTGGTATCGCGCCTGACAGCGCTTGGAGGTAATCAACGAGATCTTGCCACGTGAAGTCCATGTTTCTGTGAAAATGCCGATAAGAGCTTTAGGTTTTGATTTTGATCGAATTATTAGTATATTGGAGCGGGTGTGGTGTCAATATCCAAGATCTTAAGATAATATATATATAGGACTAAGGAAATGCCTTAATTATTGAGATCCGTATGAAATGAATTTTATTTACTTCTCTGAACAGCGTTATTAAGACCTTGCTATACGATCGAGTGAAAGCACCAAAATACTTTCATCTACTAGTATATTCAGTTTGCTAGTTTGATCCTAGCAATAGCATAATGTTTGGACTTTAATTGGGCAATGTGCTACACCTGTGCAGCTGTGTTGTTCATACGTTGCATGTTGCATCTACCAATCTGCGTACAATGCGTCTGATCATGGAGCCTCGATTCGAGGCTACTGATCATGAGTGCATATGCATATGCATATCTGGGTAAATACACTGCACGTACACATGGTCATGGATTCGAGGTTAGCGTGATCGACGGTCAGCACATTGGATGGATCTAAAGAGAAGGAGAACGGGATGACAAGTGCTGCCCGTCCCGCCCCCGCCCCATCCCACTCCTACTGGTACGTATACTCGCCACTAGCTTCGGAGAACAGCTGTACAGATAGCGAAATATGGACACACGTACCTACAGCGTTTGATATGTACTCACATTTAGGTGTGAGTTAGGCTGTAGCGCCAGCTTCTAAAGTCCTCTGTCTATATAGGGTCGGTATCAATTTCAAATAAATTGGCTAAACTTGGGACCTGTTCGACGATAGTTTTCAAAGAATCTATATATTTAAATGCATGCGTATTCTCTATTATAGTGATTAGTTCTGTCACTTACCTACATTTTTCCGCAACTATGGTTGAAACCCTAAGCCCACTATTCTATGACCCTGATTGGAACAGGCAGCCGGAGCCTGGGCCTACCGGAGGCCTGGAGCTCATTCAAATCGATCGGAGGAACGAATGGATAGTCAAGTTAAAATTTACACAAGGTTTTAACAGCTCGCCCAATCCTTTCTTGCATATATCATATATATGCTAAGCTCTAAAACATACTGACGGGCTTACAGCGGGCAAGCCCTCCACTGGAACAGGGTTTTATCTAAACGTCCCCGATACGAAATCTCACGTTATTGTCACTGCTGGCCATAACTTAATTAACGAGAATAAGGATTTATCGCAAAATATCGAGATCCTGAAGCCGGATGGGAAATCTATCGAGGTCAAGGCAAGCGACGTGTTTATCTCTAAGAGCTACGAGAGAAATCCGACTGCTAGGAATGCAGAGAACGACTACGGAGCGATTCTTACGAAGAGAGACGAAGACATCAGCAAAAACAAAGGTTTTGGGTTCTCTCTTATGTTTCGCCATGAAGACTTGATCGGCCGGGTGTTAGAGGTCAGCGGATATCAAGCTGATTCGGAAGCTGGGCAACCGAAGATGAGTTCGGGGCTTTGCGCCCGTTCCTGGTCAGATCTAGTAGAGTATGAAATAAAGACTGAACAGGGATTGAGCGGATCTCCTGTGTATCTACCTTGCAGGGGACACGAAGCCGTGATTGCCATCCAGTGAGTGCCACTACCACTACTAGTCCCGTATTATGCGCAATCCTCTGACAACCGTAAACAGCCACGGCCAGAAAAAGAGACCTACTGGGACCCGTCTTAACGAAAAAGTTCTTTGCGATATATTTCGCTTTGCAAAAGTAGGCTACAAAGGAAAGTCTCTCAAGGTAGCTCATAAACAAGCGAACGACATGGGGATATATCTCCGGCTCCCGGGTCATAGCGATTTTGGTAAGGTGCGTCTAGGTAAGGAGGGACTAGATACCGCATTCGATATCTTCCCCGGTTACTCGCCGGTATCGGGGGGACCGGAGGAACCTCTCTATGTGTTTCGTTTTATACACCCTCCGGGTTGGCCGGAAAGAAGGAATGAGGAGAAATGGGTGCTCTGGGATGCCAGCGACGATACGGTCACTCTGACTGAACACTTGCAGGAATTCTGCTTTGTAAAGTTAGAGAAAGGAAAAGACAAAGGAGAAAATGCTCCATTCGGGGTCGTTCTGCCTATCAAAGGAGATGACCTTGTTGAACTAAGGATGCAGGTGACCGAAATTACTCCAGGAGATATCAAACTCGGTGTTCGGGAATCATCGGAAATTTCGTTTGACAGGCATTTCGAAAACAAGGTTTTTAAGGTAAGCAATGATTATGGTACTAGAACGTTGAAACTGTAGGCCTATTGACAGATATGTAGTTCAACTACTTCCAATTTGAATAAGGATTCGCCGTTGGCACACGCATCGGCGTGGGATGCTGGATAAAAGTCGAACTTAGATAATACCCGCAGTACGGGACCGGAGAATAACTTGGTTCGGCACTAACGAATCGAAATATAATATATTTTATCATATAGTTTGGATAGTCACCATATTCGCTATTTTAGGTTGTAGGGATCTAAGGGATAAATATAACGAATATAGAAGTCTCCTTTCTTTTCTCTTGATTTTAGTTAGGATAATCTATATAAATTTGAAACATATAAAAATAAAATTTTAAGACCGAATGATAAAGTTGTGTCTTAATATCTCTAGCCATTCTGTGTACCATCCAACATGCAACTCTTTTAAAGATTTTAAACCCCTGACTCTCTGCGAATCCGCCGCCATGGAGCCCTGCTACTAGCAGGAAGTCGACGGTTGGATCGCCTTAGAGGACCCTATTCCTAAAATAATTTTTTGACAGCCTATAATCTGATTGCTGAGAACGAATATGCTATCGGCTAGGATAATGATACCCGTAGTGAACGGGATCAGTTGCCCGGGCGATTGAAAGTCCGTTATGGGCGCAAGATGATTCCATTTGATAGTGAGCTCAACTGCCAGAACAGCCACTATCAAAACAGCACAATGAAGAACATGACTAACAGTATCAGTCTCTTCAAATCCTACTTTCTTCAGAATCTCTTCCATATTCTTATCCCCTTTGGAACGATAATAGAATACACGGCACACCCTAGAACAGGAAATTATCGATGTCACTGCGTCAAAAGCACAGTATACTAAACCAAGGAATCGAAACCATCCATTTAGAGGAACTTTCGCGAAGAAAAAAGCGGCATTCTCCGTTAGGAGGGTCGGAAGACTTTTAACTAGCGTAGCGAATAGCCACAACAGGGCACCGCATATTCCGAGCTCCACCAGCAGCAGCATTACCACTCCTGTGGTCTCTCTAACCATCTCTTTGGAATCATTGTATAGCGTAGCTTTTGCTGGAAAGTTTAGGCTGGATAGGAGGACAAGGACAATAAACGCTTCGCAGGGACTAAAAAGCTGCTTGGACGCAAAAAGGAACCAGGTCACCAGTATTGGTATGGTGATGCTAACTGATGCTAATTTCAAGCCTTTCCCGCCACCTAAGCTGTAGAAGATCCATCCTAGGACTTGGAAGTACAGTCCAAGTCGAATCCCTAGCCCGTATAAATCCTGTGCTGCATCGGGATTTCCAGCATCGGCTGCAGAATCGGCGAGCTCGTCACGTCTAATATAGCCAATGGAGCCCGCAAGTGCTGACATTTGAAATAAAAGAAACTCTGCTTAGCTTGGATGCGGGGCTGATATGCGGGATAGGTTTTGATAGTATATAAAAAAGATAGGAAAGTGGGGTTCGGGTTCGGAACGAGGGGGGAAGGCATATACGCATTTGGCCTCGGCCTACCCCTCAGGTGGGATTCAGCTACTCTTAAACTTTTGATTTCAGGAATTCGGTTGGGTTCCATAGGCGGGGGTACTTGAGATTGGTGCATTGTCAATATGCAAGGTGAGCTGTCCAGAAGGGACATATGCAAATAGTGGACCTATCACCAATTGATTCCCATGCCCCAGTACTGAACGTTAATCTCTTAGAAAATACTCATTTCACGCGTGGAGGCTGCAGTTAGCTTACGAGACCAGCAAAATTTAAACACATGCAGGGTAGGGGGAACTGCTTCAGGGTATCTTCTCCAGGATAGCTTCTCCAGGATATATATCATAGCTATAGCGTGCAGGGTAGCTGCTGCACGCTTACGTAGTATGGTACAACGTTTCACACTATTAATTTTCCGTTCTGCGATTGGCTGAAAGAAGAGAACTCAAAGCTGCCACAACAAAACTCGGGTGTGTTTTTTTGTCTTCCAATTTTCGACCATATGCATCTCCTCTTTTCGAGTTCCTTCCAGGCCCCCCTCGGTTAACATTGTAATTAGATCATAGAATTGAGTAAGATTATGTGCCAGCTTAGTCCTAACTTTATGTTCCGAATTTTATTTCTATCTTCCAATCTTTTTGTCGTCAGATGTTCACATTGCATTGCATTCAAAACTACCATTAATCGATCTGCAGCAGGTATTCACATCTTCTGGTCTCGTTCCCCGACCCAGACCCGGACGACGCAAAGGAAGGCTCCTCTAATTAAGCCTCAAAACAATTCGAACAACATTCGAGCTTAGTATTGGCCTCTGAATAGCATACTATTTTGTGGATATAGATGTAGCAGGAACTTCTATACTATGTCTACAGGCACCATCCATGATCTTGTGGGGAGAGGAGCTCTCACCGAGGAGGATCTTTTAGAGGGCGACCGGTTGAAAGCTATTAACGAAGTTGACCCTGAAGGCTCACTGACACCGCTTGGTGCTGCTGTATTAAATGGCGATATTTCCGCCACCAGATTGCTGCTCAAGCATGGCGCAGATGTCAACAAGCCTTCTGGATCCCCTTCCGGAACCCGAACACCCCTTTGGATCGCAGTTTCAAAAATGAAAAAGCCGGAAAACATCGGCCCAATCGTCAAGATCCTTCTTGAAGCAGAGGCAGATCCAAATTTGTCATCCTCGGATGATAAAAACACGTCGCCGTTATTAAATGCCGTGAAAGAGAATAACATCGAGTTGATCATGATGTTGATGAGCTACGGAGCGTCGCCAACAGCAGTGGATAAGTCTGGAATGTCAGCGGAGAAGTTTGCAGCAAAAAAGAAACGTCATAAGATTCTAACGGCCCTATCCCCTAACTCATGGCATACTGAACGACTCAAGGCTGCTGGGATGGTCGTCGGCCTTGTAACATTCGTCGTTGCGTGGGCTAACACCACACCGTCCCAACGTAGAAAGATCGAGGCAGGCGCCGCGCTCCTACTTATGGGTGGTGTTATAGCTATGAATTTTGGTGGCCAGGGTACAGCTGAGCCTACCACCCAGTCTACTGCTGGCAAAACCAACCGCAAAGCGAACACCGGTAACCCTGCCAAATCGGCTGCTAATAAAAAAAAGAAGCCCGCCAGTGGTAGTTCGAAACCTCAAAATGATGCTACTACAAGAACCAAGCCCGCACAGCCTCATGGTGCCGCAAATTCTGATATTGGCAGTACCAGCCGCAAAACGAACGTTAGCAATCCCGCCAAATCCGCTGCTCAGAAGAAAAATCTGTCTACCGATGGTAGTTCAAAACCTCCAGTCAGTGCCACTGCCATAAACGAACCTGTACAGCCTAATGGCAACGCCCAGCCTAATGGTATTACTCGGCCTGGTATTGAAAACGCCACCGAACCGGAAATTGGTAGTCCTGCTCACTCTGCTGGTAGTGGTACAAATCTGCCTGCCAGCGGTGGTTTGAGGCCTCCGACCAGTCCTACTATCATAAAGGAGCCCGCACAGTCTAATGGTACCGCACAGTCTAATGGTACCGCACAGTTTGATGGTACCGCACAGTCCGATGGTATCGCGCAGCCTAATGGTACAGCACATCCTAAGGATACAGCACATCCTAAGGGTACAGCACAGTCTAATGCTATCACCCAGTCTGATACTGATAGTACTTCTGAAGCTGCTGTGATTGCCAGCCCCACTCAACCCACGATCGATATTAATAAGAACTCGCCTGCCGACGGTAGTTCAAAACATCCAGTCGGTACCACTGCTACAGACAAACCTGCACAGTCTAATGGCATCAATCGGCCTAGTACTAGTCATGAAAATGCCATTCAAACGGACATTCATAATCCTACCCAACTCACTGCTGATAATACAAACCGATCGGCCGTTGATGGTTTAAAAGCTCCAATCGATGATACTACCAAAGCTGCTGCCACAAATACCACAGAATCTGCCATAAAGAACGACCCCCGGGCTATACCTACTGAAAATAACCACTCCTCTATTGATGATACGAATGAGCCTGCCGATGGCAGTTCAAAGCTTCCGATCAATGATACTACCCAAATTACTGCTAAAGATACCGTGGAGCCCGCCGTGGAGAATGGTGTCCAGACTATACCTACTGAAAATACCCACTCCCCTATTGATGATCCGAATAAGTCTGCCGATGGTAGTTCAAATACTTCAAGCGACGATACTACCAAAACTGCTACCGGAGAAACTACAGAGCCCGCCATAAAGAATGGTGTCCAGACTATACCTAATGAAAATACCCACTCCCCTATTGATGATCCGAATAAGTCTGCCGATGGTAGTTCAAATACTCCAAGCGACGATACCACCAAAACTGCTACCGGAGAAACTACAGAGCCCGCCATAAAGAATGGTCTCCAGACTATAGCTGGTGAAACCACTGAATCCTCTATTGATCATACGAACCAGTCTGTCGATGAGGGTTCAAACCCTTTAGTTGATGATGCCACCCGAGTTGCCGCCGAAAACACCGCAGAGTCTGCCCTGGAGTCAAATGGTGCCCAGCCTAAAGCAGCTCAAACTACCCAGGCTACCGACGGGACCACTATCAGTGATACCCAACCTCCTAACAATAATGCCGCCCAACTCGACAATGACAACGGCAATAATAATGGCAATGGTGATGACGGTAACGATAATGATGGAGATAATGATGGAGACAACGATGGAGATAACGATGGCGATAACGATGGCGATAACGATGGCGATAACGATGGCGATAACGATGGCGATAATGACAGCAATAATGACGGTGGCAGTGGCAGTGATGATGGTGATGGTGACGAGGGTGATAGTGATGGTGGTGATGGTACTTACAGCCCCGTGTCTGGGGCCCTCATCAACCGATTCGGCACAACTGGTGATTTCGGCGATATTGAAAAGATGTCTCCGGAACTCAGGGTATATTCACCTTCAGTACGGCATTGGAGACCATATTCTAACTAAGTTTAATCAGGAATTAATGCTCAAAGAGAATGTTGCGGAGTTCAAGAAAGGTGTCAACGAATACATAACAAAGTCAGGTCTAAACAGATTTTTCCCACCTGATGATCCTTTCTTACAAGACGTTATAAGAAAGGCACTTGAACTTGAGAAAGATCCACAGAACGTACTCGACGTCAAGGAATTAACAAAGTTAACTCTTTATAAGACGGTTTTATACTTGGGTAGGTGACAGACTATTCTTTCATGCCTATTTGAATATCAATATATGTGCTAATTTCAAAAAAAAAGACGACAGCGGTTCAATGCAGAAGGGTACACGCGTTCAAGACCTAAGAAAGCTAGTTGAACGAATAGCTAGCATAACTACTAAATTACTTCCGGACGGAGAAGGCATAGAGCTGCGCTTTATCAACGCTCCTACTAACGACAGCTATAGCAAACCTAGCCTGGGATTGGTTGACAAAATCATTTCAGAATTGCGAATGTGGGGGTGGACACCAATTGGAACAAGCCTCAAAGGTAAAATTCTGATGCCGCTTGTTTATAAACCACTTGTCACCCAAGAGTTTAAGCGGCCGATGCTCGTGACTATTATTACCGACGGGTTTCCTGAGGGTCCCCACGGTCGACAAAACCGGGAAAAACGCGACACGTTTAAAAATGCTATCCTCGAGTGTGGTAAGAGGCTTGTGGATTATGGCTATGACTCGACTGGTAATACCCCATCTGTATTTAAGGATTTCTAGCTTCTTTCTAACGTTTCTGCTAGCTGTTTTGTTCCAAATAAGTCAAATTGGGGCAGAGGAAGAGGCGGCACGATTTATAGAAAGTCTTAGGCTTGATAGAGAATTGGACGACGTACTATACTGTACTACAGGTACGGATTGCTACTCTAGAAGTTAAGATCACGTCAGTATCAAAGCTAAGGAAATGGTTATGTTGTCTATAGACCAATTAGATGCAAAATACCAAGAGTTGCACGATAACCACAACGGACTGGAGCAATGGGTAAGTAATCTAAATTCTTATACTTACTGCCATGACGACAACCGGACTGATTGCTAATTACTGCGTCCAGCTCTTGTCAACGTTGTTGGGTCCTATTTATAATGCAGTACCAGGTTAATTAAAGCTGTCCAAATTATGGCCATATTGTTGGGTTGAATGATGATATAATGCAGGTTAGTTTGGTCTTCTTGAGTCGGCTAGACTAGCTTCGTTCAGTTTTTGGGGAATTGGGAATCGAATAGTCTGGGGAAGCTGCTTGTCTATGAGCCTTGGGACCAGACGCCCTCGCACCTACCAAAACCAATCTATAAAAAAGCGAGTATTGAAAGGCTTTATTAAAGGTCAAAAATATTTGTTGCAAAGACATTTTATAGTTTTTAAAACAACATGTAATTTTCGCAACTAGGCCGGCGGAGCACCGTATACAATGCAGTTTCACGTCGACTATATATATAGGGAGAGAATGCATTCGAATGAATAGACCGAATAAGATCGGCGGGAAAGATAAGAATCGTATGAATAATTTCACAGCACAGCGTGTTCACGATGATTCTCAATAAAAGTTAGAGAATTCGAATGATAGTAGAGATAGGACACAAGTTACAAGTTCTTTAATGCCGAGACTGGAGAAGGTCTTTGTACCACATAGTTGGTTACGAGACCGAGTATCTCGGTCTGTTGACGATCCTTTGCCCGTCTAGCGTTGATACTGCGCTGGCGACGATCTTCGAAGGTGTATTGCGAACCAAAATGCAATAAAACCAGCAGATGCCAAACGTGTGGCACCTTTTTTTTGGTGGCTGACCCGGCGTCTGGCTTCGAGACTAAGCTAGTAGCTATGCGCACATATATATATATATATGGTGAATTCGTGAACAGATCTAGCTAAGCTGGTGGGTAAGCCTACCTCTCAGCTTGTTTTGAACCTGGCTACCTAGTTAGGTACTTAGGTAAGCACTTATCGATTATCAGAGACAAGCCGAGTTACTTATTGGCCTAACTACTTAGCTTAAGGCCAGCCTATGAGTAGTCTTGGCTAGCGAGACGTGTTGTGTTGCTAGTGTTGTAAAACGGGGGTACCACGAATTCAGCTGACGAAAAGTTGCCCCTAGTTACTGTGGCAGTCAGTCTGGTGGTCGCTCCAAGTATTCGCACCGCCCTGGCTGGCTCACTCTCCCTTTCTTCATTTCCAACATCCATCTCCAGCCGCCATCACCCACCGTCAAAACCTCCCCGGTGTCCCCTCTTCCTCCTACCATACATCTCCACCTCGCCCGTCCTCTTTGGTAATTCCAGGGAGTAAAGCTCCCGAGAACTCAGGGACATGACCAACCCTCAGGGGTTCTGCATGGCCTTGTGTGGTCACCGCAGAGGCAAGGTCATCTTTGGAGCTGTGCTCCTCTCCTTTCTTGCCATCTTCTTCTTCTCTCATTCTTCAGTACGCCCCCACTATACCTTTCGCTTTGATCTATTTAAATACAATTGGTAGCTAATTACAGTGGTGATAATTTGGTAGAGCAGCGTATATTTAAAGGACTTGGCACGGCCATGGCTACACCCATCCGTCTCCTCCCACGAATTAACTCTCTTCAACCAAGAAGACTACGACCGTCGGATCCACCTGCTAATCCCCGTAACGTCTCCTAATGCTAAGTTCTGCAAGACATTTTTCTCCTCGGTCGTCAATGGATACCCGCCTCCGTTCCTTATAAACTACAACCAAACCTACTGGCAGGAAGCCATCGCTCGTGCTCAAAAGATCAAGGGGTTCCACGACTACTTAAACACCCGTACTCGCGACGATGATATTATTATTATGATCGATGGATTCGATGTTTGGTTTCAGCTACCTCTACAAGTTTTGTTATCAAGGTTTTTGAAAATGGGTGTTCCTGTGGTATTTGGAGCGGATAAGAAGTGCTGGCCGAATGATTTTAAATCTGTCGCGTGTACTGCAATTCCGCAATCCCCTCTCCCAGGCGATGTATTCGGAGACGATACAGACCGTCAGACAATCCTTCGCTCTCGTCGCGAGAAATACGATAATTTTAGACCTCGATGGGTTAACTCCGGTACTATCATCGGATACGCTTCTCATGTCAGATCGATCTATGATGAAGCGTGGAAGAAAGTAGAACAGGCTGGACAGGAAGTAGATTCTGACCAGATGATTTTGGCAGAGGTTTACGGCGAAAGGGTGGTGAAAGGTGATAACTCGATGAGTGTGGATTTTTACTCCACGCTTTTCCAGACGATGACATACTCCCATAACGATATCGCCTTCGTTAGAAACCCATCCGAAGAATGGACGTCGACTACATTCTCCAAAACCATTTCGACCGAAAAACTCCCTCTAGAAGATTTAGGTCTCTCCAGCAAATCGCCCAATCCGAACAGGAGTCCCTGGAAATGGAGGAATCTCGCATGGAATAAAGTGTCAAACCGAATCCCGACGTTATTACATTTCAATGGACCCAAGAATTTCATCGACCTCTGGTGGCCTAGGATGTGGTATTATGAAGATGGGGCCAAGTGGACAGAGAAGATTAAGCAGGAGCCGCAGAGGGCCGGAGCATGGACTAATGGCAAGGAAGCCAATAAACTAGGATGGTTTACTTATGAGACTTTATGCGGAAGGGAAAGGCTGTTTGGCGAACCAGAACCAGCAGCACCAGTTAATCCTAATCCTAATGGCGGGGAGAAGAAGGGTAATAAACCTGCTGCGTAGAGGTGGAAGATTTGATGAACGCGATGCATCTTTTGGTGTTTATTCCTTTTTTTTGGCTACTATCCTATTCTCTCGACTATTATTAGTACTATTATTATATTAGTTTTGGGTATTTACGCGAACCGCCAGCCTTGTCTCTGTTTCTTTAGAATTTTAGTAGTATCGATTATCCCTTTTCTCTTGTTTTATTCAAGGCGGCCAGCAGATATTGTGGGTACGTAAGAAGAAGAGGAAGACGGGGAAGAGTCAGCGAACGTTATGAATTTTCTTTTTTGTTTTTTTCAAAACATGTATATTAAAGTACTAAATGTGATTTCCAAATGACCATATCTTTATATCGATAATTTTATCTGATTCATGATGCCCATGAAATATTCCTTTTTCTCGCGCGTCCTTTGGATATGCATGTTGATGTGTGTACGCCATGCGGATATCTGTCCGCTTCCGACAATGGGTGGCTGAATCACGCCAAGCTTAAGCCTTAATCACCACCTCACGCGCAGAGCCTCACTATCTACTCTTCCTTCCTTCCCTCCCTTCATCAACTACTTCGTATCGAATATCATTCACAATGCTAACCTCGCAATCATTTCGAGAACGTCAGCTTCTCACTGAATTGTACTCCTCCCCTCATACTCTAAGTAATCTACCTAAAACGTATTCTTATGTACAAAAGCTAACGTGTATCATCCTCTCCAGCGCCACCCTCCGTACAGCTCCAATCCCAGGCGTCTACCTAACCCCCCACCCTACCACCCCCACAACCTGGTACGGCGTAATCTTCCTACACTCCTCCAAAAACCTCTACTCCAACCTCCCAATCCGATTCACCATCACTTTTCCCACAAAGTACCCCGAAGTCCCGCCATTCGTCGTCTTGCACGCCACATCATCCGGTAGTGATGATTTGGACAGGAATTGGAATGGTAACGGAGGAGTTGTTATTCATCCCTTGGTTAGCAGAGGGGGGATTATCAATAACAGGGGCTTTGGGGGGGTGGGTGGGTATGCGGCTGCCCATACTGGGGCTGTGAATTTGAGAGATTGTTTTGGAGGGTGGTTTGAACCTAGAGGGACGGTTACAGTTAGTGGGAAGAAAGGGTTTGGGAGTATTGGGAGAAAAGGTGGGGTTAAGCTTGTTAGTACTGTTGTTACTAGCCCCATTTCTCCGAATTTTTCGTTTGGAGGAGGAAGTGGGAGTGGTGGTGGGGGAAGTGGGAGTGCAGGGAATGGGGAGAAAGAAAGAAGGAGCGTGTATTTTCCGAAGGGCACGTCGCCGATTGAAGTGATATTTTGGGTTAGGAGTATATTTACGGATAAGTATTTGGAGGGCTTGGAAAGACGGTTTGAGGAGGAGAAGAAGGGGGTGCCGAATACGCCGATTAGCCCGGAGGTTAGGACTCCTGTTGGTAGTGGTAGCGGAAGTGGACTGGGGAACGAAGCGGCGGTGATTGTTGATGATGAGGCGTGGAATTTGTGGAAGAATGATAGGGAGGAACTTAGGAGACGGGTGGATGAGGTTAGGAGGACTGGATTAGAGGAAGGAGGGGTTTATCAGGAGTGGGAGGGGAGTGTAGGGGCTGGAGGGGATGTGCCGGTTAGTATCCTTTTCCTCCTTCTCCTTTTATGTTCGTTTAGTTTATGGTTGAGATGCTAATTGGGTATTAATATTGTAGATTCGATTTTTGGACCTGGAGAGGGCAGCGTTGGATACTATTAAGGAGAACCTAGGGAGGAGGTTTGAAGGGGTGGAGGGGTGATAGATTTATGATACTATCTTTATGACCCCGAAGAAGGAGATCGGGATATATATATGACTGAATGATCATGAGGGATATTGGCGTTTTTCTGATCTTATTGATATCCTGGAGTTTCAATTGATCAATTTTATAGATTTTAGGAGAATTCATGACGGAGGTGGATTGGCTTATATATATACAGAGTGTGTTATCTTTGGTTCGATTTGGTCCCGTTCCTAGACACCACGTCGTTAGATATCTTACCTGGTATACTATATCAGTAAGTAAATATCTAAACGCGTTAACGATGTCGTTTTATCAGATACGATGTACGCTAGCTGCTAGATATCCAAGTAGGCCCATGGTGTCTGATTATTGGCAGTTGACAGGCAATTAATTGGTCAGGATACCCTCAAAGGATCTCTTAAAAGGAGTTAGGGCCCGCGGGCTTATACTGAAAGAATATCGCCGCGATGAATCTCTTGATATAAATCTACGCATTCCTGAAGCGTATTAAGAGTTAATCACATCGATTGTACTCCGCGGATAACGGTATTGATGAGACCAAGGTATATAGGTAAGTAAGATAGAACGAAGTCTTTCAATTGACATCTGTGCCTGTAAGTAAACTATATATCTCAGTTGCTAAAATTCAGGATCAAGGGCTATCGAATGAACTACGCTCGAGCTGCGGATTCTAGTGAAATCAATATACCTATGTAAAAATGGGGTAACCTTCTTCACATCTACTGCAGCTTAAAGGGCCCTCTGAGCTGATCTGCCGTAGATAGTTTGAGCACTGCAATAGATTACTACTAGAAAAAAAGGCCTGTCCGTACACGTATACGGAGTAAATAATAACGCTATAATAGAGGAATTATATTACTGGTTTTTATAACGTAGTATTCGCGTCTGGAGCCTAGGCAGCCATTTAAAGTTTTTTAGATTCATTGAATTCTAGAAATCTAAGGTTAAATGGACGTGGCTTCGAGGTGGACTGATCGATACCCGAACCGAATCTCTTTGAGGTTAGTAACATTATTCTTTTTTTCTTCTAACGTTCTTAAAAACTCTTTGATCTTCGGAACTTCGTCTAAACGAAAGCGAACGTGTATTCTGATTAGCCAGTAGCGCTGCGCGGTTGAATATCAACATTAACCCTGCAATTATCACCCAGCTGAGTTAATGAACTGTTCGATGCCTAATCTTCTAACCGACGTAGCATCCACCAGTTCAAACCCCGGAATTTTATAGGTAAATATAGCTACACACTTATCACACCATGCCCTCTCGCATGGATGTTTCCGAAAAAAACAACTGAAAAAAAGCCGCCGACGTAGCACAAGCATTGAGTGGGCTTGTGTGCTGGTGTATGAGGTCGCAGAATGCTTCCTAATGGGGTATAGTCTTATAGGGCTGTGAAAGGGGTGGGGTGGATACCACAAAAACAACGCAAGTTCTGTTAATACTACTGGGTGGCTGGTTGCAATTAGGTGATGTGGATACTATAGCTGGTAGTATACTAAGGAAGTGGAATAGGCGATATGCGTGATGCCGTCGATTTTGGATTCAAAACATTATAATTCTAACTCTTCAGTGAGAGTAAAGTGGAAGTTAAATACACCAGCTATCCTCTACTCTAATCCCTCTTTCCTATCATCATTCACCTCGATAAGAATGCATCACCCCCTCTAAAGTAATAACCTATTCTAATATTTTCATCCTCTCGTTCAAATATACCATCGTTAATAATTAATATAATGCGTCTTTCCACCTCTCTCGCCGCAACAGCGGTGTTAGGGGCCCTCTCCACCTCCGCCGCCCCAGCCGGCTGCTCAGCAGACAACGTCCTCCGTCACCTCCGCGCCCCTCAGAGGATTTCCTCTGCTTTGTCTTGGTGTAGCACCTATACTGCCACACCGGCGACTGCTTCCCAAGCGTATCCGACTTGGTTGAATGCCGAATACACGACTTTAACATCTCGACTTTCTAGTGCTTGTAGTTGTATCAATACCGCTGCTGCGACTACCACTAGCGCTCCGTCTATCACTTTTGGGAGTTATATACCACCTCAACCGACGTCCACTGAGGACATTAGAACAGCTAGGGCGAATCCTTTGCCTACCGTTGTCGGTGGACCTATTCCTTTACAAACTGCTGCTGTGGAGGATAGTATCCCCCCCGTGCCCACGAAGAATGTTTTCTTTGGTGGATTGGCAGAGGATAATTCTACTGCTTTTTTGGCGCAGGTGATTTACAAGGCACTTGATGGATCTCCGATTGTTAATTTGGATGATTTGTTGAATGGATTGGATGGATTTCCTGTTTGTGAAGAGGAGGGAATAAAGATTAAGTTTGTGAAGAAAGAGTATAGGGATTTGGCGGTTCAAACTTGGATGGGGAAGACGATTACGCTTGTCACCGCTGGGGGGAATTATTGTGGTGTTGAAGGGGAACATAACTTTTGGAAGATTGGGGGGTTGGATCTATCTGGGGATTATGAAGTTTTGATGGTTGGGACTAAGGTTGAATTGAGGGATGCTATTGAAGCCCTCGATGCGGAGTTTGGGACTTTTGATATTAATGATACTGATGAGGAAAATAGCACTTTTAGGAGGAAGCTTAAGGCCCGTGGGTTTGATGGGCTGATTAATATTGTTAAGGGATATGCCAATGATATCAAGGATGCCGTTGATTCTGCTGGACGGCCGACGAAGAGGTTTACGACTCCCCGATATAATTACAATCTCATTGGGTCCAATCTCTTCCAGATCAATGAGAACGGAAGGGGTGCTTCCATTAGTTGTAACTATTGTGGTGTTACCGGTGGAGTTCAACTGTTCGGATCTGTTTCTGCTGATATTAAGAACTGGCAGACGGTTGGATTGGTGGTTGGATTCGATTTGGTGGATCCTACTTTTAACTTGAATATGGGAGTTGGATGGAGCTTCGAATGGCAGGGAAGTCAAGAGACGGCTTTGTTCTCGGTTGTTCCTTGGGCGGTTGAGATTCCGAAGATTTTGACCATTGAGCCTGCGGCGAAGATTATTGCGGCGGTGGATTTGGATATTAAATCTGCTTTCCAAATCCGGGATATTGGATTTTCCGGGAAGTGGAAGACGTTCTCGGTTGGGTATAATTTACTTACCAAGTTGCCGATTCTTACTGGGGATGTTGTCCCCGAGATATCGTTTTTGGAACCAAGGTTTGTGAATGGGGTTAGTCCTTGGGGGGTACAGGATGCTAAAGCTACGATTTGGGTTGGTCCAAGAGTTGGAATGAATGTGGATGTATTGAATGGATTGGCGAGTGGGAGCGCGGATGTTACAGTGCAGTTTCCAGCTGTTAATATTGAAGCCAGGTTGGATGGGCTGAATAAATGTCCTGGAGCTAGTGGATTGGATATGTGCGTGGGACTTCATGCTGATGCGCTGATGAGGGGTACTGCGAGTGCCAGCGCAGGATTGGTGGGGGTTGGAGATGCTGGGGTTGAGCATGAGATCTTTAGGTATGATATCGGGACATTTTTGGAGAAGAACTTTTGGATCGATATCTAGATGTATCATGATGTTATGTAGAATATTTTGTCTTTGAGGCTTCTTAGGATATTATATGTTAACACGATGGAGGGGGTCTAGTTCTCGCTCACTATTATATATCTTGTACCTCATATTTATTTCCTGGCCAGTTTGGTCATTCTTTCACCTAACACGCATTAGTATCGTAGACAGAAAGTTCTTTCATATTTGAGAAGTCTGCCTCGAGGCTGCTTCAAAGCCTTTTAGCTTCTTAGATTTCATTTACTCAAGACAGTTGAATATCTATACAGTGTAAATTCAGACCTTTTAGTAAGAGCCATGCAATAATATCCTGGTCCAGCATTTCCTCCAGGATTCCAAAGCGCCAGTAGCAATAACTCCACCTAAGACGCTGTACTGACAGTTTTGTACGCTTTGGTCTTTTTAGGAACACCTCGAAGTAGATCCTCTGGCGTATTGAACAGTTGAAGAGTCTGGCCACGAGAAAAGTGTAGTGGCACTCGTACTACTTTTCAGGAGAGTTTCATGTGCAAATCAATTTGGAACCCGCTTAAATGGTCAGTTCAGTCAATATTTGTGTAATTAATTCTGTATTTGTGAATGATTATAACTGGTATATAAGGTATATATGGAAAATCGGTGACAGTTTGAAGATGATCATACCATTTGACCTGCATTTTGAATGCATTTATGCTAATATATGTGGCTTCATTTTGATAGTCCTAGTAGTTAAGCAATACTGGGTTGAACACGGAGTACAAATTACCGGCAGGGTGACTATAGCGTAAATATTCTGTGGACTATAGCTACATGGGCCTGTAGTAGTGATGTGGACTGATAGATCGTAGATAGCTACGTGAGAGGATATAGCTTGGTGATGATTGTGGTTGTTAGAGGCCGTCTGGTAGCTACTTGGGGAAGTACCTAGTTGGCTGGGGCTACGGGAAGAGCTGAAGTGTTGGAGAGCAGCTCTGACGTTCACTTAACCACCTACCATCAACCTCATCTACTAGTCACCTTCGTCATTCCATCTCTCTACTACCGCACTAGCTATTATATAGTATATATACACCCTCAGATAAGTACGCCCACACCACTTCTATCCTGATAATTCATCCTTTATCATGAGTTGTTCTCTCCAATGACACTTCCACATGGCAAGCACGAGGTTGAGGGCATTTCCTCTGCTCTAGTTGAGCTTGATGATCTCATCACTGCCACTCCTGCTATTGATCTTGCTAACCAATCGCCGACATGTATCTGCCAGATCTTCTACTATTTTCGGGGATTCGTGTAGCCAGCGATGAGCGGACACGAGAAACCCCAGTTTACCCGACCATTACCAGCCATGCCTGCTACTCCACGAGCACGAACACCAGTTCCAACAAAGGAGATAAAACCAATAAAAAACCGAGATAGAAAGAGATTGAAGAAGCATACTGCCAAAAAGTCAGCAGACCGTCTAACTTTGTCATCTTCTTCATCTAGCGGTGGTCAAGATGTTACTCCAAAGCGTGCTTCCTCCAAGTTTGGGGATCCAGATATCACCCCTCGACCTCTTAACATTACGAAAGCTCTTCCAATGGATCCACCTACCAACAGAGATAGTGTTGATCTTCAAGTCCGAGATACGATGCAATCTCGTTGGTCAACTTCTACATCCGACGTTGCAAGTGGTGTCTCCAGAAAGGAATCAAAGAAAAAGATCTTTGGAATCACAATTCCTTTTAAACGAAGAGTTAAGAGCGAACAGATGCCTGCTAGGCTCAAAATTAGTTCTGGATTCTTCGGAGGACGATTCGCTGGAAGCAAGCTCAGCCTTAGTCTTTCCAGTCCTAAATACAATACCAACAATGCCGCGGAGCGTGAACGTGAACGCCAATGGCAGAGCTCTAGAGCTTCTTCGACAATGACTGTTCAAGGGCAGGACGGGGCGCTCTCGGATGATGATACACCAACAAACCACTACCGCTTCGACAATAATAAAGATACAGATGAACAAACATTACGATCTCGTATACCTCAACGACGTCACACACTCACAGGAAGCCTCCTTGGGCTGTCTGGCACCATCCCTGACTATGGCTTAGCTAAAACTCCACCCCATCATTCATCTACATCAGTCTATTCTTCTATCCAGCCTGACAATAGAGCCTCTGTGCAAGACGTTCTTTCTCTGTTCCCGAAGCCACCAAAGAGAGATAGTGCAAATGTCATGCAGATGATTAACAGGAATAGTGGAATGTCCTATCTACCTGAAACCAATGAGTATGTGCAAGGGCAGCCGACTCGAGGATTTAGCAATCCGCTTCCGGTTAACCTGAGGGCTTCTTATCTTCAACTCCCCAATCAATGGCAGGCGGGAATTTCAACTAGCTCAGAGTCTTATCTTTCACAGTTCAGTGCCCAAGCTCAGGGCCTGGACCCATATACGACTCCAATGAAGAGAAAGCCTATGGATTTTCCGACTTCGGAACCTAAATCTATATTATATACTACCTCCCACCGAAAACCTGTTCTTACTCACCTGGACCTTCAAGTCACGGCCGATATCGATACTATTGAGGTTGCAGAAGAAAGAGAAATTTGGCTTGTCGTTGAACTAAATGGAAGTCTTGCAAACAACCGAGATATCGCACACTCCGAGGTTAACAACCTGGATATTTTGTTTCTTCTTGATCTTTCGTAAGCTCCCAGATGCATCCTACCAGCCTTTCAGACTGATATTCATAGTATCCTTGTCTTAGCCAAAACATGTCCGATCAGGCAATGACGACGATGAAATCGACCGTCGGTTACATCCTCGAGAACATTTCGGGAACTCGCTGTGATAATTTCGGTATGGCGGCGTTCACGAGCACATCCGCTTGCGAAGTTCTCATGCCTATGATGCCTTGTACCCACCAAGCGAAACACCGCGCATTCTCTCTCCTCCACAATGCACATACGACTACCGATCCCTTTATATTCGAAAATTCCATTTCTAACGTCGTCCGTGCTGCTTGTTCGATGTTCATGCCTGGTTTCCAAGGGAAAAACAAGAACCTTATAATTCTAAGTTCTGCAGTTCCTGCAAACCAAAGTAGTATGGCAGATGTTGGCGGGTTTGAAGACGTTAGAATTCACGTTATTGGCGTTGGTTGTGTCTATTGGCCCATTAGTGAGGTTATATACGCAGATGCTAGAGACGGCGGTGGAGGGTTTTGTTTTCCAACTTCGATGATGGATGTAACAACGCTTGAAGACGACCACTCCACAAAACTTCAGGCCGTTAGCCGTCGTTTCGTTCGAGCTTTACGGAGTGCCGAAAGCATTGGGATGATGCGGGATATTACTGTTACGCTTACACCGGCCCAGAATACAACAATCAAAGCCATCATTGGAAAAACGGCTCTTAAAACCCTTCGACCCGGCGAACGTGCTACAATCATGGTTCGTATGGAGGTCACTTCCATCTACCAAAGACACCATTCAATGAGCGAAGATGGGCTGGAAGCTCTCGAAGAAGGGTTATATGCTACATTGGGCATGGAAAAGATGAAGATACTCCAGGTGGATGTTGGGTACAAACATAGTTTGTTACCAGCAGGTACAATTCTGACCACTACAGCTACAGCAGAGGCAACAATTATTACAAAGGATTCACCGTGGAATTTAATGTACTCTGGATCTTCTCGGACTTCATCAGTGTATGAATCCGATGGAGTTGGTCGCCATAAATATCGAGCTCCGCATTTACTAGGGAATGTTTCGCCAACTGCTCGACAGAATTTTGTGAGGAAGGCGTTGATTCAGAAGGTTGTTAGTGAGCATAAGAATCCGAAGGATGCGTTGGTTGCTATTGAGAATATTGCGAGGACTACGGAGGAGAAGGACCTGGATTATTGTAATGTGGTAAGGGAGTTGAGGTATCAGATTAGGATTTGGAATGGGAGAAGGAGAGGGCGGGTTTTAGGGTTTGGAAGTGGAGTTGGAGGTGGAGGTGGGAGCGAGGTTGAATTTCAGGGGATGGGGATGACGGGGTTTAGGATTTCGTCCGCCCCTGGGAAGATGGCTGAAGCAGAAGAAAAAAAGTTGATCCGACCGTTTAGTTTCGAAGGGAAGACGGAGGAAAGTTTTTTAGCGGAAGAGGAAGGAAAACAAGAGGAAGAAAGACCATCGACACCGGGATTAACGAATGATAGTAATAGTGTTGAAGGAGAGGTTGAAAAAGTTGGATATGCTGTTAGTGGGTATGACGATGAAGATACAGAAATGAGTGGAAGAAAGTTTGAAGGGGATAGTCAAGTTGATGGTAGCAGTCCTATGACTGTTATGTCATTTGATCAACGGCGACGACAACTGCAACATCAACGACCGGATGATTCTGCGACTAGATTGTGGAAGAGGATTGAGAGAGCTGGGGAGGGGGGAAGTATTGGGGGTGGTAGTAGTATTGGGGTTAGAGATGATAATGATGATAATATTTTGGAAGGGATTGAAGGGTTGAGGGTTGTTGATGATAATGGTGAAGGTGGACAAGGTAACCAGAGGAGGAAAGGGAAGAAGGTAGAAGGGGTTGGTATTGGTCTTGAAGGAGGAGATGGAGGGGAGATTACGAAGGTTGTTAGTCCGGTGGGGACGTTGAGAGATGTTAGGGAGACGGAGTTTTCGCCGTTTATGATTTAGGCGGTAGGTTTCTTTTACACATCGAAGCCAGGGAAGGGGACCCCTTATGGTGTTTTGTGGAGGTTAGGTCGGTATAGATAAACATTTCGCCTTCAATAGTGATCGCCTGGGGATTTGGGCTGGCAATTCAATACGCGAGGAAGCTTGTTAATAGATGTGTATATACTAGATTATGCAGTGGGCCTGGAACAGAAAATGTAATTCGTGATACTTATAACCTTGACAGTAGCAAGGGGGGTGTAATTGAAATCATGTATATTGAACTTTAATATTTTAGTAGGTAGTGTCGTCTCTTGTCCTGAACATGTTCTCGTTTCCATGTTAAGCATTGGACACTTGTTTACTCCGAATTATATATAAAAAAAGATTTAGGTTGGTTTAATAAGCCACAGGCTTAATTTTCATCTGATATTATGCATGATAAAAAATATTTAAAAATAGTAAAACCCTTGTCTCGTTCCCAGACCTGGAAGGTAAAACCCTTAAATAAATTCAAGTTGAATAATCAACAGTCTATACAATGTAACAAACATCTCTCCATTCTGCATGTATGGTGAATAAAGTAAGCAATTTAGGAACGTGGAATTCTATAGCAAAGCGACAAAAGCAGAATATCGATATATCTCCATAAATGGGTAAAGATTGGTCTATCCTTAACCTCCCAAATGAAAAGGACAAAATTATCTAACATCTAGATACATACGAACCGGTCAGATTTATTCATGAAATCAATATTATATACCGATTAACTGGGGGAGTAGATATCGCCTCGGGTTTAAAGCGGTCCATCCTTTTGGTTGATTTCCGCGGTTGCAGTTCTAAATAACGGAAGACGATTTGACCATGTAACACTGGTGCGTGTATCTGTCATAGTTGAAGTAGGAGGAGGTTCAGGCTTCTGGCTCTTTCTCGGTATACTTTTGGTTTGTATGTACAAAGAGGTGATTGAAGTCCAGTCAGCGGGTAAATTGTTGGAAGTTCTGGTGGGTACTGGTTTCCGACTCTCCCTCGGTATACTCTTGGTATGTATGTATGGTCTTACTTCTAGCCCTAGATCTTGTGCGCCTGGCACTAACTTCCTTATTTTTTCTTGATCATCTTTGGGCCATAGCCTTATTGGTACTCCGTTCCAAACGACCGGGACGACTTTTGGGTCTATAGGTTGCCCTTCTCGGGTTTCGGGTATTCTTGCGTGTGCGAGTCTTTTCATTTCGGCAATGGCGTCGTCCATTCTAGTTTCTGAATTCCGGTTTCGGGATATGTATGTGGCGAGGAGGCCTGAAACTATTGCTGTGGCTGGATGCGGTGAAAGAGGTGTAGTTAGTTGGGGGCCCAGTTAACTTAAATTGATCGTCGGCACTAGCTACTAGCCAGGATTTCATATTTATTTACATAGAAGAATATGAGAGACATACCACTTGAAGTTTGACCATCATCCACTACATAATACATATTTTCTTCTATTAAATTTTCTGGCACCCTCGGATCTAGAAACTTGAGACTGAGAATCCATTGTGCTGGTGCCCAGACCATATTGACGTAGGTGCTGTTGAATCTGTATACATTGTGTAGCGCTGCGTTTGAGCCTCCGACTACCAATAGTCTCTTTAAGTCTTCTCGACTCCCTAAGCTGGCCGGTGGATCTGAGATTGGGCCATCGTCCTATTGGGTCCGATCTAAGTTAATCTATTTGTGCCCGTATACACCTTGCAGGTCGTATAGACAAATAGGTTGTGTTTGCATAAAGCTCAAGCAGTTCTGGCCTCTAGTTCCTGATCTGACAATACACACCGCAAAGAAAAGAAATTAGGTAAAAAAACTTACTGGATCTTCATTCCCAGCAGCCGCAACGAAAATAACGTTCTTCAGATTCTCGAACTTATATTGTATGTATTCAAATACTCGGTCCAGCTCCAGGGCGCGTTGGTTACGATGGTTTTCGTGTGATCCACGAACGTCTGTGTCCAATATGCCGCGTGAGAAATTTATAATACAGGGTTTTCCGCTATTATATCGTTTGATGTGATCGTAAGCTTTCAAAAGGCAATCAAACCCTGATATTTCCGAATTAAGTCCATAGCTTTGTGAACAGGATATGGCTACAATCTCGGCGGATTGAGCAACACCTGCAAGTTTTCCGACTATCTTGCCCGCCATTAGGGTGCCGTGGGGTTGATTAGAAAAATTATTATCTACGTTGTCTGTCCAAGGTTCCATATGAAACGGGCCGGAGCTAATCCAATCTGAGAACTTTGCGCTTTGCAGATCCTGTTTACTACATTAGAGAGTTTATTTTGGGAAATATGCGAGCCTAAAGGCTGTGGGAAGCTTACAGGGTGGCTTGGGTCTACTCCAGTGTCTAATAGGTAGACTACTACTCCTTTTCCTGGTTCTTTGTAATGATAATATGATTCCTTCATTTGCCGGCTCAATTTGCTTCGGATATCTCGAGAAAATGGCCAAGATAAATAAGGGAGTTCTGCCATCGCATTTCTTGTGACTGCAATATCTGTTTCTGGAATTTCTTCTTCTTCGGGTATCTTCCAAAAACTCAGATCTCTCTTTGGTAAGCTGGGATGGCTCCAATACTTTTGCGATTCTCCGTCAATATCATTGGGAAATACAGGCTCGCTCGCGCTGCAGAAGCTGAACTATAAGATCACGCGTTAGCCTTTAACTTAATTAACAAACCCGTAATCAGGACTTGATTTTAATTTGCAAGTTATATCGAGATTATATAGTGTTGTAAGCCTTTAGAACCCATATTAAGTCGCATTCCTGCGAAATAAATTCTAGGAATGCGACTTTTGTCTAAAAGAGATGTCTTACAGGATACTTTTTAGACTTATCAGACACGTCATCAGTCCCCTCAAAAAACATTTTCATTTCCTTGACAATTTCAAGAACGTGATTGTTAACAACGTTCAAGCCCAATATCTTCGCGGTCTCGTCGATGATATCGAGGTAGTGAAGGGTATGAAAGTATTCGTAATTTAGTGGTACAGTGGCGGTATATAGCAGAACCCCCAAATTGTCGCTTTGAACTTTGTAGATAGCCTTCTCTCGAGGCGGTAGTAAAATAAGTCGGGCAAGGTCTCCTGTCATAAAGGCTTCGTCTAATCTTTCAAATACATCGTTTCTGCGGCGAAATTCCGGTTTCACGACGCAGATCATTGCCATGAATTGGAGCCCCCAAGTTCCCAACTTTGTACTTGGTTTATATTCGGGATATATAAGGCCTTCATTGATTTCATCGTCGTCGTCGTCATCATCACTGCCGTTATCATCACCATTATTTGCATATACCGACAGAGGAAAGTAAAATGTCAGGCGAAGGAAGTAAAAAAAAAGAACAAGTGGCAGCATTTCTGCTCTTCAAGATAGTATATGAAAAATGAACAGATATATATGCTCTAGTTGAGAAATTAATCTAGCAAAGAGGGAAGAATTGAATTTAGTTTTATGGAAAACCATTGTGATATGTATACCTCTAATTTAAAGCGGCATCCTATCGAGAGATTTATAACATCCCAGCGGCAAAATAAAATACATGCCAGCGACTTTCTGGCATCGCGATCTAACAAGTCCGGTTTGTATTGTACCCCGATCTGGAAGGAATCAAATTTGATAACCAAAATGCAACGCTGCGGCCAAACAAACATTTAATCCAACGTGCTAAGCTATTTCAGATAGTCAGGGCATGCACTCATGTGATGCACGATTTATGGTTAGTTGGCTCCGAATACAAGCTCTATGGCCCTAGAATCCTTTCAACTTCAAGCTCATAGTTACATGTGCCGTAAACTCAAAATCGTATAGTATGGGGCCTATGTGGAACAAATGTATCTTCAAACGTGTTCGCCTTGGTATCGATCATGATGTCAGTTTTTGATCGCCTCGTTGTATAATTTTGCTAATCTGAGCTAATCCGGCCAACCAAAAGCTTTTTGTACAAATTTTTCACCGTAGTCCCTCACGTCTAAACCAACGTGGGCTATGGAGGTCCGGATGCTCAGCCTCTTATAAAAATTTAGACTGCCACATGATATGCGGCAACGACCATGGGAATAACTAGGTTACCATTGCATTTGATAACGTGTCTGTGGCATTAAATGCGGTTTAGCTCTCCGTACCTTGAAATTTTATATTTGGTCAAACCCGCACCAACCGTGGACCCGGTTGGTGGCGCGCATACTCAAACCAACAGATTTGATCATACCAATGAGGGGAAGGAACACCTGTTGTTTCAGATCTCATTTAACTATAAAGCAA
The DNA here is from genome assembly GCF_000225545.1 of Orbilia oligospora ATCC 24927. Lineage (NCBI taxonomy): Eukaryota > Fungi > Ascomycota > Orbiliomycetes > Orbiliales > Orbiliaceae > Orbilia > Orbilia oligospora. Next base: position 270,757 of record NW_011645697.1, read on the forward strand.
TGTTCTGCCCTATATCGATATTATCTTCCGTATATCGATATAAAACCCAACTTCGTAGTGTAAATATAGAATAGATACTCGGGAGCTCCTACCTATACAGCAGTACATACATGGATGTGTATTTATATTCGGTCATTTCGTATAGTATTTTAATGACTGCTACCTTTAAGCAAGCCGAAAAACCTTCTTGGCTTCCATTCTTTAGCTTTGCTCCATGTTTGCCCTTGATTTCCATGTAATATCACTGCTTTGCCAGTAGCTGCCTCGATATCTTTGATAACGACCTTAATAGGTGTCATATAGGAGACCACACCATTATTTCCAACAATCATTCCCACAACTTCATATTCTTTATTTATGACCCAGCTTCCAGAATCACCGTCCGCAGAAAATGGGAGATTTCTATCCCCAATGATCGCCCATTCTGTTGTGATTACGCCATTACGGCCCAAATCGATAGCATGTAGTGCTGGACTAACGATCCCCGAAGTAAAATTCGTACTTCGTCCAAGCTTACAGACTTCTTCACCAGGAATTGGGTCTCCTATTTTAAGGATGGCTTTTTGAGTCTGACCTTCCCAGCCAGCTAATGGAAACATATACTGCGAGCGAGATGCGTTAGAAATCCAAAGTGCTAAATATGAAAATGGAGAAGCGGGATTATCGACGTACAACATTTGCTGCTGCTGCCGCTGCTGGCATTCTAACAAGGCCCCAATCAATTGAGAACCCAGTTAAAGGATCTACTCGATACCCAGATGTTACGGACACTTTCCCAAATGTACCATCATGTTTCCGTAAAAGCTTTAAGTGTTCCGCTGTTTCTCGTTCACGACTTTTCGCCGCAAGTGTCTCAGAGGGCGATCTACTTAGATCTTCAGAGCTACTTCTGGTCGATGTTCCCTCGGCACGAAATGCAGCAATTTTTGCTATAGCTTCTTCAATTAGATCTATATGGTCAGACGGCGCTGGAGTAACAACTCGGTCTCCTCCCTTCAAGACCCACGATACTGGGCCGTGAAGTACTCCGATTTCGTTGAGATGTTGGGAAATCTTTTCCATACGACCTTCTCCATTGCATTCTCGTCTTGTCGGCTGTAAAACGTGATGGCAAGACATACCGAAGCGGTAATTCTCCATAGCTGGATCGTCGAATGCAATATACCCACCGATTGTACCCCCTCCCCAGGGTACTCCCTCAATACCGACACTTTGCCCAGGGAGCCGAAGGGAGCCATAATTTCTAGGTGATAGTGGATGTACCTGTGGTGTCTTGCTTTCATCCTCGGAAAATTTGATAGAATAAAATTTTCTCGTTTGGAGTATCGAGCGGATATTTGAAGCGATTTTAGAGTCGAAGTCTTCGGGTTTCGTTTGTCGGGATGTGATTCGTAAAGTAGGTAGATCATCCATAATGACAGGGTCGACGGAAATAATTTTAAGACCTAGCTCGTCTATCTTCTGGACTAAAGTCTCTAGAACAGGACGACTGATGGCTTCATTTATAAAATGATCTGGCGGCAGTACCTTGACGGTAGACCGCGAGAATGGTCCTCTGTAAGCTGTTCGGAGTGGGCGGTCTCTATAGGAAGGACTTCTAGTCACCATGTTGACAAGATAAAACCCAGCTGTTGAACCCGTTAAATCTCCTTACAAAGTAATAGTAAAAGGTTGACTTTGGAATATAAAATAGATCGATAATAGTCCTTTGCAAATGACTAATGAGGTTATGGTAATTTTATAAAAGGCCTGGCTATACGGCCTTATTGTAGGACTTAGGCACAAGGCGGCCTTTTAGTCGCAAAGATATAGACGCTGATTGTCTTTGGAAATTGACTCCCTATATATCTTGAGAATACCAATCTCTCCTTCTTTTTATCGCTACCCTTTTATCATAGTTGTAAGTTTGTGTCCAGAATTTATCCAACCCTAGCCACGTGGAAACACTCTGAGCGAAAGGCTGCGTTAAATTCAAGCCCTGATGATCAATGATCGATGAACATCATTGTCGGGCAACTCTTTTGCGCATTTACTGTCAAAAAAGGGCAACTCTTTTGCGCATTTACTGTCAAGAAAGGGCAAAAGTTTATGCTCGGTAGATTTTTAACAGTGGGATGGAATATTCATGTTACATTTGAGACAAGTGATATGTAAATATGGAGAGAGTTAAAGTCACCATCGATCAATAAACGGCGATTGAGTATCTCTTTCGACACGCGTCCACGTGTATAAAAAAAAAGAGCTAGGTTATGACTGCAGTACCCCTTCTAAAGCCCTTAATATCTTGGCTCATTGGTTTCATTCCCATCCCAAGGGCCCAATCATCCCTACCGGTCTCTTTGATCAGTTCGTCCGTAAGGTCTTTACGTCGCTTGTAGGATATGCGTTTCCCAACCACTTCGAGAACGCGCCCGTGCATGTGAAGCTGCTTGGTAGCGGTATTCGCAAGCGCAAGGAGACCGGCCGAGCCTACAAAGAGACAAAGCAAAAGGATCTTCCCAAATTGCTCCACGTTTCCGGCGAGAGCAGCAACGAGATATACAATCACAGTTGCGATCGCAGTAAACCAACCTTCTAAAGGGTGTTCACGTCTCAGCCATTGCCCAGATGTCACTGCCTTGAGGTCGTTAACATAACCCTTCATTCTAACCCACCGATCTTCGCTTAGAAGAATAAGTAAGTCGCCCTTTTCCCCTTCCTCATCTGCACCAGTCCAACCCGGGCGGTCCCGTAGTTGAATTATGATAAAGTTGATAAATCGAGAAATCATGAGGCATCCGCACATAATAAGACCCCACCAGTCCCTAGAAAGGGTAAGAAGGATCAAAACTCCTAGTCCCCACGAGACAGCTAGAATGTAGGCAGCTATGGGCAAAAAAGTCATCTCTTGACCCGGTAATAATGCCAAGAATAGACTGCGATACCACGTGGTTGGCTCTTCAACCTTTCGAACCTCAACATGTGTCAGCTGGCCGGTTCTCCCGACTCGTTGTAGGTAGAAAACAGTTGCCGGGTTTTCAACTCGGAAAACATAACCGGAAGTAAGAGCGGCACATGCTGGGTGCTCCCCAGCATTTAACCCAGGGGCCTTCTGCTGTAAATGAAGCCCAGGAACTAGAACGAAAATATCTAATATCGAGGAGGTTCCAGTCAGGACAGTTCGTTCTTGTACCGTTCCAATATCGGCAAGTGCGACAAGGCCAGCAGCATCTAATCCGACGCTTTCGACCCTCGTATCAACAGGTGGATCTAGAGTCATCTTAAAGAGAACAGTCAGTAGCTGTGCATTTTCCAGAATTTTAAAAATCTTACCCTTTCAACTTTTTCCCTCAGATACATTGCTAGATATTCCAGAGAACTTCGGCTGCCGTTTCGAACCGTGTTGAAGGTATGTTGAAAGGAATAGGCCAAATGTAGTAGAGTATTGGTAGACGACAGAGCCGCGGATTCCATTATTCTAGACTAACTTCCACAGCCAATGTCTAAATATTATATTTCCAGGGCTCGGAATCAAAAAAAACCCCAATTCTCAATCAATCATGTACCGACTCGAAAAATTTCCCTTAAAAATATGAGGTGCTGAATGAGCAAAAGTTCTTCGGTTACCCCTCTTTCTGTACGACGCAAGAAGCCAGCTAATAAACATGGAGCTGCAGAAACTCTACCACTTATAGTTCCATAAGTGCATCTAATCCTTGCGCATTCTTTCTTGCTCTATTGTTCGTTCCGAGGCCAGGAAAGGTTCCTGCTTGGCCTTAGTCTTATAATTACACTTATACTCCATATGGGTACCCACGCCAACTGACCGCCTGTTTCGCCTCTCAAGATCAGGGGTATATAATATCTGAGGGCATCCTTGCGGTACTAACGCTACCCGCTTTCGAACCTTGGGATACTAGACTATACTAAGGCTCTTTAGCTTTCGCGTTGGAACAAACGTGCCTGGATAGGCAAGCAACTACGGATAGCTTGGCTCCCGCGAATTGCCAGAACCCCAAATTTGCACCGTAGTCTGAAACTTGGTTTATCTCCCCAAGATTTAGGAATATTGGATGAAAAAACTCAGATATTTGGGTATCCTAGAGCCAATAGCGGGGCATATGAGTGTTTCTCAGATTTGTGAGTTTGGATTAACAGGTTTCTACTTGCGCAATTTTGTTATATCTGCCTTCGGTTGATAAGAGACGCGCATATGCGCATTATGCATGTTCTATCAGTCACAGGATAGGTTAACACAGATGTGTTATACCCACCCACTCGGGTGACAGAAAAAGGAGAGCAAAAATCGAACAACACACTATAGATTCTTGCTCTCCTTTTTCTGTCACCCGAGTGCCACCTTTCCGTCTGTTCATACCCTTTTTTAAGCCAAGCCCAAACGCTTCGGTTCTGTGAATACGCAAAATTTAAAAATTATATTATGAGCTTCCCGTGGTATCCTGTCGAGGATGGACACACCAAATAACCTGCCAATCAAATGAATTTCATAACGCCACATAAGGCCATTATACGACCCTTTACCCCTCCATGGACGGGCTGGCCTTCGCGATCTCAAATATCTCACTGTATGTGTGCACTTTGCAAAGAATTTATAGTGTAACCCATTTTTTCTAACCGATTTCGGCGATTGAGGATAGCCTTGTGCAACAAGGCACGTACTATTTTCGAAATGACTGTAAATCGGTATGTTTGCAACTTGGTGGCTGACATTTCCGCGTTTCAGAAGAAGAAATATCGGACGGCACGGTTGCAGATAGCATTGTGGAGAGCCCCACATGGGGACGGGAGAAGAGATACGGAATTTAACTTGATAGTTACGATCCCTCCCCTCCACGTCTTATATGCCTAGTGTATATGTAAGGTCTGTAAATCCAATCTAAGCTAAGGTGTTGGCTTTGAACCTTCTGTACAAAACTATTTCGGACTTCCATTGTTGGGAAGCTTCCACTCCAATTGGCAATATATAAATTTGCGCCGCAGAATATTGATGCTCCTCTGGCTATCAAATCAATATTCATCACAGACTCTCTCCCGAAAATCGGCTAAACTCTAAAGGTCCAACTTTTTCATACTCTACATTAGACCCCCGCGCCCCCGCAGACATCTAGGGTTGATTACAGTTAGCAAAAATGCCGACGAACGACCTACAAGGAGATTATTATAAACCTGAGCCCCCCCGAAAGTTGCCAAGTCGGCCGCCTTACTTAACGTTTAGAGCACCTGGTAACAGGATTTCAGGGATTCGTGGGAAGCAAATTCAGGATGAAATCGAAAAACAGAAAAAAGAGCAAGAGAAGCTACGGAAGAATCAAAAGCAGCTATGGGAGACCTGTCGAGCTGAGTTAGCCAAACTGGAACTCAAGCGCCCAAGAGAACTCAACGAAGTTGCAGAAGGGCTGCTCAGAGCTATTGATCAAAAATCGGAGTCGGGGACAAAGAGAAAAGACAAATTGAATAAAAGACTGTCGGTAATAGAGGAGAAGCTACAAGAGGATCATGACACCCTTGAAATGCGTACCTTGAGTTTAAGACAGTTAAATCAAGAATCAGAAGTCTTAGAGCAGAAGTTTGACAGATCAAAAGAAAGAATGACAGCATTTCAATCGGAACAGGAAAAAATTAAGGGCGGGAAAGATATCTTGAAAAGCTCTAACCGTAACGAAGAAGCTAGTAAGCCGGGGAAGGTCGCCATACCCAGGATACAATACGAAGTCAAGGGTGAGCCATGGATCCAAGGAGTCGAGGTCGGGGAAGACGTAAAGGTGATGAGATTTTGGGATGAAAGCGATGATGAGAGCGAAGAAAATGTTGGTAACGGAGAAGAGAGTAGCGAAGAATATAGTGACGACGACGATGATGACGAAGGTGACGACGACGACGAATACGATGAAGATGATACTAAAGTTCATGAGGACGAGGGTGAAGAAAAGGGTCAAGAGACTGGAGAAAATTGCGACGATGAGGGTGGGGAGCCTAAGATGTATGTGAATGGGAGTCTCCGAGAGGGAAGGGAAAAGAAGAGTGAGGAGGAAGAGAAGAAATTTGATCGAGAGCCGGAGATTGAGAGGGCAAGGACCCCAACAGAACAGCAAATTTCATTCCAAGCCCCATCACAAAAAGATCCAAGGCCACTAAACAACCTGCTAGAGCCAAAAGAGTGGGGGCCTCAAGAAAGCAGAGCGACATCACCAACCCCGCGAGACAAAAGGCACAACGGAGGCTATAACATATTTATGGACGGGAAATCAAGAAACGCCAAATCGAAAATTTCAAAGATGCGAAAGTCTCAGGAACATCTCCAAAACGCATTGGAAGAAAAGAAGAGAAAGGCTAAAGAAATAGAAGAAGAAATTTCTTTGATAAAGAAAAAAAAGAGTGCATTAGAGTCGGAGAAGGGGATGTTAAAGGAGCAGCTATACAAGCTCGAAAGGGAAAGCATGATCAAGATGGATGGGACTCGAACAGAAGATGAAGGACTCGATAAAGAACGAAAAAATGAATTAGATGAGCAATACGAACGTAAACAAAATCTAGACAACCTGCGCGAGCAAGCGACTAAGGTACGCCAACAGGTAACTGCTGATCAGCAGGCCGGGCACGAGGCTACCGGGGCGTACATTGACCATGTTTACAAAGCGGGACGGCTAAAGAAAATGGAAGATACTATTAGGAGAGTAGAAGAACTTGAAGATGTCTTCACAAGGGTTATCAACAGCAAAAGAGAGTCGAAGGAGTTACAAGATAGAGTAACAGTTCTCCATCGAGAGAAGTCTGTTGAAGATGAAATGAGCAAATCATCCAAGCAATCGAGGGGTGTCGCCTCCAATCAAGCAGGACTAAGCCATTTATCGAAAGCCTCCCTTAAATACCAACCGCTCGAACAAGGTCAAATTAGACTACTGACAATATGGCCCACGCCTCATCAGCATTATCCATTGATCTGCTCACTGAGAACCCGTTCTTTAGCGACTGAATCCACCAGTACGTCAAAGTATGCAGCCCTCTCATACTTTTGGGGCCCAGAGCCCCCAGTTGCATATCTTTACGTCCGGCATGACGATGACAGAGGTTCGCACCCAACAGAAGCTGACTGGGGATCCACAGCTAGGCATGCTAGAAGGGTAAGTATTCGCCCAAATCTGTTCCGTGCTTTGCTTCGGCTCCGGAAAGATAAGGACCCCGTAACTCTATGGGTCGACTTCCTATGCATTAATCAAGATAATGCCATGGAAAAGACATTACAACTTCGTGAAATGGTTAAAATTTATCGTATGGCGGAGGAGGTCTATGTTTGGCTAGGTGAGGCCGATGATAGAGGACGGAGTGATAGGGCCATGGACTTCATCGAGACAGTCAAGGATTTCGCGATGTTGAGCATCTACGTAGAGGACACAGAGCGGGCGGACGAATGGCTCAACATCTCTGAGTTAATGAGAGACCGCTGGTTCTCGAGGCGTTGGGTTGTCCAAGAGATTGCCCTCGCAAAGAAAGCAACAATCCACTGTGGTTCAAAAAAGGTACACTGGTCGGATTTCGTCGATGCCGTTTCCATTTTAGTTTCGAATCAAGCCAATATCAAGAAACTCTTTAATCCCAAAGCATGGAGGGACGGTACTGACACACTTGGAGATGTTCAATACTTTGGGGCAAATATTCTAATAGAAGAACTGGGCAGCTTGTTCTGGAGAGCAGAAGACGGCACTATCATTAAGCCGATTAAGACATTGGAATCCTTGGTTACATCCCTCAAAACATTTGACACCTCCGACGAGCGTGATCTCATTTACAGCTTGATTTTCATTGCTTCCGACACATTTAAAAAAACCGGAGGGTACACGGCAGAACTAATCAACTATAAAAAAAACACCGCCGACGTATACAAAGACTTTATTTCCCTCTGCATCGATGGCAATTCGAACCATGAATACCCACTAGACATCATCTGCCGCCCTTGGGCGATGCCCGCAAAAAGTGGAAATGGGGGTGTCAACCCGAACCTTCCTTCTTGGATCGCCTTGCTATCAAACTCAGCATTCGGTGAGCCCGAGCAGATATACAAGGGTCGCAAAAACGGAGAAACGTTTGTTGGGTCTGTTGGCCAGTCTAAATATATGGCGTCGCGCTCAAAGGAGCCTAGCTCTCGATTCAAATCTGAGAACGATGGGAAATTAAGCCAGTCTCTTTATAGTGTAAAAAACGAAGATAAAGACGCTACACAATGTAATCCTGAGACCACATTACCTACCCCTTCCGAACTATTTCCGTGGTCTCTGGTTGTGCGAGGGTTTATCTTAGCTACGGTTGAGAAGGTATCACCGAAAAATACTGGGGGGCTGATTCTTCAAGAGTCTTTAAATATGGGCGGCTGGAAGGGAATTGAAGAAATGGAGGAGGAAGGAAACGTACCCGATAAGATATGGAGAACTTTAGTCGCCAATAAAGATACAAGAAGCCTGATTCCACCGACATGGTATCGAAGAGCCTGTCTTCGATGCCTAGAAATCGCCGATAATTTTAACGGCGGTGACCTAAACGTTGGTCAACTTCTACAGGGCCGTCCAGGCATGATGACGACTTACCTTACGAGAGTGCAAAATGTTGTTTGGAATAGAAGTTTTTTCACAGCTACCGTCACTAGGAGGCCAGATTATACGCTTCCGACCGTCGGCGACCCAAAAGAGGGACATACTGAAGAGGTGGTTCCAGCACAAGCCGAAAAGCCTGAAAATAAGACAACAGACGATAGCCAGGGTGGGAAGAGTGATAGTAAGCAATTTAACTTACGGGAAATATATGGGGATAGTGGAAAGGACAACGCCGAGGAACTGAAATCGACTGAGCTATTCGGTCTCTGCCCTGGTGATGCACGAAGTGAAGATCTCGTGTGTATCATCTACGGTTGCAGTGTACCAGTAATCTTACGCATGGTAATCGCCGGTCCTCTTCAACCTTGGTACCGAATAGTTGGTGAAGCCTATGTTCATGGGAAGATGGATGGCGAGGCGATCGATAGCTATGACGCTGGATGGGCTGTAGGAAACGAACAGGAGTTTCACTTACTCTGAGGCACCTCTGGATTGGTGAGTTTCCAAGTCAGCATTTAGAAAATTTAGAATCTATGGTATACTGATATAAAAACAGCATGTAAATGATACAGATGAATTCATACTCTTCTTAGAATAACGAGAATAATTTGCAATGCTATGTCGACATGTACAAATGTTCATGTTCGGTCACACTGTCACGAAATTGTCCTAATTGTTGGATTTTATCGGTGGTTGCGTTGTGACACTTAATTACTAGCAATCTAGATTACAGTTTTTCAAGTAGCTTCGGTGCTGGAGTACATTCGCGGCTAGCAAAAAACAACTCTCATAGATGTATGGGATACATGTATTTTAACGTTCTCGAGTGCTACTAATCAAAATAATTTCGAAGTCCGTATTCAATTGATATCGCATGGGAATTAAACCGCTGTTGACATTTCGGCAGTTGGGTTCTGTTCTCAATGGTCGAGTTTTTCACCAAAAAAACGAAATTCGTCGAAGATATTTCTAGCCAATAACATGCAACCGAGGACCACATAATAGTGCCTATAATCTCTCCGAATAGAATGCGGGGTAGAACATGACAAAGCCAACTCGTGTTCATTTCTTTGTAGTTTATTTACTCTCTTTCGAATTCAGGGGAATTTAAAGCTTCAAGTTCTTGGAAAGCTCTATAATGTATCCCCTTATAAAATTAATGTATGTCCTGCTGACAATGATGCATCTCCAGTTTCTATTTCGAATTTGTCAGACACAGACGAGACAGCTGGGGCGCCGGACAAAAAAGCGGCTTAGAATAATAAACCAGGGTAGCCCCTGTTCATTCTTTCAGGTCCTGTTGGCTGTCCCACAAGGGCCCAACCTTGAAATAGCCCATCGATGGACTAACACCTTGGCAGAGCGCGAACAGGACGAGGGAAAAAAACCCCAAGTCTTGAAATTGGGGAAGGAAAAGGACCTTGAGCGGTCCCATGAGCTTGGGCCATAATTAATCGGGCCTGAAGCGGGTCTGGTTTACGGAGCCAAATACCTGGGCGGCATTTTTGTATTTCAATTGTCAGATCCTTTTCTTCTCTTCCTTCAATTTAAATTTCCCCTGATATTTTGAGATTCCTAGTTCGTCTTGATATCGATAACACGCTCGTTTTCGTTAGGTTGGCGTTCAAGCGTCGCATTTAAACTTTCTCCCATTTCCAATTACTTCAGAGTATCCACAAGAGTTGCCCGAGTTTTCGCGCTTGTATTGCGCGATCGAGACTTTCGAGACATCGTATCCATAGAGGTTAGAGAGGGAGATTACTGAACAAACTAGCCGCAATGACAACAAGATCTCCGTACCTACTCGACCCCATAGAGAACTTCTGCGCGATTAGCGGGCATTCAAGTATTTAGGACCCACCAAAAACTTCCAAAAATACTACAAATTCTAACAAAGTATCTCCAAGGTCTGGTACTCGACAATAAACTCTACATAACAACCGGCTACGCCCCGGTCATCGAAAATGGCACGACCCGCATCGCCTCTTCCCCGTGGATCCGAGTAATCGACCTCAACGAGCCATTCAACCTAAACCGAACCGCCTCAGTAACCACAATCCTCCCGCCTTCCATAGTTCCCGTCAATATCCCCGACAACCAAGGCGCATCTTTCTGGTGGGACCCTACAAGTTTGACAATAATATATACGCAAGGTGGTGGTACGGTTGAAGGCGGTGTTATCAGAGATGCAAATTTAGTTTCTTTTGGTCGGCCGGGGAAATCGTGGTTGGGAAGGTATAATTCTGGGAATGATTCATTTGAAACTTGGGGGGAGATAGATACGCCTTTCTTGGGACAGACGGGACAAGTTTCTTCGCTTCGCAATTTTTTCGATCCAGTTGGGCGGAAGGGGTATATATACGGTGGTGACGTTGTCGGTGAGGGAGGAGGTCAACGAAATCAAGTTGTGACATACGATGCTGTTCAGCAATCTTGGACGAATCAAACGACTCCATACGGTGCTTTCGACAGTGTAGGAGCCGCGATTCCATTCACAACAACAGCTGGGGATGTTTTGGGGATTTTATTTGGTGGAACGTTGAATGGGACGCCGTTATCTATGGAAACGATATTTATTCATGATACGACAACGGATAACTGGTATCGACAGCGAACTAACGGTTCGCCACCAGTCTCACGTGGACACTTTTGCGCTACTGCTATAAAAGCACCGGATAATACAAGTACCCAAATTCTGGTCTTTGGTGGATTTGGGGACGGCCATCCAAGCGATGTTTTTGCACTTTCATTACCGTCGTTTACATGGATTCGATTGGAAGAGCGGAGTCCAGACTTTTTACCCGGCCCAGGCGTTAGATTGCAGCCGTCATGCGACGTGGTCAACAATAGATTCTTCACAATATTTGGGGGAAGAAGTTTGGTAGGCGGAGACACGGCGAATTGCGACATAGATCAAAATGCGCTGTTCATGTACGATCTGACTGAGCGGGAGTGGATAATCGATTATGACCCGGCTTTGCGCGATTATGATATCCCAGAGCCGGTATACCGGGCAATTGGCGGAAAGTAAGTAAACTCGTACCAATGTCACCACTATGCGGGAGGATACTGACAAAGTGATCAATAGCTCTTCGGGATATGCAACAGTAACAGAACCACCGGAGGGCTTCGCAGAACCAACAATGGCAGAACTATTCGCCATAACCACTCCAGCCGCAACCACATCTTCGCCACCAACAGGCACGGAGACTAATATACCACCTACAACAACAAGCGCTCCGGAACAGAAAAAAGCGAATGTTGGCGGTATCGTAGGTGGTGTAGTCGCTGGCTTAGTTATAGTTATCGGAGCATTAGTATGGTTATACTTTAGAAAGAAAAAAAGGAATCAGAATCTCCCGGACTTACCATTCGCGCAACCACCTCCGCCGCCTCCAAGGGCTGAGATTGGAGGATACCCTGCAGTCAGGCCATATGCAGTCGAAGTTGATGCTTTCCCTCTAAGACCGGAAATAATGGAACTGAACGGGAACGGGATATTAAAACCACATGGAGGGCCTCCGATCGAGCTACCAGTGATGGAATTACCAGGAGATCCAACAAAGCGGTAATGCTATGATATGGATGCTTGCGAACCTTCGCATGATTATTTATGCATTTACGCCTGTTTAGCGCTGGATTTCAGGATTTGCTTCCCACTTCCATATACATAGATATACGATGTTTTAATAATGATACCCGTTGAATGAAATCTTTTTTATCATATTATCTTTTAGTTCTGGCTAGTGCCTAGGATATACTATAGTATGCAAAGTTTAGAGTACCTACCAGACCTTAACGCCTCACCAATGCAATACAATAATCACCGCAATGCAATCAAGGTGATCAAGTTGAACAGTCGACTGAGATAAAACAATGATATGGAAAGTTTAGAGTCTCCTCAATCTTTCTAGTTCTCCCTCGATCCATGCCCTACGCCTCACCCATCCTTCAACACCACAATTAACTACTTCCCACACTCTCAGCCACCCACCAACTTCTTCGTCGTCCCAGACATCTCCAGCAAATCTAGCATCGTACTTTGCCATCCTTGTTTCGTAAATACTCCTCAACCCCCAGTATCTGTCCACGCCGGATCTACCGGCATCTTCTGAACCGCTCCATAACCTCCATTCCGAGTTTGTGGGGTATAGTTCGACTGGGTAAACGGGAGTAAGTGCAAATGGGATTGTATAGACGTCCCTCCAGCCAAGAACACAAGTAATAGTGCTTGTAGCAGGATCTATAAGAATATTTCCGATGCTCAGGGAATTATGGAATAGCGTGAGCTGAGAGTACGCTTCTGGCACCGATGGTAGTAGACCGAGCAAACCAGCCAGTCGTCGCTTTACAGTTCGGATCTCTTTGTATCTCGCGTTATTCCCTCCCGTGGCTAACGATAAAGAACTGGTCTCCGCCGATTGGAAAACCTGAAGGCACAGATCAGCTAGCTCTGTAACTGGAGCCGACGCTTCAGGATCTTGGCTGGAATCTTCGTCCGTTCCAAGAAATGGACCTAAAGTGAAAGTTTGTTTTGGCTTCTTCGCTTCCATTTTGAAGTAGATATTTCCGATTCGATCAACATTTAGTGAGTTTGAGGCATTAGTCGACCTCATAATTTGGCATTGTACTCTCGCTAGGCCATCTAGCAACGCGGCGGAACGTTTTCGGTCCTTCAAAGCCGTGGGAATCCCGCCTTCTAGTGATGCAACACTACGACCTCTTAGAGATCTAATAACCATAAACGGGACCCTTGAAGCATTGGAAGGGTCGAGGTTGTGATAGGCGACTTCAGGCGTGGGTATTGAAGGACAATGTCTACGCATGAAGGATATTGTAGCGATCTCGGATAGCATTTTGGTCGGTTCTGAAGGGTTGGATGGGGTACATGGTATCAAGATTTGGTACGGTAGAGACGGATTGTGTATCGAGAATAGTTTGTAGTGGCTGAGAGTGTCTGAGATACCGTCAGTTTCGTTCCAAAAGAAGTAGCACCTGTTCAATATACTGACCTTGAAGAGCCAATCTTTCCGTCCCGCGGATTGGAACGCCCATTTCTTTAAGAACATCGAACAGGCCAGATACATTGAAACGCACAGGCATCACCGATGCCTTATGATGCTGTGCGTATTCTCGATCAATCTCCTCCCAAGATTGACCTCCTTTCACCCCGTTTACATCGTTGCGTCCGTCTTCTACCCCTTCTGATGTCGACGGAAGGGGCGCATCTTCAGCCGGGGGCTCAAACTCGATTGATGTGTAAAAATGCTCCTGCTGAAACTGATCATTGGCTGGGTCCGGGTCTTCCCTATTCGGTGGCGTGTATGCCCGTTCACTAGCTGCGGCTATCGACACTGGCGGCTCGTCCGCAATCCGGATCCTCGGCGTGACTCGACCATCTGATTCTTCGTCTGATGATAGATCGTCGTTTGCCGGTGCAGCGCTCTTCTGCCAGCGGTATACATCGCCTCCCCCGCCTCCTCCAGTAGCACCACCATTCCTTTGCAATGGCGCATTTATAGGAGCAGTAGTATGGTGCTTATTCACCAGATACCGTCCACCAACTTCTTCCCTGTTAAAGTCGTGTAGAAACTCGCCATTATCGTCCCGTTCACTTTCATCGTCAGAGTCGTCGTCGTCATATCCACCACCACCACCACCACCACCACCACCACCATCCTGATTCACCAAAGAAAGGATCTCGGAGTCCTTGAAATCGTCAGAATCGTCCTGTAACTCTACTGCCGGTGCACCTCTAGAATTTCTCGAAGGCACACGCGTGGAAGCTAGAGGAATGTGTGAGCTTCCCCCATTGGAGAAAGTCGATGGATGTTGTTTGACAGGCGACTCAGAACGTGTCGCTGTATTGCGAGTAGTAGCGCGCCGGTTGATGAAGTTTTGAAGAGAAGTCATGATCATTTGGTCGTCGACGTCGTTAAGGTTTTTCGCATGGTGTTTATGTCGTCGCCAACTGAAGCTTCACGGAAACCAGGAAGACGTGTTGTTGCCGTGTAACCATGGTCCACGTGAACGGGTGATATGGCTTGCTGCCGTGTTGCTGGCCAACACATTTCGGTCTATTGGCTTTGCTGAACAACGCGAAAATTGCAACATTTCATGTCGAAATCCAAGTGCAAAGTGCCATAAACGTTATAAACGATCCGAGAGATACGATAAACGATGGTGGGTACCTCTGGTCAAAGTTTGATGACAGTCCCCTCTTAGCTAAAATTATTTTTCTTGAGTATAGACTCGATAGGTTCAATCTAATCTCCTAGATCCGATGAGGGAAATTAGCCCTATGATGTTGAATATATAAGTAGTTGCAGTATATAAAATAATATCGATCGCCAATTTCATAGAATTAGGCAACTACTATCAACTGTTATTCACCATTGAAAGCCATTAAATGTCGTAAAATAAATTAAAAAGGCTCTTAAATAGGCTGTTGGCTATCCCAAATACATATGGTTAATCATGACTTGGTAATAGGAGGAAAACAATGACTGTTTTCACAAGGAAAAGTGGCAGTTCTAGCACTAATCGTATAACGGGAATAACCAGACCAAACGGGAATAATGAAAACACTACCCTCAGGAAACTAGTACAGCCTCTAGGAAAGCTCCTGGGCCTCGATACCTCAAGGCTAATAGAATTGCAGACATGAAGCAATTAAATATTTGAACAGGTGCCTAGGAAGCTGTTGAAAATAGCTCTAGCAGTGAGCAGAAACTGGGATGAGCTTTTACACGGAATCATTCGATTTACGAGACAAAGAGTTGAAGCAGACTAAGATTGGTCACCAAAAAACTAAGTTAAGAATCGGTATTAACCCTAACTATTCTCCTTGACCTCAATTCATTATTTCCAAGTTCAAGCTTCTTGTTGAATATTCTCAGCTGCTGACAGAATATCAAGCTTCTAAGGCCCAGGAGCACGACAAACGCAGTGTTGTACCCTCCACACTCTCAACACATTTTCCGCCTTTGAGGTTAATTCAGGCAAACTTTTCCGCTGTTTCAACAATTCAAGACTGGTTGGCGCAACGGTAGCGCGTTCGACTCCAGACAGTTTCCAAAGCTGATGGTAATCGAAAGGCTAGGCGTTCAAATCGCCTACTGGTCATACTTCCAACCTTCTTTTTTGCCATTTTTTTATCCATCTTCTCTTTTGGAGATGGTTCATATCTTTTTTGCCGGGAAGATGTTTATTTCGGCTGTTGACATGGTTTATGTCTGGGGTCAGAAACGGCTAATGGGCTGGGCGAATCGCTGAGGAGAAACGTTTCCCGATTAGGGCTCTTTCCTCTTCTATACTAGCGTTCTGGAAAAATATAATCCTCACTATTTTCTCCGACTACTACCAGAGGTTGGGAGGAATTGGTATTCGGTTTAAGCAAAGATAATTCGTCAGTTTTGCTTTGGTTTTTGAGAAATATGGAGCTCACACTGTGGAACAATAGACTTATTCATGGGAAACTCAACGATCGAATCCATCGCTACAACTTACCCGCGAATCATCTTGAGCTATCACTCATGCATGGAGCTTGGGTTCTATTTGACTCAAATATGCTAGTCTGTGGAGTTTCTTGCTAGGATATTGGGTTTTAAGGTTTGAAGGGTTAGCAGTCCTCAAAGACCCAATATCGGGCTGATATCTGATCATATATGATATCGACGCAATCGATCTCAAAAACCACCGCCTCGAGGGAAGTCCTACACAGTGCACCTAGACCCAGATCCATGATGTGCTCACGGCTCATTATCTTTGTAAGATCTGCACGCTTTAATAGTCCCACGACAGATAATGTGGTCTTCATTGTCTGCATGGCTACTAATAGCCTCCCTCTACGGCTTTTCTAACGCCTATGAACTGTCAGCAAACTTAAAGTCCGTCGAGCCAGATCTCCTAAATCTTTCACCCGAAGATAGTATTGAAAACTTTTTCGACGAAATAGAACGACCATCCAGCATTCTCGAGGGAACAAAGCGGTTATTTCCAGCACTTCAAGCCGCTGAGAATGATCCCCCAACTTCAGGCCAGGGAATAGCAGGTCGCATTTCGCTACCAGCAACAAATCTCCACCACCCAATAGCTGGATATCATGGGGCTACTTCTCGTAGAATATCTGATATCCTCGGCGAAGCAGCAGGCATCCCTTTAACACGAACTGCTAGTGGAAAAAGTGAAGCTTCAAGCCAACAACGCGAAGAAGGGGGCATCGTGGTAGTTAGCAACGAGGTCCCGCCGGATTCCCGTGGTGGTTGTTTTGACTTTGAAGCCCCGGAAGGAGATTTTATTTTGCAATCTGTAACGCTTGCGAAGTTTACCGAAGGAGATGAAATACCAATCGGTATATCGCTCTTCACCGAGCCCGGCTGTCACAAAAATCGGGGATACATCGCATATCTAGAATTAGATAGGGCGGCAGATGCAGAGGAATACAACATGGACCTTGAAAGCATGCAGCAACATATCTCGAATCAATTTAGTATTCTTCCCGTGTATAGCGATGGCGATACTGAAACGGCTCTTTATTATACTTCCAATGAAGATATTAACGAAGATATCGGTTCTCGTCCTGGCGCTCCGCTATTGATTAATCCACCGGAAGATATTGACCTCGATGAAAATTTGCTTGCGGAAGATTTTGACGACTATATCCGAGATTTTAACGTCCCTTGGACGATATTATCAGGAGTAGAACAAGAAGAAGAAGAAAAGAGAGAAGCAACGCCGCCACCTACGACCAGAAGAAACCGTCCCCCGTCGTGGTATCCGAATCCACGACTACAAGCAGAATTTCCAGGGTTTGAGATTACCTCAGGTACACCGAGACATTGGAATAGCCTGGTCCAGGATAGTGACGATGATATAGACTCGGCACACGTAGCTTCAAGGGGCGATCGAGGCGATTCTGACACAATTGTAACCGCCGCGAACAATAATCGGGTGGTACAATCTGTGGAGGGCGGCTTTGAAATAGGTGATTTTGATTTTGATTTTGGAGAGGATGATAATAATATTGCAATAATTGATCAGAACAATCCGAACGTAGTTCAGATAGGTTCTGAGATTATTGTGAGAGGATTTCCGGAACCTTGGCTCTGGGAACTGAGCCAAGATCCAAGAAGGGCGGCTCTAGATGACTGGCAGCTCCCTGAGAACCGTGGCGAAGCGTCTTCAGAGGATAAAGGTTTGGGTTGAAGATTTAATGTAGACCATAGTTAGAGTATTACTTTGAAACTCAGCATAATTACCTATATAGTACTAGACCCAGTTGAACAAGTAACTTATTGCAATATATTGCTATATCATCTGTTTTCCTGTATTGTAACTCCCGGATACGCCAAATGTTGAATTTCTCAAGTGCAAGTTCATGATCAAACAATGTTTTTTGAAAACAGCCGCTTAGGCCCTGGCCTTGGGTAAACATTAAACCAAGCTCCTCATATTTGGAATTTTCACTACTTCGTTGGCAAAAATACAATCAAACGACTTCTAAGGCAGGAAAAAATATCCCCTGACTGTAGCCCGACCTTGAATTCAGCCGTATAACCCCTCCTGAATTGAGGCATTGTTGCTCCAGCCGCAGCGCCACTGATGGCTAATCCCGTCCTTAGCGTGGATGTGTGTTGCCAAAACTTAACACATGTAGAATAGTTTTCCCAAAGCTCGCCACAAGTATACGTAGCACAAAGAAAGCTTGTTTTCCACTGACAAGCAAGCTGGGCCTGGTTAAATTCTCCCAGGCTTCATTAATATTGTAGCGCCGGGTCTAATCGAGGCCGATGTCCGATCTTGGTATTGAAAGTAAACCAATCATAACCGAATATTCGCTAACCAGAAAGTTTTCCAAGGTACCTTAAGGTTCGCTGCTGACAGTGGGGACAATGAAATTAGAAGGGAAAAAGGCTTGGCCAATCACTAAGTAGAAACTTGCTATTATCTATCGCGCCGTTCACTTTTACACGAATCAAATCTTTCTTGTTCTGTGGGGCCATAACGTTGATCTTTCTGTCCCATGGGTTCAAGCCGGCTGGTGGGGAATAGTTTTCCCAAGTGGGAGCTGTGAACAACACGGAAATTTCCTGATTCAGGATACGGTGACAGCTGCCGACGTGAGACATCCACCTGAACGCCCTTGGCTGACGGTGTAAGCAATTTCTTGGTTCTAGGTCTCGACCTCGTTCTTATAAATATTCGACGGGGGGCCTTTAAGGTTGTTTACTTAGCTAAAGTTGGTTTATTAAAGCGCTACCAAAGTCGAACCATTGACTACAGTAAGATACCAGTGGTCGCTACAGATCAGTCGCAAGCGATCCGATATTCGGAATACTACATTTCCCTACAAAAGCTCCACAAACTCATAGATTTTTTTTACATATTCTATTTTCATCCTCGCAATGCTTACCCCAATTTCGAACGCTCTTTATGACATAGTTGTCAAAGTAGCAATTAATCAACACCACAACGAACTCAAAAAATCCAATAAAAATCGTTCTCCTTCCACGGTAGCGGAAAAGAGTTACGAAGATGACTCAAAAACCTTGGTATCTACTAGCAGAGAGTCTACTTCTACCGAATCGA
Organism: Orbilia oligospora ATCC 24927; assembly: GCF_000225545.1. Classification (NCBI taxonomy): domain Eukaryota; kingdom Fungi; phylum Ascomycota; class Orbiliomycetes; order Orbiliales; family Orbiliaceae; genus Orbilia; species Orbilia oligospora. Next base: position 289,932 of record NW_011645697.1, read on the forward strand.
TATATAAGGAGAAGTCACAACAATAGACAGAAAAGGAAGGATGAGGGGGCATATAACGCGGGACGCTTTGCATGGATCATTTGAAACTTGAATCAGCTCTATACTTTCGACGCAGGGCCCTCGGAATCAAGATTTCTATGAGGTCGCAGACTCCAATTTTTCGGAAACAAGTCCATATTTTATGAAGGTTAGGGCGCGTTCGGACGATAACCTTAATCCATGGTTGGCAAACCTTGGACTCGGAGTTAATGTTGCATTGTTCAAATAGCCGGTATATTTTACAAATTGGAATCTTTCTACTCAATAAAATTCATAATATCTTGTAAATATCATTTCAAGCCTTAAATTCGTCACCTGAATTCCTTCCCCGTCACTGGTGGCATTAGTGATAAATTGTTGTATTTTCGAATTACATTGTGTTGTGGTGACACACCATATAAACTAGCCGAAAATTCGAAGCCTAGGGAATGCTGTTCACTAGTACTATAGTCTACAATCCAAGCTTAGAGACTGGGCACCTCGATGCAATCTGTCATCCGTTCTATGCAAGGATTCACTCTACTTCGTTGAATTTGCTCTGCCTCGAGCTAGATCTAGGATTAGGATTCGAGGATACATTAACTCCGACCAATCATCTCTCCAAGCTGTGCCCCAACAATGCAAGACGGGTGGACAGGCCTCTCAGAATTCCTGGAGCCTCGTCTGAATAGATTGGCAACCCCGCTCAAATGGACCCTGACGATCCATTTAAGAACAACGGGTTTTCGTAGAAGGTTACAGATATTTCTCTCCCTCCAATCTTGCACAATTATACAACCCCACCCTCTTTTATCTTACACAATTATACAAATAGTTCCGATTTTTTAAACCTATCGATTTCGATTGAAAACAGCAAACATGACCCGTCTGTCAGTTAACGATTATAAAGTCGGATGGCTCACAGCCCTATACGTCGAGTTCTCCGCTGCAACAGCAATGCTCGACTCGCAACATGAAACGCCGAAGGATTATAAATCTAAAACTGAAACACCAAATCATTATACATTCGGAGAAATCAACGGTATCAATGTTGTCATAACGACCTTGCCCGATGGGGTCTACGGAAATATATCTGCTACTAGAGTGGCCACGGACTTTTCCAATGATTTTCCAAATCTCGGACTAAGATTCCTTGTGGGAATCGCCGGCGGTGCACCTAAAGAGAGGAATGATATCAGGTTAGGAGATGTAGTCGTCAGCAGACCGTCAGAAAATTCTCCAGGAGTTATAAAACATGATTTTGGGAAATCCCTTGATAGTGGATTCAAACTGACAGGTGTTCTTTCTAAGCCACCCGAAACTATACTTCGTGCTCTTCCACTTGTACGCCGGTGGCCGGAAAAAACGCTTAGCGCGGCAATCTTCCAAATACTTGCGAACGCTTTCGAAAAAGACAACCAAGAGATGCTCCGGCCACCGGTTGACGAGGATGTTCTATTCCACTATGAATATCAACATCGCGGGGAAGAATCGAGTCCTTGTAGTGCATCCTGTAGTCCCGATTTTCGCGTGAATCGCGAACCCCGGAGCTCCTGGCTCGATATAAAGAAAAAAGTCGGAGTACCACTGGACTATCTTCAATGGGGCCGTGACGATGACGATATTTACATTTCTACCCCACCACCCCGAATCCACTATGGTACCATCGCATCTGGAGACAACCTCCTGCGCAATGGGATAGCTAGAGATAAAATTCAGGGACAGACTGGAGCATTGTGCTTTGAAATGGAAGCAGCGGGTGTCATGGATGTTTGGCCCTGTTTGGTGGTTAGGGGTATATGCGACTATTCCGACTCACATAAAAATAAAGCATGGCAGGGTTATGCGGCGGGTACGGCCGCTGCATTTACGAAATTCTTGCTGATGTCGATACCTCATCCTCGAGAGAAAAGGCCACCACCAAAGTCCCTTGGAGCGGTTCGCGCTGGAATTCTAGACCCTGATGTAGAAAGAAATGCGGAGGACGTAGCATTAGCGTTGCGGATAGGTGGTGAAAATCATGTGCATTCCACTTCGGCATATGCTCAAACCCATACCTCTCGTGCTCGTGAGAGGGAGTTACTACCTCTCACAAATAGTGTTACCACTGCTGATGGAACCAAAATCAGACAGTATGGGGATGCGATGATTCAAGGACGTGCTATAATAAATGGCGCGCAAACATACGAGACAGAAGAGTTCATGGACTTTAGCTCAAAGGAAGGAAAGATTTTCAACGGGTCACAGAAATTCAAGTCGAAAGGACCCATGAGATTCTAGAAAACTGATCAATTGATCAACACCAAACTTTTAAATTGGATTCATGAATTTTCCCGAATCGTTGACAGCTTGCGTTTAATTAATTATCGTCGGGTTTAATATTCATGTATTCAATGTAATTTTGCGACTAGCACTGCTATCGTTTTCATAGTTCATCCTAAGTCTATGCTATGCTACACTTGAGTAGTCTGCAGATCTGGCGACCATACAAGGTCTATGCATATTCAACCTATAGAACTCAGTCTTCTAGCTATATTAAATTAAAGATTGATTCATTATCATAATATGTACATGAGAAATAATTATCCCTATTACATAAACTATCCTAGTAACTAGTATTTATCTACAACCTTTCACATTCTAACATGTTCTCCAACGAAGTCAAAGGTGCATAATCCGGGTAGGCTAGAAACTCACAATCCCATCCAGAATCCAGCTCAACTCCAGCATCACTCACAGTCCCACTTCCCAAAGTCCTAAGGCTAAATATCGTCCATGGATCCAACTCCTCATCTCCATTGATATACCTTCCGACTGGGTGCCAAATGAAACCACCTATATCAACCACGACCTCGAACTCTTCCGTTGTATCCCTCTGTTCACTTTGTGTAGTTGCCGTCAACTAAAATTGTGTATTTGAGTGTCCTATAATCTACTATATACATTATGGACATGATATGATATGAATCAACCTACCTTAAAAGTAGAGGCATTTGACCGACTGCAGATGCTGTCTTGATAGCATGTGGCTTCGCGGAGGGATAGAATAGAAATCGATAAATCTTCATTACTCGTATCTAGCGGCTGATTTTGGGGATTGTGGTGTAATAAGTTGAGATCCTCGATCATAGCCAGGATGTATGAAGTGGAAAGAGAGGAGACTGTTCCTCCGTCATCGGTATAGGCTCCACTCGAGCTGCTGACATCATCCGAGGACTCCGTCTGTAAGACATAAATTGGATCCCCGAAACAAACACCCATATTGGAAAAAGATTTGTAGGGAATAAGTTCTTGATTATTAGAGATAGTAATAGAGTGAAATAAAAGTGGTATGTAATTGATGTATGATCTTGTTAGTTTGTTTGGTTTAATCATAGATAATGAAAAGTACTAGTATATAGCGGATGTATAGTGGTATTTATAGACTCAGTATGGTTAGAAAGCATACCTTCTTAGTTCTCTATCGCCACCTTTTTGCAGTCTTTCCCCCCAGATACTTTCTCCAACCCCAAAAACGAAAATTGTGATATGAAAGAAATATTATGACACACGCGATTACACCTCTAGCATATCAGGTGGACCCAGGGTCAATAACATTCTGTATTCGGTGTAACATCCCCTTGCTTTCTTCTTCGATGACATGAGCAGATATTTTAAAAACCATCGACAAATTTACAAAAAAAGGAACATCACGTTGATATCATTTCCTCTGATGAGACTAAAACGGCCGCAGGCTTGCATATATAGTATGCAGTACAGTTTCCCCAAAGAATTTAGCTGATTAGATGTTGATTCTAGCTCTACGGTCAGATGCACACATGTACACATGCATACGGCAGTATGTCGAATAGAGTTTCAGTTTGAGATAGCTTGAACTTATTTGCCCCAATCTCCTATTTGCCCCAGTCTTCCCCTGATGTGCATACAGACTAGATGCATGCATCCAAGCTGCTAGGCTTTTTAATTAACGGCGCAGGTGGGCGCCATAGCCGACCCCGGTTATCGATATATCTCAAGATTTGTGCCCGGATGTCTTAGATTTGACGCCCTGGTATGCATACGTATGTGGCTTGGTATTGGGGATTCGAAGAGGGATTAAATCTTTGTGTGACCGTGCATGGGATAGCTCACTCTGATAGGTGGTCGGCTTCGGACTTTCGCCGGCCTGTTTCCAAAAAATCTTCCGCAGCCAATATTTCACACGGGGTATAATATTTTTGACCCTTAGCTTTTATAAATTTTGTTCTGTGTTTTTAGTAAAGTCACAGCGTTATATGAATATCAGTTTTGAGTATGCAAGAGTTTTTGACAATCGTGCGGCTGATCAGAAATTAAGTTGAGAATACAATCGATTTTGCTCACAGGTTTTTTCTTTTTTGACAAGTGGAGACATTAGATCAGAAACATTTGCAACTGCCCGATGTATTGATCGTGAGTTCGCAAGTTCGGGAGGGCGGGCTAATGGTCAGATTGAGAATGGTGGTCTCAGCCCAGCTGAGCTTAATTCGACCAAGCTCGAGCAATGTAGCTTTGGCCATTTGCCTTCCAACTACGTTATGCGGGCCGTGTCAAGAGTATCTTACCACCATCAGGCCATACTTGCATAAAAAGGTGTACCAAGCATTTTTTTAAGGATCCGGATCGAAGATTATCGATTGAGGATTTGAGGTCCTTTGTTGGGGGGGCACTCTAGGACTGTAAATGCATATGTATATACATGTACTAGTTGTGGTAGGTTAGATCGGGTTAGTGACTTTACTGGAGCGCAGAAACCGCAGAAGGAGCCCATTCCTTCTATTCCTGATAAGCCACGAGATAGTGTGAAACCTGATCTAAGTTACCCACTGGCTCTTCCCCCTGGGTTCCATGATCACAGTCTCGTAACCATCCATGATTACATGCATTCATTACTTGTACTGTCACAACGCAAACGGAAAGTTGGGAATTCATGAACAGTGCAGTTAGGATCAGTTCATGTAGAACAAGGCCGGCAAGGCTGGTGATGTTTGAAATCTTGGCCGGAGAAAAAAAAAACACTTTCTCAGCTGTCAGCCGAGTAAGGCCAACCAGCACGCAATTACTGTTCCCTTTCGAACGGGCTGCATCCTACAAGGCTTAAGTTTGTTGTCTAGACCCTGATTAACGTTTCGGTTCAAACATCAATATCCAACATGGTCGTTTCGCCTTGAAAAACCCCATGATGTCATGGTGCATGATCAAGGCAGGTACTTGGCTGCAAGCACAGATCTGGACTGTGAGACGTTTTAGCCTACTGGTTCTCATACTATCGATATCCTGGTGTACCCGGTCCCGTAAGCACGATACAGTGCATTCGTATTCCTTTGGATTGGGAAACGTGCATAAAAAATCTCGTATCGATCTATCTTTTGGGCTATACGAGACACCCTGGATTGGATTGCAGATTTTGAAATCCCTCCAATGCAATATGCAAACTTTGCCCCCGCGGCCTCGAGCGTTGGAACCCCGCATTTGGAATGAAGGGCCCCATCGATCTCGTGAGCCGGCTTCCACATTATTGGATGGAAGGTGCAAACTGGCCTGAAAGATCTGGTATGATGGCAAAAAGTCTTCTGGATCCCTAAATGCTTAAATGAGCCCGCGCGAAGTAATTGGTATCTATGTACTGTACGTGTACTTGCATGTACTTACCTAGTAGCATGCTTGTATGGCTAGCGCGTGGCTGTATGTCGGAACGGGATCGATTACAACGTTCGATAATTCAACAACTCAATAAATGGAACGAAGGTGGGAAATTTCGAAAAAGCCAAGGTACTCAGGGTACACTGCAACCGAGCCTTGAACGCTTTGTTTTGGGCACATGCGTAAAAGATTCGGAACATACCGAATTATTTTTTCCTCCGTCAGCCATTTGTATGTTTGCATTCTTTATGAAGCCTAAGTCACAAAATTTGTTTCTCTCTTTTTTTTTGTTTGAGGGCCTGGACCGATATATTCGATCTGATAGCAGGATCCCTGCCTCTCGTGGGGAAAGAATCAAGGGACGCAAGGCCTGTCACAATTTAAATTTCGAAGTTCTTTTGTCTTTTCTTTTTTTCTTCTTTTCTAAATCATGCGCAAAATTTAAAGAAGGCGTTATCTGCCTTCCCTGGGGGTTAAAGGGTCCACAGATCCTGATTGGTTGTTCGTATTATGCATAATTATATCATTGGTATCGTAGATTCGGGACCTTGATTCAAAGATAAAAGAATTAGACGCCGAATCAAGGAAGCTTTGTATCTGCATAGTGATATCATATGATATCATAGACATAGTTTCGTCTTTTCTCGAAAAGCGGGATTTCCATGCTACAGCTCCGCTGCAATTTGCATAGGATTTATAGGACTAGATCCTTCGTCTCCATTCACGAACTATGAGCTTACAGAGAACGGGTCTGTTATTCTTTAGGAAAGCCTGCTGGGCCGAAAGAAAGGGTTTACAAGTGTTTTTGGGGATTTTTAGGACGTCAAAAGGCAGTCGGATGATAACTAGTTATGAGGGTGAGGACAGCAGTAGGGGGGTCATAATCACGGCGACCTAAAAGGAAGGAACCATGAACTGATTCGACAGACTACATCATCCATGTACGGCTCACTTGGAGAAAACGAGACTGGAGATTTTGATTGGTTCTCGGAGGCAGAATCTAGCTAAGCCCGGGTCTTTTCCGATGGGCTTTATGGCGGAAGGTTCCTTGTTCGAGCTTACCATTCATAGTATTCTTGGAGGGCCCTGTCGAAATTATGCTACTGTTTCAGACATGGAATGAAGGAGACAAGGCGTGCAACCATCAAGTTGGTTACGAGACTGAGTCCGACAGCGTCAATAGGAACATTTCAAAATCCAACACTTAGCCTCGCGGGCTGTGAGCATCAACCATCCAGTTGTGTATAATAGACAATGCCAAGTCTGCTCACTGCATCTTAATATGAAAGATAGATAATTCTTATTGCCAGTCTAAGATCCGGTTTTTATCGCCTCTAACGCCATGTATGATAGCCATGAAATGTCCAAAACATCCCTGTGGCTGTTCCTCGCTGCTAAGATCGTACACATAAACTTGCATGCTGCTAAGTTATCTTCAGAATCACGTTCCACTGGCACGCATCTCCACAGACCGCTTAGTAAACCCATCTGTAGCTAGCGTATCTGCCAGCAGTCTCACTCTTTCTGATAATCTTAACAACCATGCCTCTCTTCAACCCAAAGTACTTGGCGACTGGATCAGCTTGTTGAATCCTTGGCAACTGTGTCTCCTTCAATCTATACCTCTCCAACAACTTTCGCTTATCCTCTCTACTCATCAAGACGTGCTGTGGGACCAATTCGTGACGTGTGATATTGACCAACAGATCCTGTTCCAAAAAGCATTCGATGACACTCGGCGCAACCGTCGGAATTATCTTCGCTGCGGACGATGTCAAGGGAGCCATTGTGATGAAAACACCGGTATGGAAGTTGTGTTCGACTATAGTATGGGCGAAGACACGCATCTGCTTGATACCGATGGAAGGCTCTGGAGAGAATTCGATCCAGATTGTACCACAGGAGTTTGGGATTAGTTGTCCGGTTTGAGTGTCGGTGTTTCGGTCAATCATCGACTGAGATGGTTTGGCAGAGAATGTCATCTTCTTTCGCCTATAGAATGGGTTATCTTAGTATATATGTACCTAGTTACTACAGGACGTAGAGCTAAAACTAGCAGGAGGCCTTACTGGGGTCTGCCATCAGAGTCGCAGTATTTGACCTTGAAGTCGTCGAGACTGATGTTCAGTTCCTCTTCTGTGAGATCATATCCCTGCCAGTCGTATATCTTAGCATCAAGCTTAGTCTAATAGTAGAGCTTCGAATCTAACCCTATCGGCGATCATCTCGTGTGCTGTTCTCCAAGCGCGGTAAAGGCGCGAGACCTCTCTGGCATCTGCATCCGACATTGTTGCGAAGTTCCCCAGGAGTACAAACACGCTCTAGAAGCTAGTAAGAGCCAAAGAATGCTGCGAGGATGGTAGAAGTTACAGATATCGGGCTGATTCGACGTTGGGGAAGCTGTCGATGATCCTGGTGATGAGTGGTGATGAGGATGATTCGAGGTTAAAGGAATGCGGCTCTGCCGAAGAACATTTTGCGACGGTTCTTCAACGCGACACAAACCAGACCAAAAACACGTGATCTCAAACATGTCCGGATCTCAATCCAACACATCAACACATCTTCCGCCCACCACCAATCAAAAAAATGCCCGCGGCAAAATTCCACAAGGCAAAAAAAAAAAAAAAAAAAAAAAGAAAAAGGCCTGTCCCTGAAGCAGAAGCTACAACGTGTCGTCTCCTTTCACTTACTTGCCACCAGTCAGTCAGTTGGAGTCGTCTCCTCGATATCGCCGTTCTTCAAATTTCATTCCTGGCAGTTCAGCAGTTCTTTCTTTACGAAATTTTGGGGATATTATACGATTGTCTGTTGTCACAATGGCCGACGCTGCAGTTGAACGAAAAGTCAAGCCAGAGAAGCCCGATGAGGCCAAGTACCAAACGGAGCTCGCGCAGCTCCAGAAGGAGCACGAGGTTATGATGAAGCAGTTGGTATGTACACTTGAGCTACCTTAAGCTACGGTATTGAGCTACCTGAGGACTGTGGGATAAGATAAATTCGATTTTATGTTATGCCTCGTGTGTATCCTCGGGTAGCTACATGTCGCCTATTCTCGCCAGGAATTGACTCCAACATGGGCGCCACGGCTGGTAATATATACTAACTTTGAGGCCATTATAGAACGAGGTTAAAGCCAAGCTCGACCTCAGCAAGCCGGCTGGCGCCAATGGCGCTCAAAATCCTGCTCAACAGCGACAATCCACCCTTAGAAAGGAACTCGGAGAGATCCGAGCCACCCAGTCCACCAAGAAGACTTCTAGACAAGACCTACTGAACCGTCAGAAGACTTTGAACGACTCTATCAACAATAAGATTGCTGCGCATAGAGCTGCACGTGCCAAGATTAGCTTCAAGTCGCCCGAGGAAATCGATACCGAAATTAGAAAGTTGGAAGGGCAGGTTGATAGCGGAAATCTCAAGTTGGTTGACGAGCGCCGGACATTGGATCAAATCTCAAACTTGAGGAAGCTCAAGAAGAATTTCGCCGGATTTGACGAAGATCAGGGTGCCATTGATAAGTTGAAGGCTTCTTTGGCTGATATCAGGTCGCAACTCGACGATCCAGAGGCTAAGGCTCTCTCAGACCGGTTTACTGAAATCACCAAGGAACTCGACTCTATTAAAGCCGAACAAGATGGTGTTTTCCAGAACCTCAATAGCTTGCGTGACGAACGTACAAGATTGCAGAAGGAACAACAGGAGAAGTTCGGAGAAATCAAGGCTCTCAAGGATGCTTACTACGGTGCAAAGAATGCCTTCCGAGAATACGAGCAAGAAGCCTGGAAGGTCCGAAAGGAGAAGCAAAGAGCCGAGCGTGAGGCTTATGAGAAGAAGAAGAAGATGGAAGTTGCCAACCAATTGCTCGAGGAGGCCAGCTTCAAGGCTTTCACAAGTGAAATCCATACTTGCGAGAACTTGATCGCTTTCTTCGATCCCGAGAGCGCTCCAAAGAAGGCCGATGGACCAGTCAGCCAATACAAAGCATCTATCGGAAGAACCATCACTGAAGAGCCCAAAGGAATGAAGGTTTTGAAGAAGGATGAGGAGGACTATTTCATTGGTGGAAATAGCAAGAAGAAGGGAAAGAAGAGCAAGGCTGCAGGTGCAGAGGCCCCTACTCCCGCCAAATTCTCTCTCTCGATCGGTATTCTCGACGAACTGAGCAAAGTCGAAGTCTCGGCTCCAACTGGGGCCGAAGATGTGCCAAGCGTTGTTGAGAAGCTCAAGGCCAAGCTTGAGCACTACAAAGAAAACCAAGAAAGAGTTACCCAAGAGGTAAGGATATCCTCCAATAATATCATGGGCGAAAGTAAGCTAACATGGGTGAATAGAACATCGTCAAAGCCAAGGCTAGAATTGAAGAACTCGAAAAGTTCGACCGACTTGAGGACGCCGTTGGCGACCTCTCTGTCGCCGATGGTAAAGCCGAGTAGAAGACCGCCGTTCTCATCCACTCCCTTTGAATTTCCCGACCTCTTCAACTCTCCTTTCGGTGGCAGATGACTCATCAATCCATTGTAAACATCATGTAGATGCATTCTCATATATATAAAAGTTTCCCTAAAACTTTCTCACCATTCTTTTTTCCCTTCTGTTAGGTAAGGTATAAAGTCAGCGGAGCTGGTGGTGTGGAGCAATCGATGGACAATACATATATCTCTCCTTCACGTCCTCTTTGTTTTTTCTTCTGTATAGCTTATATATCCCCCCCCTATATGATTTCTTGTATTGTTACGGTCTCTCATAAGGCTTAGTTACTTTTGTTTCTTCTCTCGTTGCTGGAGGGGTCTCGTGACGCTTTTATAATTGTATTTTATATGCATTACTGTATTGTTTCTCCATGGAAAGTTAAAATCAATACTAAGGAAAGTGATGGGGTTTCTCCTGAAGATATCTTTTGCAATTAGTTCCAAGAGCATTAGGAGTAGTATTCCAGTAGGCAAACATATATAGTATTTCGATTTCGTGAAATGGCTATAGTTAATAGGACATGAAGTGTAGAATACAGGACTATCTAGCAGCCACAGCTACGAAGGACTACCTAGTAAACATGTCTCGCAAAGCAAATACTACTGTATACTACGGTAGTGGGGGAACCAAAGCACCCACGAATTCACTATAATATAATATGGTATATATAGGAGTACCGGATTAATGATCTTGTCTCGAACTAGATATTTACTTATAGAAATTGAGCGTCATTTCTGATTTTAAGTAAAACTCAGGGATATTAAAGATATCAAAAGTAAAATGGATGTTCAAACCCGATGTGGAGGATCAAGGTATCAGGTAATCTAAGACAATTATCCTGCTATGTAGGATCCTGCGGATGATAGATGCATGCACAGTTTGCTTCAAACTGCGTCCTGGACAATGCAGTAACAATTGATAAAGACAAACGCACTGGGCTTCAAAGCTAGGAAGCTATGGTATGCAAAGCCAACAAACATTGCAGGAAGGCTTGGAAATATCGCAACCTCAGCTTATGGGAGGGGGATATTGATAAAGCTGAAAAGTTTTATACTTGCGAACAATCTCTCTTCTCATCACAAACGTCCAAAATTCGAAAAGATTTCCGTTTGGAATAAAAACTTTGATCTATATTGAAATTATCTCGTTACTGGCTAGCAGGAAAACCCAAGAACGTACAGAATGGAGGCCGTAGGCGCCGCCGCAAGCATCATTGCAATCATCGAACTAGCCGGAAAACTTACTAAACTCTTCGCTCGATACATCGGCGACATCAAAAATGCGGAGTCAGACCAACTTGCGTTACATGACCGAATCCTAGCCATCGCAAAGCTTGCAGAAGAAGTCAATAAGCTGATCCATGGACCCGATAAAGATAAATTAGGCAGCTTAGGGCAATTGGAAAAGGCTCTTGCGGAATGTCAAAATATATTCCAAAATCTCCAGCAGAAACTTAAGCCGAGGGGTAAGGCTCGTGTTGGAAGGTTTTTTGTACATTTGAAGTGGCCGTTAGATAAGATTGAAATTGAAAGGGTGGTGGAAAATCTCAAAAAGTTGGAAGATACAATTCACTCAGCGTTGAAGATCGATAGTCTGAAAGTAATTCTGGCTATTGATAATAAGGTCGATAAAATAGTCGCCGCAATCAAACCGATATCTGGATTGTCAATTGTCGAAGGTAGTCTGCCCATTTCCCCCCTTTAAATATGTATATGGAGGTAGCTAAAATTAGTCCTCGAGTGAAGCGGCGGTGTTCGGGTCCTTTGCGGACCAGCACGAGCCAAAGTGCCTTGAGAATACTAGGGAGCAACTCTTAAAAGATTTCGAGACGTGGACCAATACTCAGCGAAGCGACACGAAACCAGTATTCTGGCTCTCTGGGGCAGCTGGAACTGGGAAATCGACAATTTGTAGAACGGTTGCTACTCTCCTCCAAGCCAAGGGTATGCTTGCGGCCAGCTTTTTTTTAAGAGAGGCGGTGGGGACCGTGGTAATGCCTCCAAGTTCGTTACTACAATAGCGGCAGGGCTATCTGCACACTGGCCAGATCTGATACCCCATATTGAGAGCGCAATAAAAAGAGACCCAGGTATATCCACTAAAGCTTTACGCGACCAATTCGAATGTCTCATTTTTAAACCACTTAGTTCGATATCGGGAGGGATTGGTGGCGGTGGGTGCGCGTCTGTAATTGTAATCGATGCGTTGGACGAATGCGATAACGACAATGATGTTCGCCTTTTGGTGAATCTGTTCGGAAAACTTGCAGAACTAAAGGACGTGGATATTCGAGTTTTCGTCACAAGCCGTCCGGAGACGCCTATCAGAGTGGGTTTCAAGAAGATAGATGGGTCATACGAAGGTCTAGTCCTACATGATATCGAGCAAAAGATCATACAGCACGATATTAAAATATTTTTCGAGAAACAGTTTGAGAAGATTGTTGAAGAGCATGACGAAATGCTCACAGCAGGATGGCCGGGGCAGAATACCATCCAGCAGCTCGTCGATTTTTCATCACCATTGTTTATCGTCGCTTCAACAATCTGTCTATTAGTGAATAGTTCTCACTTTGGACCAAAGGAACAGCTGGAAAAAATTCTAGAATACCAATCAAAAACCCATACATCAAAACTTGCTAGAATATATCTTCCAGTCTTCGACCAGCTGTTAGCTGAGAAAGACGAGGACGAAAAGATATTGATAATTGAGAGTGTCAGGCATCTACTAGGCACCATCCTAGTGCCAAAGTCATCGATTTCACGGCAAGACATATCTCAGCTTCTGGACATTTCCGAAGACGACCTCCTCGTCAGACTCCGGGGATTTCACTCTGTCCTTTATATCCCTAAAGATGCAGCACAGGCGATTCGTCCTTACCATCTATCTTTCGAAGAGTTTTTATTGGACCCCCAAACCGAAAAAGTCACACCCTTTTATATCGGTGCTGAAAGAGCAAATAGAAGTCTGATGATATCTTGTCTTTCTTTACTTGATAAGACCCTTAAAAGGGATATCTGTGGGTTTTCCTTGGCAAGCGATCCCGACATGTGGCCGCACAAAGCTCGAGAAGAGGTGCTGGGATATACTTCACCTGTTACTCGATACGCTTGTCGATTTTGGATAGAGCATGCAATAGAGTGTACGCAACTGCACGGGGATGATGGTCAAATTCACCAATTTCTGGAAAAGCACCTTCTCCATTGGTTGGAGCTTTTGAGTCTCATCGATGAAAATTTCATAACGCGTAGTTTGTTAGAGCGGATAGTGAGACTCTACCGCATGGTGTCTGTAAGTCTCTAAGAAAACTTCACTTGAAAATCTGACCAAGTATTTGGTTTCGTGTAAAGACAATTCCTCGCTAAACTATTGAATGAATTAGAGAGTAGATTCGCCGGTCCTGTCGGAACTTTTGTATGAGGTCTTTCGATTCGTGTCGGACAACATCTGGGCCCTTCAAACGCCCTCGTTAGAGATTTACACCCGAGCAATACTAGACACACCTGAAGGAAGTAAGATACGAAAGTTATTCCACAATAATATAAGTTGGCTTGCGAGAATCCCACAATCGGACACAGAATGGGACTCGCGAGGAGATAGACCAGGTTTGCCTCGTGTACACGGGGACTGGTTTCGGGACAATCTTGATATCCAGTGCATTGAGTTTTCGACGAGCGACAACTATACGGAGTACTTGCTTTGTGTATCAAAGAGTGGGACCCTCTGGATGTTTAGTCTTGACGAAATGGACGAACCACCACTCAAATTTGAAGTTGGCCCTGGATGTATTGTTTTCGCGACACAGCTTAAATATGGCAAAGACACTTTCATTGCAGTTGGAACTGGTGGTGGTGGAATACGGATACTGGATAGGCGGTCGGATAAAGTCATTGGTATTCTGCACGGGGATGGTAACTCGAAATGCCCAAGAGCAGCGTGCTCCCGGAACCTGAAAAATTCTGCAGCTTATGGCAGGCAGCTTGCATCTGCGTCGAACCTGGCGCATTCCATTAAGATTTGGTTCTTTTCTGTCAAAGAATTTAACGGCGCCTATGAGCCCCCGGCATTAGCACACACAATCAAAGTACCTTCTGAATGTTTTACATACATTTCACTTCATAGTGAAGGCTATTACGAATGTCACCTCATCGCAGCGTCTAAAAACGCTCTCCTTAGGGTTTGGCGCATTGACCAGAACCGGGAAAGATTGGTGGCAGTTGTTCAAAGGGATTCCGGACCGGCATCACCATTATGTTCCCAGTCCTGCTGCCATGAGAACCGGGTCACAGACCTAAAATGTTTCGGTTCTAGGGGCAGCAAAGTTGTTATGGCGATTGGAAACAGCATCGAATATCTAGACGATTTTTCGAAAGTCTCCAAGGGAGAATCCACAATTAGGCGAATTGGCCAGCACAGCGGTAAAATCAGAGGAATTACGGTCTCTCAGATAAACGGTAGATATTTGACTTTGTCAGGTGGCACTGACAACTATCTCAAGCTGTGGAACCTTGCTGATGGTCTGTTGGAGGCTAGTTATCCGATTGGAGACCAGCATTCAGTTGTATCGGTCAAAAGTGTTGGGAGGTCGTTTGGGATGAAATTGGCCATGGCAGCCTCGTTGTCTTCTTCTGGTAGAGTTGACCTCTGGGACCTAGGCGCTGCATTTAGCGCCGTTCAGAATACTCAGTATATGCAGACCATTGGTTCCAGGGATGACTTTCTGCGGTTCTCCCCAAATGGTCGGTTGCTAGTATCGCTGGAAATAGTCAGCGGCCAGGTCAAACTTTGGGACATCGCCGCTCCGGATATCCCACGAATTACCATAGAAAACGCCCTCACTAAAGCCAGCTCTGTTCAATTTTCGGCTGATTCGGAGCAATTAGCTGTCGCAATGGAGAACGGGCATGTCAACATTTGGAGTACGCCTTCAGGAAATTTATTTTACGAATGTAAGGTCGATGGCTCGGCGCCCGCAATCCAATGCCTGGCTTTTTCGTTAGATAGAAAATATTTGGCGGTATGTTATCAAAATACCAGCCTTGTAATTTCTATACGGATCTGGGACTTAACTTCCGAACCTCCGGCAATCGATTTTACGATAACCTACATATCCCCGAAAAGCGAATCGGAACAACTTTATCTAACTTTTTCGACAGATGGGCAGTATTTAGCATGGGTTGACCGCCAGGATACTGATAATATAATATTGTATCACATTCCGTCGCGAAGCCAGTTCAGTATACCGCGGGATGAAGAACTAGCGAAGCCATGCAGTGTAGTGTGGCTGTTCTTCATCGACGATGGACAGAGCCTGGCATGGGCAGAGCCTGGATCTCATCCACCAGCGCGTCGGCTCAACCTTTGCGTATATGTATCGAATATACTCAACCGGCAGGTAACACGAAAGTCTCCTCTAATAGGCCCTATTAGCCATTGCCGTGGTTCTATCACAAACGCACAGAATAGGGTGATATCAAAAAATCGGGTCTTTGATATAGCAAAATGGGCGTCGAGCATAATGGATACAAAAAGTGGACGGTTTGAACCAGGTTTATCTTATGAGTAGACAAGCTTTACAAGCTATAAATTAGATTTATGGTGGCTGTGGGATGGTCGTAAGATCTTGAGGGCACCAAGCCGTCTCAAGCTAGAAAATATAGATTTCTACGGTAACACTGTTGCTTGGGTAACAGCATCAGGGCATCTTGCAGTGATGGAATTTGACCAGGTTGGCATAGAAAGATTTGAGAAGTGGCAGTATGGAAGATCAAGGCCTCGAGGGGATGGTGAAAGGGACCGGCCATGGGACTCCGTAGAAGGCACCATTTTCGATGAGTATTGAAACAAAAGTAGGCCAACTCGTGAGTTCAGCACGCGCGCGCGCGCGGTGCCCGACTGAAAGAAAGGGTTCTTATAGTCCCCCCGGTATCTGTGCACCACGCTTTCCCTAGCGATATTTGGTGGGTGGGGTATCCAAACCCTTATACAAAGAAATACAAAAAACTATGCTGTTTTTCTTTGGCATAACTTGGTGCCGCGGTACAGCTTGGCGATATAAATTGAATTGATACTGTGATATTGTTTTAGGTACTCAGCTATAAAAGTTAAACTAGACTGTATCTAGACCATTTTTTAAAAGAGAGCCCCCGAAAATCACCTTTCCAAAGCGTTTTAATATAAGAATGCTCTGAAAGGGGGTTTAATTGAGAAGCGGGCCGTTATTTTAGTCGGGCTTAAGTGCGGCTATAGGGAGCCACAAGTCTCATGACAGGTTGTGAGGGATGTGTTGTTGATGTTGGAGAATGTCTGAGTCTTGGCGTTTTCCTTATCGCCGCAAACCAGCAAAAAAAATCTCTGCGAACAAAAATTTAGTCGGACTTCTCCAACCTGCTGCATCCCATCCCACATCAACCACCATCAACCTCCTCCTCCTCCTCCTCTCTGGTCTCAATTGACCTTTTCATTCGACGACAGCCACTCTTTGTCGCCTTTGGTATCTTCATTGATACCTTTTTTTACCAAGAGCTTCAGCTCTTTTTAATTTAATCCTCAGGTTTCGCCATTTCGAGCATTGCATCCCACTTTTTTTAGTCAGAGAAAACATCACCCCGCCACCACGATGCTTTCCACGATCCGTACCGTCCTCCCAAGGCGGATAACTCCTCGAATTGCATCTTCAAGATATATTACCAAGGCGATCGGAGTTACTAGACAGACCGAGAAATCTGCTACATCGTTCATTATCCCGAATACCACTCCTTCGTACCGAACGTTCGCTACTACCCGTCTGCTACGCCAAGAGGCTGCGGTTCAGCAAGATGCCGGGTCGCAAGCCGCTGCAGCAGCTCCCAACAGTCATCCTACTACCTTCGCTGGGCTTGCAGATATCGGGATTAATGAGAAAATTGTCCATACCATCACCAACAACATGAAATATACAGATATGACAGAGGTTCAGGCCAAGACTATTCCCGTTTCTCTCAGTGGTGCCGATCTGTAGGTTCAATTCCTGTCTCCATTGAATAAACGAAATTTTTACTAATAGCAGGATTTTCTAGTATTGCTCGAGCCAAAACCGGTACCGGAAAGACACTTGCTTTCCTTATCCCATCCATCAGCAAGCTTCTCAACAGTGGCTTAAAGAAGCCAGAATACCCCCAGAATATCAACGGACACAAGTCTTTTGCCGATCCCCGTATCCTCGTCATTTCCCCGACCCGAGAGTTGGCTGAACAAATTGCGAAAGACGCCTTTCTTCTCACCCGTGGCACCAATTTACATGTCTCCTGCATGGTTGGTGGTACCGGAAAATCCTACTCGATCAGAGATTACCACCAAAGGGGGGCTAATATCTTGGTCGCCACCCCTGGTCGCCTTGCAGATGTTCTCTCTGATCCAAGCTCCGGAGTTGACATGAAGAATCTTGAAACGCTCATTTTTGACGAGGCCGACTCGCTCATGTCGATGGGATTCGAGAAGGAGGTCCGGGAAATCAGAAGCTACCTGCCCGAGGGAAAACAGACCCTCATGTTCTCTGCTACCATGCCCGACAAAGTTCGTCAGCTGATTTCTGAGAATATGCGTCGCGGATTCAAGTTCGTCAATACCATCGACCCGAACGAAGCTGAAACACACACCAAGGTTCCACAGCACGTAATCATGTGCGAGGGAATGGAGAATTTGCACCCAACTCTGTTCGAATTGCTTCATCGTGAAAATGACAAAGCAAAAAAGGCCAATGAATCTTTCAAGGCCATGGTTTTCTTCCCTACAGCTCGTGGAGCTGAACTGGCAGCAATGATGTTCCGTCGCGTCAGACTCCCTGGAAGCGAAGGCCACCCATTGTTCCCACTCGATTTGATCCAAATCCACTCTCGTCTCACTCAATCCCGCCGTACTGAGGCCGCAAACGCCTTCAGACGGGGTGAAAACGCCATTCTATTCTCTTCTGATGTTACTGCCCGCGGCATGGATTTCCCCAACGTCACCCACGTTATTCAAGTCGGTACCCCATCAAACCGTGAGCAATACATCCATCGTATCGGCCGTACCGCTCGAGGAAAGAATATCGAGAGTGGCCGAAGCGTCGGGTACCTCATTCTCAGCGACCTTGACGCCCGAATTGCTCTCAGAGAACTTCGGGGCATTGACCTTATCCACGACCAAAATGACGACTTGGTATCAAAGTCCGCTAAACTCAGCGATCTTGACACCTTACACCCCAGGGCTTCAGAATTCGCTAGAGCCATTGTAGAAGCTTGCGGCCGTCTGGACTCCGCCCTTTTGAAGCAAGCTTGGCTTTCGAGTATTGGAGCTTACAACACACAGGGAATTGATGGTATGGAAATCGTCAGGTCTTTGTTCAATGTTTCCAAGTACAACTTTGGACATGAATTCCCACCACCAGTATCCAGAGATTGGGCTCTCAAAATGGGACTTCCATTTGACTCTGCTGTCCGAAAGGGCTGGCTTGCACCTATGGAAGCGTCAGAGGTTCGAGGTAGAAATGCTGGTGTAGCTTATTCATCCAGGACTGGACGTATGGATGGTGCTCTCCAAGATTCTGATGGGGGAAGGCAAGGAAGTTACGACAGTGGAAGCCGTGGTGGATCTAGTTTTGGTGGCCGCGGGGGATATGGTGACAGGTCGGGTGGTGGCCGGTCAAGCGGTGGTTACGGAAATAGACAAGGTGGAGGTTCGGATAGACGAGGTGGAGGTGGGTATGGTGGTAGAAGGGATGGCGGAAGTGGGTACGGAGATAGACGAGAGGGTGGCAGCTTCGGTGGTAGGAGAGACGGCGGTGACTTCGGGGGTAGGAGAGAGGGTGGCCGTGGCGGCTATGGAGACAGGTCCGGAGGTGGCTTCCGACCAAGAGGCGACAGGCAACCTCGTGAAGCGTATTAATCTAAGCAAAGATGATACGAAAGCACTTGATTTCCCTTCAATTCTCACATCTTTACGGCGACTACGGAACACTTATTAAATTGTACATATCTTCCCTGATCATTCCCTCGCTCACGGATACGCTACCGATTGCCAACGAAAACTACAAGAACACGCATAAAATGGGGCTTCTTTCTTCGCTTTTGGGGGTTTCGGGTATATTCTCCACGATCTATGGTCTCTTTCTTTTAATGTCGAGTCTCAATAGGGGTTTCTTTCTGTGGCTTTTCTGTTGTTTTTCTATCCTTTGTCCTTTTGTAGTATACCTTTTATTCGTCTTGTATTATATAGATTAGGTTCGGGAGAGTGATGTTTATATTGACTATTCCACTTTACAAAAGTACTGAAACCATCACCGAAATACCGTCATCTGTAGATAGAACGAACTTGCATAGAATAGAATATTAAAAGTTATCATTTTGAACGAACTCTCCACTTCCCCTAAAGGTCATTTGCCACTTTCTTCGTGAAGTTCGAATTTTCTGCGTTGACAACGAAAATTTCCAACAAGGAAAATTTACCGACGCTAAACTTTTATCTCCGAGCCTCGAGACTATCTTCAACCTCTTAAAACTTTACCAATCCATGATACCACATACCATTATTATAGGCACACTCTCTTCATTTTCAACGGCATGAAAATGCCTCCAACCACCCTTCTCCCCTTCCTGTACCCCCACTCCTCCCGTCGACTCTTCATCCGTCTCATCCGTCAAAAATCCACATTAACACCTTCAACCGCCCGATCCCTCCTCGAATCCGAACTACCCACGCTCACAACCCCCACCACGGCAACTCCACAATCCCAAACAAACCTCGCAACCGACCACCGAACACCTCCGTTTCTCGACACCCTCTCGCTAACACTAACCTCCGGTTCCGGCGGGAACGGCTGTGTTTCATTCCTTCGCGAGAAGTTCGTTTCTCATGGACCACCTAACGGTGGAGACGGTGGGGATGGTGGAGATGTTTATATCACTCTTGACGAGCAAATCGGTAGTCTTCATAAATTATCAAGAATGAAGATTGTGAAGGCTGGGAGGGGGAGTAATGGACTCGGTGGGGCTAGGAATGGAGCTAGAGGGGAGGATGTGGTGTTGAAGGTTCCTAGGGGGACTATTGTTAGAGTTTTGGAGAGGGGGGTTGATGGGAGACCGTTACCTTCTGAAGTTTTGGGGGAAGAAGAGTATTTTGATGATGATGGTGGTGGTGGTGATGGGGAGGTGTATTATGAGGGACAGATGGGGGAGCAAGAGGGAGAGGAAGGGGAGGAGTTTATTGTGAAGAATGCACATGATGGGAGGACGGACCAGGATCCTGCGGAGATATTGAAGAAGAAGATGAGAAGGAAGAAAAGGATTCCTAGAAGGTTTGCGAAGAGTAATGTTGACGATCCGGGGAGTGAATATATTCATTATCCGTTAAGTCTTGCTATGAACATGAATTCACCGCATTGGCCGCCGAGGAAACCGATAAGGAAGGATATGTCACAACCGGAGGTTTTTAAAGTCGATTTTTCGAAGGAGGAGAATGACAGTAATGGTGGTGATGGTGGCGAAAGGGGTATTGGGGGGAAGAAAAGGACTATGGAACCTATACTTTTGTTGAAAGGTGGTGCTGGGGGTTATGGGAATCCGAACTTTATTACAAAGGATTTGAGGAGACCTATGTGGGCTACCAAAGGGTCGAAGGGTTCTACGATGAAGATTCAATTGGAGTTGAAGTTATTGGCCGATGTGGGACTTGTGGGGAGACCGAATGTGGGGAAGAGTAGTTTGTTAAGGTGTATCACTGGGAGTAGAGCTAGAGTTGGGAACTGGGCTTTTACGACTTTGAAGCCTAATATGGGGACTGTAGTCTTGGATAAGGGACTGGGGACTGGTGATACTCTGTTTGGAGCTGAGGATGGAGAAGCTGGAAGGGAGAGATTTACGGTTGCAGATATTCCTGGACTAGTGAAGGATGCTGGAGAGAATAAAGGTCTAGGGTGGGATTTCCTTAGACATGTGGAGAGAGCTAGGGGGTTAGTATTTGTGGTCGACTTGGGCTTCGATCCTGTTAAGCAAGTGGAGGGACTCTGGAGAGATATCATGGAATACGAGAAGATGAGAGAAGTTCAAAGACTGGAAGCAGCAGAGGAGGAAAGAAGATTAAGAGAAGAAGAGCGTATGAGAAAAGAAGACGAGGAAGAAATGGGTGTCGTTATCAAGCTGAGCGAGGAATTCGAAGATGACGTCAAACCCGAGGAAGGGATTAGTGAAAAACCTTGGATGGTCGTTGGGAATAAAGCTGACTTGGAGGGTGCAGAGAGAAGGTTTATGAAGTTGAGAGAGTATTTCGATAGGCTACAGATTGATGGAAAGGTTAAGCGTCCTATTGGGTGTATTGCTGTCAGTGCACTTCGAGCAGGAAGTTGGTCGGATTCTGAATATGAGAAGGAATCTGAGGTATGGAAGGGGGTTATCCAATGGTTTAGAAGCCTTGTTACCTAAATGGCAATATTAGCTAGCTCTATGGGAGCATTGTATATTATAATACGGATTATCTCCAATCTCGTCTACTTGGTTTCCTATTAGATCTAATCCCGAGCTCTGAGAGCCGAGCAGTAGGGCACCAGTCTCGCGTAGTATCTACCTACCGGATGTGTTACACAGTACTATTGTATTGACGTTAGTAATTTATAAAAGGGTATATATATCGTAAAGGGAGGATATGTTATCATACCAAAAAATGACCTAGTTGGTAAGTATATTAACGGCTAACTAGAATTTGGGTTGATATAAAATCGTACCGGCAAGTGAGGTTGAGAGGTGCTTATGCAAGGTGCCATTTTGATGTTCACATATGTTTTTCGGCCCCCTTTTTTAGTATCTTTTTATCCACTTCACATTTTAAGATATGTATAGATACATTCCGTTCCAGACTGATGATAGTCCTTCAGCTTTTACGTTTTGATTCTAACCCCCTCATTCCCAGGTAACATCTGAGCCTCATCATGAAACTATTCACCGTTTCCAGTTACCTACTGTTCATCAAGTCACGGTGTACATCTAACTGGACGAGTTGGTCAACAATGGAATAGCCCATGCTATCCCAGAGACTAGACTAACTCTTTGCGTAGAAGAGAGAATATATTAATAACATTTTGATACACAACCCTAATATCCATGAATAGAATATAATATATACAGAACAACATAAACAGCGAGTGGCAACACTAAAAACCTATATAATCTTAGAAGTATATATATATATGACGACGATCAAGTCTCCAACCTCAATTTCTAAAGGTATATATATATGTGTATTATCTATTAAATATTACCACATCGAACAAAGTAGGTGTGACCAGGACTTCGAAATTTTGACAAATAATGCAGATCGAAATAAAATAATGAAAGAGCACAAAAAAGTGATAAATAGGTATGAAGACCAAGCTCCCTCGCTCACGGGTATTTAGCCTGCCAAGAATCTTGTCCAGTATTAGCGCAACCGGCAGCGGTAGATCCAGTAAAGGTCAAGAAATCGGGGGGCCCAAGGTAAAGTTGATCAGTAGTCTGACCTGCCGGCTTACAGACGAAAAAGCTCATCACCACTTTAGCGCCATTGGCCTCAGGGACGGGAATAAAATCTGTATCCGGCGTAAGAAGCAACCTCTCGCTATTATAGGACCACACAATAGCAACTTCATTTCCGCCAGGTGAGTAATTGGAACCATCTTGCATGACAAGTTTCCAATCGGCGATGTCTGTACTGCCTGGAAATTTGCTCCTGACACCGGCAAGCCAAACAGTGCGCCTACCATTCGCGATGTTCATACCAGCCAAGTTTTTCCCCGACGCGTAATTGTAATACGGTGTCCATCTGGTATTGTCTGTGGTGTCTTTAATATAAGGGTAAGCACCAACACCACTATTTGATTCAATATACTTTCCACTGTATGAATTAGTAGATTTGTCAACACGTGCCATTGTGTAGGAACCATGACCGATGGTGCTGATTGTCACAGGCTGTAGATCTCGTGTGACATATGCTGTCGTGGCATAGGTAGTAAACGATGTAGCCCAATTTGTAGTTACGGTCTCAGTCTCGTCAATAACTTCAGTTGAAACAGCTAGGGCAAATTCCGTGGGTGATGTGGCGGCTCTTTCGCAAGCAGAAACGATGGCGTTAGTCGGATAGGGCAGTAGTTGATCTGGTACTTCTCTTGCACGTAAAGCGCTGATAACTTTGCGCTTTCTATGGGGGTTTTCCTCTGCATCAACTGCGTACCCATCACCTGCTCTATTCATCATCCGCCTGCCAATTGGACCTCTATTGATGTCACCATACGTGACAGTGGTATAACTTGGGTATTGGGTAGTTTCGGTGTATATAGTAGTTGTATATGAGAATCGTGGAATTGTTGTGGTAAAAGAATCTGTTCTGGTATCGTACTCCGTCGTGGTCTGTGAGAAGTACGACAAAAGAGCAGTACAATATGCTTGAAGGGTGTATTTGGTAATGATTTCGTATGCATCCGTCGTAGGTATAAAGCCACCGGTGCCGGTGCCCCCGTTCGTTCTCGTGCCGGCACCCGTACCAGCACCGGTACCAGTCCCGGATCCGGATGGACCATTGGAATCCGAAGTCTCTGTTCCCGTTTCAGTAGCGGTATCGGTTCCTGTTCCCGTACCAGTACCGGTACGGGTACCTCCTGTACCAGTGGCTGTTCCTGTACCTGTATCAGTACCTCCAGTGGCTGTTGTACCGCCATTGGTTCCGGTACCTCCACTTGTATTTGTCCCAGTAGCGGTAGTGTCAGAAGCAGTATCTATACCAGTTGTTGCGGTGGACGTAGCAAACGGAGGAAGGGAGCTGAAAAGACTGCTAGGGAATCCCTGAGCTTCTTCTGCGGCGAAATCAATGGGTACGAAAGCACTTCCAGGAGGGATTGTAACATTTATCGGCAACATGTAGATATCATAAGATGTCTCCTGTCGCTTGTTGAATAATGGCATTCCTCTTCTCTTCGCTCTACCTGAGCTGGGTAAAGCGATGTAGAATTTCCAGTCGATAGTGTTTTTGACTAAACCGGGTTGATTGGTACTTGAATTCCAGTAAAAAGTTGTTTCGTAGTCGGTGCGAAGTACATTCGCAGTAGCGTCGTGTTGTACTTTTCTTACCAAGTTTGTAATAACTGGGTCTTCATCCGGCAGAAGATTTTTGATAGTCTCGTTGTAACGCAAGAACACCAGTTCGTCCAAATACTGGGAGTTTTGCAAAAGACCGGGCCCACTTTGATCCAACACAAGAGCCACGAATCTCTGCTCCGCGAGTCCGGCCATAACGACCGCACCGGTGTTATCATCGAACTTGAAATAACTATCCACAAAGTCTCCTTTTCCGCTGAGGACAAATGGAACTCCAGATTGTCCAGCGAACGTGCTGCTCACCAAACTGGCCGATGAAGTCGCTGTTCCGGTATTTGCACCGGAAGTCATAGGTCCGAATGTGACTTGGTTGCAAAGGGGCAGTCCCTGCCATGTCGCGCAATCTCCAAGGTAGGAAGTCACGGTCCGGGTGTTACCGACTGTAGAGAATAATGTGGTAGTACTAGTTGCTGAGGATTCTTGAGCTAGAGCCCCTGGAGAAGAGAGAATAAAGGCTAGTAGTCCTGCTGATGCCATAGACCTGATACGGCCTGGGATCTGGAAGGACGCCATATTAAAAAAAATTTATATGCTGAAAGACGAAATATGACAAGCTCTTTCTCCTATGTGTTTTTTATGGTACTGGAATGAACCGTAGTATCAACTTCGGGATGAGTATATACTTGAGGAGGTTTAAGGAGAGTGGGAAGGGGTCCAATGGCTTATATTGTGCCTGGGTTCTTACTGCCTCTGATTTTCTGTAGATTCAAGGTCATAATATCATATCATGCCCTATCAGAGTGAAAATTTTTATGAAATTTTGCTATATCGATATACTAGCGGAAGATCCCTTGTTCGCATGGTCCTGAGAACGAGGTTGTTGTTCGTCGGCTATCAAATTAAAATTGCGTCCGCTTAACCCTATACTGAAAATAACACAGCACTCATGGAAAAAGATATCACGTATATAGATAGTAACTTTTACACAAATAGCAGCTTTATCATTCTTACTTCATAAATAGCTTGACTAGGAGATTAGCGAATAACTTTGCCATGAATTTGGAAGAATGCAAGAACGTCACGCCTCACGATCACGATCACGGGAGGCCGCTTTGTTGGATTTTTCCCCTCAGAAACATCGTTGAGTTGTGTTGTGATCAAGCTTGTGTAACCATTCCCGAAATGGCAAATTGACCAGATAGGAAGAAAAATTAATTAGTTTAGCCTTTATCCCGACCCGATTCGATTAACCTAGTCTCTTCCCTCAATTCTAAATCTTTTTTCCAAGAGCTATTGTAGAGATGATTCCATTTCTTACACATTACGAAGCTACCTATTAGCTCAGATTCTTCATGATGAAAATGAAAATAAATCCCCCAAAAAAATTTCGTTGTGGGGTAAGCGTACGCATACCGAAATAAGTGAAACCTGCGATATATACCTCAACCAGCTCACCAGACGCTGACTAACGACTTGGATCCCACATCTTTTAGAGCTGTTAGACAGCCTCGTTTCTGCTACTAAGGGGATTCCCCGGTACTCGGTGAGCTGCTGGATGTCAAGGATCGACTATTAAATTTATGATCCGACGGAAATCCAGACTCGAATTTCGAACATGTGAGAGTCTATAGCTATAGTTGATCTTAAAAGCGCTAATTCTTCGAACAAGAAAATTTTTTCTTGCTTATATTTTTAATTAAAACACCGTCCAGGAGGGCTTCATCAAGTCTTGACATAAAAATCAAAGATTTTTTTGATTGTTATTCTTAAAGCCATGGACTAGGTTTTCGGGTTCGGACTATTTATTTATTAGCAACGAGTTAGCAATTAGAGTATTGTTAAAATATATCGATGAAGTAAATATTGAATATAGTACATGAAGATACTCGCCAATCAGCCGTCAGACTATCAAGAAACAGAGAAATTAACCAAGCAGCTAGTTAATATAAATAAATTTAGATATTCAACAGCTCAGCGGCAATAAACATTATAAAATACCAAGAAAACTCCAAAAATGAGTGCTACATAAAAGGTCTTTACGTTACACCAAACCGAAACAATCGGGTACTATATTTACGATACAACTGCCGATATGACTTAAAAGCTACTTGTTGACTAACCAGCCGACGTCTAGCACCACTTCTAACCAAGATGGTTAGCCCTCGTAAGTATTGACAGATATATTCCGCACCAGTCCGCGGTGTATAATTCGAAATTAATATATGTACCCACTTATACTATATTCCCCACCTCATACTCACAAACTTTAAGGAAATGTAGTGGGTATTATATCAATATGATACTCGTATTATATACCTAATACTGCGTCTTTGTACGGGGGTTTATGACACCAATTCCAGAAAGTGTTGGCGTTGAGGTCAGCATCAACCTACCCTCCGCACCAATGCGCCAACCCCATCGACTCCACCACGTCAAGTCTTATTCAGGATAAACGTCCGCTGTTTAAACCAGCCATCTTGGATGCTTATTAGAAGTATTCATGAGGGTATATGATACGAGTATATCCCTTCTGCTATCTCTGGTCTGGTCTGGTCTGTTTAACTCATCTCGCCCCATCACGTCAACCATCAACTCAAATACTTCCTCACGAAACTGTGTTGGTCCATCCTCATCAACCTACCACAAAAATGGTCTGCGCCTCCCACCTCCTCCCGCAAAAGATCCACCCCTGTCCACCTCCCCACGCCTCTCCACTTCTAAAATTTATAATGTTAAACTATGGCCTCGATTACCACCGAGCCGCCAATTTCATCGATATCCATGGTAGTATCAACTACCACAACACAAACGGCAGTGGAATCAATACTATTCCTGAAATAGATATCGATCTGGAAAGGTTATTTAGAGAAGTGGATAGTGTTGAGCGACGGGATGAGTTTTATTGGAGGTGTTTGGATGTTCAGGCTCAAGCTGGGCTTTGGGGGAGGACGAGGGAGAGGGAACGGGGGAGGGAGTGTGTTATTTCTTGATGGGGGAAAAGGATGATGACGGGAAAGGGGAGGGATGAGAAAAGCTTCTGGAAGCTATGATTTTTTACAGCATACGCTTTCAGTCTTGGGTTTTCCCGAACGGAGAGAAATTCTAAGACGCGAACCGGAAAGAATTTTGGATGTACTCACGGGTTACACAGGAAAAACGAGGGTCAGGCGGAGCGCAGCGAACGACGCGTACATGAAACATGAAACTCCACCATTGCAAACAGGATCGAGAACGCAGGCTCCTGCGGCTGAAGGCTATTCCTGCCAACTTTTCCAAAAAATGGACTTTTTTTGGGGTTTTGATTGGTTAGAAAAGTCCATTCTTTAGAGATGGGAATTATAACCGAAGGACTAGATGTTATCAGGTGTGGGATGAGGTTATTGGTGGAGAGGAGCAAGGGTGTTGGAGATGGCGGTATGCAGCCTTGTGCTTGGATGTGAGCTGTTGAGCTGCATTTTTCACGATTGAATGATGCAGTGAGTGCAGCTTGAGAAAGAGTTGAAGTTTATAAATAAGGCGACGAGTTCCCTGCTTCGACATTGAAATTCAACAGACATCGATACGCTAAAGAAGGCTTTGTAAACAACTTCTACACTATCATCATTATATTATTATAGTTTTTGAGATACAGTTCGATACTAGTATACTGTATAATACCCCTCACAAGGCTGAAAAGCCCAACCGGTCACAACAATGAACAATCAAGTCATGGTCATCGAAAACCAACCCAACAAGCCCACTCGGGTCTATAATAAAATAAAAGATCTTGAACAATACAAAGGGTTCATACTAGCACGTTTTAGAGCTGGAGAACGCCACAAGGCCATTCTTCGTGCTCTCAAGAACCAAATGGGGGTGGATTTTGGGTAAGTGTCTCAATTGTGGTCTAAGAGTATAGAACAGTTGATCTAATTTTAAATTTTATTGTCATAGAGAGTCTCGCCTCAAAAGAGCCCTCGAAAAATGGGGTGCGTCGAAAGCAAATCTTACCAAGAGCCGCAAAGCTCATATCCAGAAAGTCGTGAAGGAAAGATATCGAGTAGGGAAAGCAGACGCTCGAGTGAAGGTTACGCTCAGGGGGCGGGGCAAAAGATTGATTGAAGATAATATTGATGAGATACTGAATATGCCGGACAGAACAGGTTAGTTAAATCCAAATTTTGACTTTACTGGGCGGCTTTGCATTTTTCTTGAATGATCATATGTTAATACGTGGTTTGAATCAGGTCTTGAACCAGATCCCGTCGGCATGGAATTGTGTACTCCTACTCCAGGTGCAAGTACTGGGAGAGAGGAAAGAAATACTCCAACTGAAGAGCAAATTCTTGCAGCGAGGCCAAATGATGGCCCGGGGAGCTCTCAAGTGAGAGATTCTGGTGACCATCCCGATACAACTATCATCGATGACGATATAAAGATTCCCTTCGGCGAAGCCAGAAAAACGAATGAAGACGGAGATGAGATTGGAGACGAGGAAGAAGACGAGCAAGAGGAAGAGGAAGAATTCATGGCACTCGATCAACCAGACGAAGAACTCACCAGACCCAACCCCCACAGCTCAGGGGAAACAGACGAACAGCTAAAAGAGATCATTACTAGAGGACTTAAAGCTCTGGGGACCCAAGATACTGGAGAGATAGATATGGATGACGATCTAGTGGAGTCCATTACCAGCGAATTCGATAGCGAATACGAACTTTGGGATGATGATTCTGATTACTATTCTGACGATGATTCAAAAGAGGAGATGCTCGATTGGGATAGCCCGATGCTTCGATGGTATGCCCGACGATACGAGCATAAATACGAAGCATTTATCTGCAACTGGGAGAATACCGCCAACGATATGATCGACAGAATGCAAGTATACATAATGAGGGGATTTTCGCCGAAAGAAGCGAGCAATATGGCCTCAAGAGAAAATGAAGAGCAACACGGGCTCCATCTGCCATATGAAGTTTGCTTGAATATTCTTCAAGGAAACAATATAGACGATCAGCAGTCAGGTCAACAGGAGGAAAAGGAAAAGGAGAAAGTGGAAGATCCAGATGGAGAAGACCTTATTCTCTGTGTTGAAAGACTATTTTTATATTTCGTGGCGAATTCTGAAGATTCATTTGATGATCTCATTGCTGTCGATCACAATGCCTTTACGGAGCATATAATTCATCTCCCCCGGTCCATACTCGAATATGGACCTCGAAGCTTCCTCACGGCCATCTCAATCGACAGTGCTTTCTTTGTGTTTGCTAGTTACGATTTCGAATTTTTCGGGGATCGTCTGTCACCATTGGCCGATCACTCAATTAAAATCTTCGAAGAAATCGGAATGGGAGACAACACATACATCTGGAATTCTAGTTATTCTATGCTTGATATATGCTCAGGGAGAGATAGGGTATTGGAGCGTCTATCCCGTTGCTATGGAGAGTCCCATCCAATTCTGGTCAAACAGCACATTCATGACGCTGAGCTGATAGCAAGAAATAAAAATCCTAGCGACGGTGACAGAGAAGCTCTCGACAAGCTGGTGTCAAAGATTGGATACAATGTTCATTATTGTTGCCAGAATTTTGCTGCGAGCATAGGTTTTATCGATATATTCGGGGCGTTGTGGAATTTAGCTAGCGTTCTTTGCTCCTCAGCTGCCACGAAGCTTAAAAGCTCTTTGCAGAATTGTCTTGCAACTTTCGAACGTCCCATGGGGCTCCGGACTTGTGATGATCAAACAGACTATCTATCCACCGCTGTCGCAATCTGTATGTTTAGTTTGGGTATCGCTTGCTCCCGTACTGGAGATTTTGGAACATCTTTGGAGATACTTATCAAAGGGCATGGGATATTCGTTGAATCCCATGCCCTTGAATATTGTCACAGTATTGTAGTGATCTTGGAAGATATCTGCCAAGTAGCGGACGCCCGGGGTCCTGTCCTTTACCTAAGTCTCCAACCTGCTTTCGTGAACACCCACAAACGCCTATCGAAATTAACTCGATCGGAATATTTGCGACAGCGGCAAAGATTGCGAAAGTTATGGAACAAATACAAAGCTTATAAGAACAGAGCTCTTCAAGAAGAGTACTCGAAAATTATATCCCATCGACCTCCGAGCCGAGCTTCAACGCCAGACCTACGATCGTACCACTACTACGAAGCTTTGAAGGATTGGATGAATAGCCAAGGAGGAGGAGATGATATTATGACGGATGTTAATCTCGGGGGACAAGTTATGGAAATGGATGATATTGAAATGGGTGCTGATATGACTGCTGAGATGTCGGTTGAGCAAGAACTTCAGATGATAACTCAGCGGTATATTCAGGCGGAGGCGGCGGGGTTGGTTGATGCTAGTGGCAGGTTTCCGTTTTAATACTTCTTTCCTCCAAGGTCTTGTTTGTTTTCCCTTCTTCTATCTTTTTCCTTTTCTATTACTGTCTTTTCTATTATTTCTTTTTTGATCGCGGGTTGCAAAAGATTTACGGTCGAATAGGGGTGGATCCGGAAGAACTTGGAGTTTGCAGTTATTTTGCTTTACGATCAGAATTTTTATTAGACTCTTTTGTATTTCTGTAATTAAGTTGTCCCCTCGGAGTAGATGTAGGTTTCTTCTCTTCTCTTTTCTGTCTCCCGTCTTGGCTTTCCCCTCCTCTTCTTCTTTTTAGCGCTCCCTTTTCTCCTCCACCAGACTACCTTTTCTCTCTTAACTCTTCAGTTCATTTTTAGGTTAGATTAGATTAAATGAATAATAGCTAGACTAATTCTCATATATATACAAGAACATATCAGTGACTGAGCTACAAGATCGTGCGGATCATATGATTACCCACATACATAACAAATTATCCCACATATATCTATAAGGTATATAAAATATAGCCCATAATCCTAGGTATGCTAAAACAAATACCATACTAGTACTACTATTCAAAACAAAGGAATCAAAAACTAGAAATCTCTCCCTCAAAAGCATCGATATCGATACCTCGACGGCCACTCACAATACTTCACTAATACTACCATAGTACCTAAAGACATCCATTGACCAAACTTCACTCACCTTTATACTTCCTCACATAAACAAATATACTGACTTATACGATACTATAATAAATACGCAATCGATCATGGAACGATCACCATCACTAGAAGCTCTCTTTTCTCCTCCTCTTCTTGACACCACCGATACTTTCACTACTCCCACGACAACCACCACCAAAATCACACCACCAACTTACACAGCAACCGAAGTTTCATACATGATAAGAGTCTTCCAAAGCGAAGCTAATTTCCTTACTCAACATGGTTTTAACATCTCAAACCCGACTGAAAGAGCGGTGGGACCCACACTTCTTAAAGTTCTTATGGGGGCGCCCAATGCTGCCGAGAATCTAGCGGAGGTGGCGAGAGTTCTTGGGGGGAATAGTTTTAGTCTTGATGATCTGAATGCTGAGGAAGAAGAGTATGTTTTTTGTTTATATATTATGAGTGGAGGTTTTATAAAACCAACTGACGATTTGGTATTTAGACTGTTGGATATCGATCCTAACCTCATGAACGATATGGAGATAGAAATCGAACCTCTAGACATGACAGATCAAACAATCATTCCGAAATCGTACGCCCCCTCCCCTCCATTATTTAGCCCCTTTTAATGATGCATTGATAATACTAACAAAAAAAATATATATTAGCGGAGCCTACAACCCCCGCCACCGAGCCATCCAATACCGTCTCCTCCCCTTCGAAGACGACTTCAAAACCAACTGGATCCTCTCCCCAACAACCCACGTCCATAGCACTAACAACGCTAGCTGGTTTAAAACATTCTTTAGCTTCAACGCCATGACAAACCAAGGCGATACCGTCACGGGAGGCGGTAGCGTCGATCTCCCCATTATCACAAACCGAGGTGTAGCGATAGTTACACTACAAAATGTAATTTACACGCCACTAGCAATTTGTAACGTCTTCGGTGGAGGAGGAGGAGAAGATATTGGACTTTTTGGGTTCGAACCACCTACTTCGTTTGAAGGGAGTAATAATAATAATAATGGGGGATGTGGGAAGATGTTTATGAATCGTAATAGAAGTGTTTGGAGCTGGTTGGAGGGGATTGGCAATCCGTATGATGATGATAAGGAGGGTGAAAGATCATGGATGAGGTTGAAGATTGTGGGACAACAGAATGGGAGAGGAAGGGTTGGGATACCTAGTGAGAATAGTAGATATTCTCTTTCTAAACCTGTGGTTAATAGGGTGGGGAAGATTATGGAATTGAAGTGGACGGAGGATATGTTTAGGACTATGAAGAATGGAGGGGTGTTTAGGATTGAAGGCGAATTGGCGAATGCGGATTTGCTTAGATTTGATATGGCGCTGGTGGAGGATGAGTATAGAAGGTGTAAGGATGGATTGGAGGCTATTGGGGTTGATGTTGATGGGATTTAGACTTTTGCATTGGTCTTTAGGCTGTATTGAACTGTTAATGGAATACAATCTTTTATTTTTTTTTGAAAAATGCGTTGGTTGGGGTAAAATACCACACCTCCTCAACCTCCTGTTCATCCTCCTCCTCAGCCATTCATCCATCATCACCATCATCACCCGACCTCATCATCGTCATCATCACATGATCTCTATATAAATATACATCACACCCTCCATCCCTCCATCCTGCTCTCTCTCACCTCTCTCTCTCTCTCAAAATGGTATGCGACATTAACACCCCCACAAAGACATACCACACCTTCCCTCCTCGTCTATCAACAACAGCAAGTACAAATGCAAATGGAAATGCAAATGCAAGTACAAGTACAAGTACGAGTACAAACGGGCAACAGCAACAGCAGCAACCACATCAACACCAACGACGAGCTCATCGCGTCAGAATCCTTATGACTAGAGGGGTTCATGAGTCCATTGCTATCAGGCTTAGTAAGAAACGAGGGTCTGCTTGGCAGCCGTTGAGTTCGAGGTGGATTGAGTGTAGAGAGTCGGAGTGGCGTGGGTGATGCGTGGATTCAAAAAAACTTTTTTTTTTTGTGGTATATGATATGTGAGATGGTGGGATATATATATGGGATGGACTTTGTGGGTTTTATGGGGTTTTCACTGCTGGTGGTTTGGATGGTGGTATTGGATTGGGACTGGGATTGATACTTCATTGATGAGGAAGTTATCTTACGGGGTGTTCTGATCACTGTCGTTTTGTTTTATAGATTTCCTTTCTGCCGGGAGGGGATACCTGACCATCCTATTTATTACACCAGGACGGATGGCAGCTCCAAGAACTTCGATATTACAAAGGTCGAAGACTCATTATTTTAGTATATACAATAAATCCGCTCTATTCAGGCTCAAAAAACATCAAGATGAAAAAATACAATCAATCCAACAAACAGCAGAATACTATAAAAATTATAAACCCTTCAAACGTCTTGTCCCCCCGATAACCTTTCCTGTCCAACCATCCAACATCTCCTCCCCCTAACTTGTCCTTTCTCCTCCGCCCACTTTCCAAACGTCATATTTTCCTCCACGATCTCTCCATCTTCTTTCTTAACTCTATATTTACTAACAACCATATCCCTCTTCGGTCTCAAAAACACTGCAACGGAGTACCTCTCCGCTCCACCCTTTGGAAGCACCACGGCATGGACACTGGGTAATACTGTTCCCTCACCGATAGCATCTTTTCCGTCATTAACGATGTTTTTCCCTTCTAGGGCGGTGAAATGCGTCATTAGGTCTCCTGCAATGATCATAACTGTGCCTGATATTGGTGGTGCGGAGAAGATTTTGCCATTACGGTCCCAGACGTAGAGACCTGAGGGTTCGGTGGAGGTCATTAAGGTTAGGATTCCATGGTCCGTGTGGGCTTCCATTCTGGGGAGGGAGTAGCCGTCTTCTTTTTGTGGTTGTTGTTGTTGTTGTTGGGATTTTCTGTTGTTATTTTTAGTACTGCTGGAGGAACCGTTACTGTGGCTGCTTGAACTGCTGCTTGCTACCGGTGGTTCTGAATCGTTATTTGATTGAGTAATGGTATTATTATTATTGTTGTTATTCTGTCGTTCTAGAATCGTGGGAGAGTATCTTAAGTATCGCATGGTACTGAATCCAATATCATCCATCACAGCCTCCGGTATAACCACCCTTTTCTCTCCATTTTCATTAAGCGTTTGATTAAATTCATTACAAATCCTTTGTAACAATTCAATCGATTTTTCAAAGTATTCTTTCGTTTTATATCGGAAATTCTCGTCTTCGAGGGTTAATAACGTTCCGCCGTGATCCGGTGTGTAATCCCACCATTCTCTACCGCTGGATTTTGCGTGATTATAGCCTCGTACTGTTGATTTTTTGGGGTGGACTAATGATTGTTTTGTGGATTCTGGGGAGGTTAGGAGGTGTTTTGCTTGTGGGAGCGGTGCGGGAGGTAGGTTGTGACCGATGAGGTAGAATGCTGGGAATTGGGTTAGGATTTGGGGGATTAGGTGGAGTTCTTCGTGGTGGATTATGGGGAGGAGGTCTGAGTCTGTGATTTCCGAGGAGTTTGTGGTTGATGATGATGATGGTGATAAGGAAGAAGTTGATGATGATGCTGGTTGGGTATTATTGGAGGAGGTGATATTATTGTTGTTGTTGTCGTCGTCGATGTCTGTGGCGCGGTATTTGCCTTTTTCTTCGCGGGTGGGTGGTTTGCGCTTTGGAGGGTTTTTGGGTCTTTTGGAGGCGAAGAGGGTTTTGAGGTGGGCTGTTAGCCAGGCCATCGCTGTTTGTTTGTGTATATAATGTATGGATGTCCTTCCTTTCGGGAGTGGTATCGATGATGATGGTGATGATGAGGTTGAGGTTGATGTTGAGATTGAGGAGAGAGGATGGAATGGAATGGAGGTCGGGAATGAGGAACCAGATGGTTGTGTTGGACTTGTCGTCGGGACTGTCGGATGATGCGTTGTGCGTGGTATTTGCGGATTCGGGCCGACGGATTTGTTCCCAGTTGATTACAATACACTCCAGCTGTCTTCCGACAGATTTCGACTTCAACTTCGTCTTCGACTGGATAAAATAGTAATTAAAGATATAATAAAATACTTAGCTAAGTATCTTAAATGAATAAGTATCTACCCGGAAGTACTTATGGAGGTTAAGTACTTATATGGAATCTAAAGGATTCCTGTTCAGCCGTTCCCGTCTGAAATCTCGCACACGTACATCCTTTGGATCGGTTTCCTTAAATAATATTATTAACCCGCGATATGAATGGATACATGCATGCATGCATGGTGCATATCTGTACTGACTCTGTATTAGCAAGGGCTACCTAATTGAGCCTTGCCAACTTTTTGCGGGGGGCCTGCATGAGTTAAGGTCAAAAGAGAACGAGTCAGAGGCCCCCTGCGCCTCAATGACCAACAGTACTGTGGGAACCATGATTTGAGAAAGTGAAACCTCCCCCAAAGAATGAAAAACAGGGAAACACCAAAAAAAAGTTGGGGAAGTCAAGAATAAGGCTGAGTCGAAAGAACCCCCAGTCAGCCGAGAACCAATCGGTGGCGTTCGGCTATCGTAATGCCGGGATCCACATGGGGAATGCTGGAATAGCTAGGACTTCGCCTTGGAAAATGCGCTAATGTATGCATATGGCGGGTTGTTTCTATTCTCCAAGATTGCACCGTCTCTGGATGATGCGAACTATTCTTTTAAAGCTTTTTCCATGGTTGTCTTTGTGCCACCGAAGCTTCCGTAGAAAACTTACTGCTATATAGGACATTGTTCTCGTTGTATCATATATATCTTGAGGTTTTGTGGTTGTTGTT
The DNA here is from genome assembly GCF_000225545.1 of Orbilia oligospora ATCC 24927. NCBI lineage: Eukaryota > Fungi > Ascomycota > Orbiliomycetes > Orbiliales > Orbiliaceae > Orbilia > Orbilia oligospora. The sequence continues at coordinate 325,978 of NW_011645697.1, forward strand.
TTTCGCCTGTATGCTTGCCATTTTTTCTAGCATATTTTGTCGCTCTACTCTTGTTCGATAGTATATCATTCGTTAATCCTTAGCGATTATGGCATAAAAAAGTGCGGTCGGAGGAGGTGGGCGGTGAGGACAAAGCGGTCATGAGGTCAATGCCGATGGAAGTCTGTTGATTGTTCGAGAACGTTTTGCAATTTTGAGACTACAGTTGGTAGTTTAATCAGATGTTACACTTGTACGAATGGAATGATTCCGGATGTTCAGTTATAATAAATGTCAGACGGCCGTAACCTGCGAGTTTTTTATACGCGTATATGTTATCGGATCCGGTAACCTGTCAACGTACTCGCAATCGAGATAACCATAATCACACAAGTCATCTAACAAGCACCATAGTGTAGAAGACTCGATACGATTCCTTTCAAGAAGATTCTCACACATCTCTTTATCCTTCATGACTTCTCTAAACACTGAAGAGCGATGGTATAAAGTCGGATTAATTGTAAGTGGACCCCCACTTGGCTGTAAAAGAATACCAGTCTACATCTTGTGGGAATCTCGTCACTGATTCAGATGTGCCAGGGGTAACAGCGACTAATCATACATACTCATAATTATATAACATATTTCACTAACCCTATTGTGTAGTTACCTAAACTCAATGTCAGCCATGGATACAGAAACATCAGATATAATACGGATCTGATACTAAAAAAGAAGAAAAAATGAGAAAATGAGATTAATAAGTTACAAAAGAAACGGGCTACACCTTTTTTTTTCGAAGTCTGGTTTGAGACAACTATAGGCAGTAAGGATTAAGCCAAAAATTGAGCTGTAGACACTTTCCACCTCTTTGCTCTTGATACAATAAACTGTCAAAATTTGCTGGTTGAGGGTCCTGAAGAGCTTAAAAAATTCGAAGTCACTCGTCAGGAATGAATAGGCGTTATGTGGCCCTCGCAGGCGAGAGCATGATCCATCCATGCAGCTGGCACTTTCTTGGACCAAACTATTAAACATAAAGAAGAAATAGATTAGCTTGATATGTATGTATATAAATATGTTTAAGCCCTAGTATTCATACGCGGCCGTATAGATAAATTACCAAATACTGATAAACAGGGAACACGTACGCTTCTTAGCTTTTATAAAATCAGATTCATACCGTTTTAATGCCTTTAGCGTCTTGCAGGGTAGAGGCTTCGGGAAGAGGTGTTCATATGCTAGGCTAAGCATTTTGCAAACGAACCCAGAGCTTTCGGGGCTAGCACACGATTGCTTTGATACCGTTGCCCTCCAGAGCCTTGAGAACGTCCTGGTATTTTAATCCGGCTTGTGTTTTGGAGCTTGTAAGGTACTCCAAAATTGCATATTGGCATGTTGAAGTGTTTGAACTATTTAAAACGGCCTCTATCCATGGATATCGGATGGGTGGGTCCCTCATTCAAAATATTCGAGATAATGTTCGTATCCAAAGACACACGCCCTAGATCACCCGCTATAATCCTTTGATGAGACCGGTTTCTCAATTTTTCCAAGTAGGGTAGGCGGTTGGGGTTTAGGAAATGCACAGCATAGGATCCTGGGCCTGAGTTGAACTCTAAAGGGCGCTGCAAAAGGCGAAACCCTGCGTAGACAAAAACATTCTCGCTATATATACTGGACTATACAGGGATAAACGACGTTAATAAGGTACGAGTAATCGAATGCGGATTGTGGAAAGATTAGTTACTGATAGGATTAGAAACTTACTAGACAGTAATAAGAAACTTTGATTGATAAAACTGAATATATAGCCAAACAAATTGCAAAGTGCTGCCTTTTGTGACGTCTGGGAACGAGACAAATCTATAGTGAATAAATTTAATGCTGGGGACTTCAGTATGGGTATGGGAACTAAGTATCGCAAAGAGATTCAATATCGTCACGATGGTACATGTAATTATACTCCCATTTTTAAGATTCAAAGTTCCATGGAAACTAGGAGGGGTACTATAAAACAATAAAGTTATAATATATACACCTTTCGGTAAATCAAGTAGTAT